>NC_090446.1:494177891-494499558 GCF_031143425.1 Pleurodeles waltl
ACATGTGTTTTTTTAGCCAAATTTTGAGGTTTGCAAAAGATTCTGGGTAACAGAACCTGGTCCGAGCCCCGCAAGTCACCCCATCTTGGATTCCCCTAGGTCTCTAGTTTTCAGAAATGCACAGGTTTGGTAGATTTCCCTAGGTGCCGGCTGAGCTAGAGGCCAAAATCTACAGGTAGGCACTTCGCAAAAAACACCTCTCTTTTCTTCCAAAAATTTTGATGTGTCCACGTTGCGCTTTGGGGCGTTTCCTGTCGCGGGCGCTAGGCCTACCCACACAAGTGAGGTATCATTTTTATCGGGAGACTTAGGGGAACGCTGGGTGGAAGGAAATTTGTGGCTCCTCTCAGATTCCAGAACTTTCTGCCACAGAAATGTGAGGAACATGTGTTTTTTTAGCCAAATTTTGAAGTTTGCAAAGGATTCTGGGTAACAGAACCTGGTCCGAGCCCCGCAAGTCACCCCATCTTGGATTCCCCTAGGTCTCTAGTTTTCAGAAATGCACAGGTTTGGTAGGTTTCCCTAGGTGCCGGCTGAGCTAGAGGCCAAAATCTACAGGTATGCACTTTGCAAAAAACACCTCTGTTTTCTTCAAAAAATTTGGATGTGTCCACGTTGCGCTTTGCGGCGTTTCCTGTCGCGGGCGCTAGGCCTACTCACACAAGTGAGGTATCATATTTATCGGGAGACTTGGGGGAACGATGGGTGGAAGGAAATTTGTGGCTCCTCTCAGATTCCAGAACTTTCTGCCACAGAAATGTGAGGAACATGTGTTTTTTTAGCCAAATTTTGAAGTTTGCAAAGGATTCTGGGTAACAGAACCTGGTCCGAGCCCCGCAAGTCACCCCATCTTGGATTCCCCTAGGTCTCTAGTTTTCAGAAATGCACAGGTTTGGTAGGTTTCCCTAGGTGCCGGCTGAGCAAGAGGCCAAAATCTACAGGTAGGCACTTCGCAAAAAACACCTCTGTTTTCTTCCAAAAATTTGGATGTGTCCACGTTGCGCTTTGGGGCGTTTCCTGTCGCGGGCGCTAGGCCTACCCACACAAGTGAGGTATAATTTTTATCGGGAGACTTGGGGGAACGCTGGGTGGAAGGAAATTTGTGGCTCCTCTCAGATTCCAGAACTTTCTGCCACAGAAATGTGAGGAACATGTGTTTTTTTAGCCAAATTTTGAGGTTTGCAAAGGATTCTGGGTAACAGAACCTGGTCCGAGCCCCGCAAGTCACCCCTCCTTGGATTCCCCTGGGTCTCTAGTTTTCAGAAATGCACAGGTTTGGTAGGTTTCCCTAGGTGCCGGCTGAGCTAGAGGCCAAAATCTACAGGTAGGCACTTTGCAAAAAACACCTCTGTTTTCTTCCAAAAATGTGGATGTGTCCACGTTGCGCTTTGCGGCGTTTCCTGTCGCGGGCGCTAGGCCTACCCACACAAGTGAGGTATCATATTTATCGGGAGACTTGGGGGAACGCTGGGTGGAAGGAAATGTGTGGCTCCTCTCAGATTCCAGAACTTTCTGCCACAGAAATGTGAGGAACATGTGTTTTTTTAGCCAAATTTTGAGGTTTGCAAAAGATTCTGGGTAACAGAACCTGGTCCGAGCCCCGCAAGTCACCCCTCCTTGGATTCCCCTAGGTCTCTAGTTTTCAGAAATGCACAGGTTTGGTAGGTTTCCCTAGGTGCCGGCTGAGCTAGAGGCCAAAATCTACAGGTAGGCACTTCGCAAAAAACACCTCTGTTTTCTTCCAAAAATTTGGATGTGTCCACGTTGCGGCGTTTCCTGTCGCGGGCGCTAGGCCTACCCACACAAGTGAGGTATCATATTTATCGGGAGACTTGGGGGAACGCTGGGTGGAAGGACATTTGTGGCTCCTCTCACATTCCAGAACTTTCTGCCACAGAAATGTGAGGAACATGTGTTTTTGTAGCCAAATTTTGAGGTTTACAAAGGATTCTGGGTAACAGAACCTGGTCCGAGCCCCGCAAGTCACCCCTCCTTGGATTCCCCTAGGTCTCTAGTTTTCAGAAATGCACAGGTTTGGTAGATTTCCCTAGGTGCCGGCTGAGCTAGAGGCCAAAATCTACAGGTAGGCACTTCGCAAAAAACACCTCTCTTTTCTTCCAAAAATTTTGATGTGTCCACGTTGCGCTTTGGGGCGTTTCCTGTCGCGGGCGCTAGGCTTACCCACACAAGTGAGGTATCATTTTTATCGGGAGACTTAGGGGAACGCTGGGTGGAAGGAAATTTGTGGCTCCTCTCAGATTCCAGAACTTTCTGCCACAGAAATGTGAGGAACATGTGTTTTTTTAGCCAAATTTTGAAGTTTGCAAAGGATTCTGGGTAACAGAACCTGGTCCGAGCCCCGCAAGTCACCCCATCTTGGATTCCCCTAGGTCTCTAGTTTTCAGAAATGCACAGGTTTGGTAGGTTTCCCTAGGTGCCGGCTGAGCTAGAGGCCAAAATCTACAGGTAGGCACTTCGCAAAAAACACCTCTGTTTTCTTCCAAAAATGTGGATGTGTCCACGTTGCGCTTTGGGGCGTTTCCTGTCGCGGGCGCTAGGCCTACCCACACAAGTGAGGTATAATTTTTATCGGGAGACTTGGGGGAACGCTGGGTGGAAGGAAATTTGTGGCTCCTCTCAGATTCCAGAACTTTCTGCCACAGAAATGTGAGGAACATGTGTTTTTTTTGCCAAATTTTGAGGTTTGCAAAGGATTCTGGGTAACAGAACCTGGTCCGAGCCCCGCAAGTCACCCCTCCTTGGATTCCCCTGGGTCTCTAGTTCTCAGAAATGCACAGGTTTGGTAGGTTTCCCTAGGTGCCGGCTGAGCTAGAGGCCAAAATCTACAGGTAGGCACTTTGCAAAAAACACCTCTGTTTTCTTCCAAAAATGTGGATGTGTCCACGTTGCGCTTTGCGGCGTTTCCTGTCGCGGGCGCTAGGCCTACCCACACAAGTGAGGTATCATATTTATCGGGAGACTTGGGGGAACGCTGGGTGGAAGGAAATTTGGGGCTCCTCTCAGATTCCAGAACTTTCTGCCACAGAAATGTGAGGAACATGTGTTTTTTTAGCCAAATTTTGAGGTTTGCAAAAGATTCTGGGTAACAGAACCTGGTCCGAGCCCCGCAAGTCACCCCTCCTTGGATTCCCCTAGGTCTCTAGTTTTCAGAAATGCACAGGTTTGGTAGGTTTCCCTAGGTGCCGGCTGAGCTAGAGGCCAAAATCTACAGGTAGGCACTTCGCAAAAAACACCTCTGTTTTCTTCCAAAAATTTGGATGTGTCCACGTTGCGGCGTTTCCTGTCGCGGGCGCTAGGCCTACCCACACAAGTGAGGTATCATATTTATCGGGAGACTTGGGGGAACGCTGGGTGGAAGGACATTTGTGGCTCCTCTCAGATTCCAGAACTTTCTGCCACAGAAATGTGAGGAACATGTGTTTTTGTAGCCAAATTTTGAGGTTTACAAAGGATTCTGGGTAACAGAACCTGGTCCGAGCCCCGCAAGTCACCCCTCCTTGGATTCCCCTAGGTCTCTAGTTTTCAGAAATGCACAGGTTTGGTAGATTTCCCTAGGTGCCGGCTGAGCTAGAGGCCAAAATCTACAGGTAGGCACTTCGCAAAAAACACCTCTCTTTTCTTCCAAAAATTTTGATGTGTCCACGTTGCGCTTTGGGGCGTTTCCTGTCGCGGGCGCTAGGCTTACCCACACAAGTGAGGTATCATTTTTATCGGGAGACTTAGGGGAACGCTGGGTGGAAGGAAATTTGTGGCTCCTCTCAGATTCCAGAACTTTCTGCCACAGAAATGTGAGGAACATGTGTTTTTTTAGCCAAATTTTGAAGTTTGCAAAGGATTCTGGGTAACAGAACCTGGTCCGAGCCCCGCAAGTCACCCCATCTTGGATTCCCCTAGGTCTCTAGTTTTCAGAAATGCACAGGTTTGGTAGGTTTCCCTAGGTGCCGGCTGAGCTAGAGGCCAAAATCTACAGGTAGGCACTTCGCAAAAAACACCTCTGTTTTCTTCCAAAAATGTGGATGTGTCCACGTTGCGCTTTGGGGCGTTTCCTGTCGCGGGCGCTAGGCCTACCCACACAAGTGAGGTATAATTTTTATCGGGAGACTTGGGGGAACGCTGGGTGGAAGGAAATTTGTGGCTCCTCTCAGATTCCAGAACTTTCTGCCACAGAAATGTGAGGAACATGTGTTTTTTTTGCCAAATTTTGAGGTTTGCAAAGGATTCTGGGTAACAGAACCTGGTCCGAGCCCCGCAAGTCACCCCTCCTTGGATTCCCCTGGGTCTCTAGTTCTCAGAAATGCACAGGTTTGGTAGGTTTCCCTAGGTGCCGGCTGAGCTAGAGGCCAAAATCTACAGGTAGGCACTTCGCAAAAAACACCTCTGTTTTCTTCCAAAAATTTGGATGTGTCCACGTTGTGCTTTGCGGCGTTTCCTGTCGCGGGCGCTAGGCCTACCCACACAAGTGAGGTATCATATTTATCGGGAGACTTGGGGGAACGCTGGGTGGAAGGAAATTTGGGGCTCCTCTCAGATTCCAGAACTTTCTGCCACAGAAATGTGAGGAACATGTGTTTTTTTAGCCAAATTTTGAGGTTTACAAAGGATTCTGGGTAACAGAATCTGGTCCGAGCCCCGCAAGTCACCCCTCCTTGGATTCCCCTAGGTCTCTAGTTTTCAGAAATGCACAGGTTTGGTAGGTTTCCCTAGGTGCCGGCTGAGCTAGAGGCTAAAATCTACAGGTAGGCACTTCGCAAAAAACACCTCTCTTTTCTTCCAAAAATTTGGATGTGTCCATGTTGCGCTTTGGGGCGTTTCCTGTCGCGGGCGCTAGGCCTACCCACACAAGTGAGGTATCATTTTTATCGGGAGACTTGGGGAAGGCTGGGTGGAAGGAAATTTGTGGCTCCTCTCAGATTCCAGAACTTTCTGCCACAGAAATGTGAGGAACATGTGTTTTTTTAGCCAAATTTTGAGGTTTGCAAAGGATTCTGGGTAACAGAACCTGGTCCGAGCCCCGCAAGTCACCCCTCCTTGGATTCCCCTAGGTCTCTAGTTTTCAGAAATGCACAGGTTTGGTAGGTTTCCCTAGGTGCCGGCTGAGCGAGAGGCCAAAATCTACAGGTAGGCACTTTGCAAAAAACACCTCTGTTTTCTTCCAAAAATTTGGATGTGTCCACGTTGCGCTTTGCGGCGTTTCCTGTCGCGGGCGCTAGGCCTACCCACACAAGTGAGGTATCATATTTATCGGGAGACTTGGGGGAACGCTGGGTGGAAGGAAATTTGTGGCTCCTCTCAGATTCCAGAACTTTCTGCCACAGAAATGTGAGGAACATGTGTTTTTTTAGCCAAATTTGGAGGTTTACAAAGGATTCTGGGTAACAGAACCTGGTCCGAGCCCCGCAAGTCACCCCTCCTTGGATTCCCCTAGGTCTCTAGTTTTCAGAAAAGCACAGGTTTGGTAGGTTTCCCTAGGTTCCGGCTGAGCTAGAGGCCAAAATCTACAGGTAGGCACTTCGCAAAAAACACCTCTCTTTTCTTCCAAAAATTTTGATGTGTCCACGTTGCGCTTTGGGGCGTTTCCTGTCGCGGGCGCTAGGCCTACCCACACAAGTGAGGTATCATTTTTATCGGGAGACTTGGGGGAACGCTTGGTGGAAGGAAATTTGTGGCTCCTCTCAGATTCCAGAACTTTCTGCCACAGAAATGTGAGGAACATGTGTTTTTTTAGCCAAATTTTGAAGTTTGCAAAGGATTCTGGGTAACAGAACCTGGTCCGAGCCCCGCAAGTCACCCCATCTTGGATTCCCCTAGGTCTCTAGTTTTCAGAAAAGCACAGGTTTGGTAGATTTCCCTAGGTGCCGGCTGAGCTAGAGGCCAAAATCTACAGGTAGGCACTTCGCAAAAAACACCTCTCTTTTCTTCCAAAAATTTTGATGTGTCCACGTTGCGCTTTGGGGCGTTTCCTGTCGCGGGCGCTAGGCCTACCCACACAAGTGAGGTATCATTTTTATCGGGAGACTTGGGGGAACGCTGGGTGGAAGGAAATTTGTGGCTCCTCTCAGATTCCAGAACTTTCTGCCACAGAAATGTGAGGAACATGTGTTTTTTTAGCCAAATTTTGAAGTTTGCAAAGGATTCTGGGTAACAGAACCTGGTCCGAGCCCAGCAAGTCACCCCATCTTGGATTCCCCTAGGTCTCTAGTTTTCAGAAATGCACAGGTTTGGTAGATTTCCCTAGGTGCCGGCTGAGCTAGAGGCCAAAATCTACAGGTATGCACTTTGCAAAAAACACCTCTGTTTTCTTCCAAAAATTTTGATGTGTCCACGTTGCGCTTTGGGGCGTTTCCTGTCGCGGGCGCTAGGCCTACCCACACAAGTGAGGTATCATTTTTATCGGGAGACTTAGGGGAACGCTGGGTGGAAGGAAATTTGTGGCTCCTCTCAGATTCCAGAACTTTCTGCCACAGAAATGTGAGGAACATGTGTTTTTTTAGCCAAATTTTGAAGTTTGCAAAGGATTCTGGGTAACAGAACCTGGTCCGAGCCCCGCAAGTCACCCCATCTTGGATTCCCCTAGGTCTCTAGTTTTCAGAAATGCACAGGTTTGGTAGGTTTCCCTAGGTGCCGGCTGAGCTAGAGGCCAAAATCTACAGGTATGCACTTTGCAAAAAACACCTCTGTTTTCTTCAAAAAATTTGGATGTGTCCACGTTGCGCTTTGCGGCGTTTCCTGTCGCGGGCGCTAGGCCTACTCACACAAGTGAGGTATCATATTTATCGGGAGACTTGGGGGAACGATGGGTGGAAGGAAATTTGTGGCTCCTCTCAGATTCCAGAACTTTCTGCCACAGAAATGTGAGGAACATGTGTTTTTTTAGCCAAATTTTGAAGTTTGCAAAGGATTCTGGGTAACAGAACCTGGTCCGAGCCCCGCAAGTCACCCCATCTTGGATTCCCCTAGGTCTCTAGTTTTCAGAAATGCACAGTTTTGGTAGGTTTCCCTAGGTGCCGGCTGCGCTAGAGGCCAAAATCTACAGGTAGGCACTTCGCAAAAAACACCTCTGTTTTCTTCCAAAAATTTGGATGTGTCCACGTTGCGCTTTGGGGCGTTTCCTGTCGCGGGCGCTAGGCCTACCCACACAAGTGAGGTATAATTTTTATCGGGAGACTTGGGGGAACGCTGGGTGGAAGGAAATTTGTGGCTCCTCTCAGATTCCAGAACTTTCTGCCACAGAAATGTGAGGAACATGTGTTTTTTTAGCCAAATTTTGAGGTTTGCAAAGGATTCTGGGTAACAGAACCTGGTCCGAGCCCCGCAAGTCACCCCTCCTTGGATTCCCCTGGGTCTCTAGTTTTCAGAAATGCACAGGTTTGGTAGGTTTCCCTAGGTGCCGGCTGAGCTAGAGGCCAAAATCTACAGGTAGGCACTTTGCAAAAAACACCTCTGTTTTCTTCCAAAAATGTGGATGTGTCCACGTTGCGCTTTGCGGCGTTTCCTGTCGCGGGCGCTAGGCCTACCCACACAAGTGAGGTATCATATTTATCGGGAGACTTGGGGGAACGCTGGGTGGAAGGAAATTTGTGGCTCCTCTCAGATTCCAGAACTTTCTGCCACAGAAATGTGAGGAACATGTGTTTTTTTAGCCAAATTTTGAGGTTTGCAAAAGATTCTGGGTAACAGAACCTGGTCCGAGCCCCGCAAGTCACCCCTCCTTGGATTCCCCTAGGTCTCTAGTTTTCAGAAATGCACAGGTTTGGTAGGTTTCCCTAGGTGCCGGCTGAGCTAGAGGCCAAAATCTACAGGTAGGCACTTCGCAAAAAACACCTCTGTTTTCTTCCAAAAATTTGGATGTGTCCACGTTGCGCTTTGCGGCGTTTCCTGTCGCGGGCGCTAGGCCTACCCACACAAGTGAGGTATCATATTTATCGGGAGACTTGGGGGAACGCTGGGTGGAAGGACATTTGTCGCTCCTCTCAGATTCCAGAACTTTCTGCCACAGAAATGTGAGGAACATGTGTTTTTGTAGCCAAATTTGGAGGTTTACAAAGGATTCTGGGTAACAGAACCTGGTCCGAGCCCCGCAAGTCACCCCTCCTTGGATTCCCCTAGGTCTCTAGTTTTCAGAAATGCACAGGTTTGGTAGATTTCCCTAGGTGCCGGCTGAGCTAGAGGCCAAAATCTACAGGTAGGCACTTCGCAAAAAACACCTCTCTTTTCTTCCAAAAATTTTGATGTGTCCACGTTGCGCTTTGGGGCGTTTCCTGTCGCGGGCGCTAGGCCTACCCACACAAGTGAGGTATCATTTTTATCGGGAGACTTGGGGGAACGCTGGGTGGAAGGAAATTTGTGGCTCCTCTCAGATTCCAGAACTTTCTGCCACAGAAATGTGAGGAACATGTGTTTTTTTAGCCAAATTTTGAGGTTTGCAAAGGATTCTGGGTAACAGAACCTGGTCCGAGCCCCGCAAGTCACCCCTCCTTGGATTCCCCTGGGTCTCTAGTTTTCAGAAATGCACAGGTTTGGTAGGTTTCCCTAGGTGCCGGCTGAGCTAGAGGCCAAAATCTACAGGTAGGCACTTTGCAAAAAACACCTCTGTTTTCTTCCAAAAATGTGGATGTGTCCACGTTGCGCTTTGCGGCGTTTCCTGTCGCGGGCGCTAGGCCTACCCACACAAGTGAGGTATAATTTTTATCGGGAGACTTGGGGGAACGCTGGGTGGAAGGAAATTTGTGGCTCCTCTCAGATTCCAGAACTTTCTGCCACAGAAATGTGAGGAACATGTGTTTTTTTAGCCAAATTTTGAGGTTTGCAAAAGATTCTGGGTAACAGAACCTGGTCCGAGCCCCGCAAGTCACCCCATCTTGGATTCCCCTAGGTCTCTAGTTTTCAGAAATGCACAGGTTTGGTAGATTTCCCTAGGTGCCGGCTGAGCTAGAGGCCAAAATCTACAGGTAGGCACTTCGCAAAAAACACCTCTCTTTTCTTCCAAAAATTTTGATGTGTCCACGTTGCGCTTTGGGGCGTTTCCTGTCGCGGGCGCTAGGCTTACCCACACAAGTGAGGTATCATTTTTATCGGGAGACTTAGGGGAACGCTGGGTGGAAGGAAATTTGTGGCTCCTCTCAGATTCCAGAACTTTCTGCCACAGAAATGTGAGGAACATGTGTTTTTTTAGCCAAATTTTGAAGTTTGCAAAGGATTCTGGGTAACAGAACCTGGTCCGAGCCCCGCAAGTCACCCCATCTTGGATTCCCCTAGGTCTCTAGTTTTCAGAAATGCACAGGTTTGGTAGGTTTCCCTAGGTGCCGGCTGAGCTAGAGGCCAAAATCTACAGGTAGGCACTTCGCAAAAAACACCTCTGTTTTCTTCCAAAAATGTGGATGTGTCCACGTTGCGCTTTGGGGCGTTTCCTGTCGCGGGCGCTAGGCCTACCCACACAAGTGAGGTATAATTTTTATCGGGAGACTTGGGGGAACGCTGGGTGGAAGGAAATTTGTGGCTCCTCTCAGATTCCAGAACTTTCTGCCACAGAAATGTGAGGAACATGTGTTTTTTTTGCCAAATTTTGAGGTTTGCAAAGGATTCTGGGTAACAGAACCTGGTCCGAGCCCCGCAAGTCACCCCTCCTTGGATTCCCCTGGGTCTCTAGTTCTCAGAAATGCACAGGTTTGGTAGGTTTCCCTAGGTGCCGGCTGAGCTAGAGGCCAAAATCTACAGGTAGGCACTTCGCAAAAAACACCTCTGTTTTCTTCCAAAAATTTGGATGTGTCCACGTTGTGCTTTGCGGCGTTTCCTGTCGCGGGCGCTAGGCCTACCCACACAAGTGAGGTATCATATTTATCGGGAGACTTGGGGGAACGCTGGGTGGAAGGAAATTTGGGGCTCCTCTCAGATTCCAGAACTTTCTGCCACAGAAATGTGAGGAACATGTGTTTTTTTAGCCAAATTTTGAGGTTTACAAAGGATTCTGGGTAACAGAATCTGGTCCGAGCCCCGCAAGTCACCCCTCCTTGGATTCCCCTAGGTCTCTAGTTTTCAGAAATGCACAGGTTTGGTAGGTTTCCCTAGGTGCCGGCTGAGCTAGAGGCTAAAATCTACAGGTAGGCACTTCGCAAAAAACACCTCTCTTTTCTTCCAAAAATTTGGATGTGTCCATGTTGCGCTTTGGGGCGTTTCCTGTCGCGGGCGCTAGGCCTACCCACACAAGTGAGGTATCATTTTTATCGGGAGACTTGGGGAAGGCTGGGTGGAAGGAAATTTGTGGCTCCTCTCAGATTCCAGAACTTTCTGCCACAGAAATGTGAGGAACATGTGTTTTTTTAGCCAAATTTTGAGGTTTGCAAAGGATTCTGGGTAACAGAACCTGGTCCGAGCCCCGCAAGTCACCCCTCCTTGGATTCCCCTAGGTCTCTAGTTTTCAGAAATGCACAGGTTTGGTAGGTTTCCCTAGGTGCCGGCTGAGCGAGAGGCCAAAATCTACAGGTAGGCACTTTGCAAAAAACACCTCTGTTTTCTTCCAAAAATTTGGATGTGTCCACGTTGCGCTTTGCGGCGTTTCCTGTCGCGGGCGCTAGGCCTACCCACACAAGTGAGGTATCATATTTATCGGGAGACTTGGGGGAACGCTGGGTGGAAGGAAATTTGTGGCTCCTCTCAGATTCCAGAACTTTCTGCCACAGAAATGTGAGGAACATGTGTTTTTTTAGCCAAATTTGGAGGTTTACAAAGGATTCTGGGTAACAGAACCTGGTCCGAGCCCCGCAAGTCACCCCTCCTTGGATTCCCCTAGGTCTCTAGTTTTCAGAAAAGCACAGGTTTGGTAGGTTTCCCTAGGTTCCGGCTGAGCTAGAGGCCAAAATCTACAGGTAGGCACTTCGCAAAAAACACCTCTCTTTTCTTCCAAAAATTTTGATGTGTCCACGTTGCGCTTTGGGGCGTTTCCTGTCGCGGGCGCTAGGCCTACCCACACAAGTGAGGTATCATTTTTATCGGGAGACTTGGGGGAACGCTTGGTGGAAGGAAATTTGTGGCTCCTCTCAGATTCCAGAACTTTCTGCCACAGAAATGTGAGGAACATGTGTTTTTTTAGCCAAATTTTGAAGTTTGCAAAGGATTCTGGGTAACAGAACCTGGTCCGAGCCCCGCAAGTCACCCCATCTTGGATTCCCCTAGGTCTCTAGTTTTCAGAAAAGCACAGGTTTGGTAGATTTCCCTAGGTGCCGGCTGAGCTAGAGGCCAAAATCTACAGGTAGGCACTTCGCAAAAAACACCTCTCTTTTCTTCCAAAAATTTTGATGTGTCCACGTTGCGCTTTGGGGCGTTTCCTGTCGCGGGCGCTAGGCCTACCCACACAAGTGAGGTATCATTTTTATCGGGAGACTTGGGGGAACGCTGGGTGGAAGGAAATTTGTGGCTCCTCTCAGATTCCAGAACTTTCTGCCACAGAAATGTGAGGAACATGTGTTTTTTTAGCCAAATTTTGAAGTTTGCAAAGGATTCTGGGTAACAGAACCTGGTCCGAGCCCAGCAAGTCACCCCATCTTGGATTCCCCTAGGTCTCTAGTTTTCAGAAATGCACAGGTTTGGTAGATTTCCCTAGGTGCCGGCTGAGCTAGAGGCCAAAATCTACAGGTATGCACTTTGCAAAAAACACCTCTGTTTTCTTCCAAAAATTTTGATGTGTCCACGTTGCGCTTTGGGGCGTTTCCTGTCGCGGGCGCTAGGCCTACCCACACAAGTGAGGTATCATTTTTATCGGGAGACTTAGGGGAACGCTGGGTGGAAGGAAATTTGTGGCTCCTCTCAGATTCCAGAACTTTCTGCCACAGAAATGTGAGGAACATGTGTTTTTTTAGCCAAATTTTGAAGTTTGCAAAGGATTCTGGGTAACAGAACCTGGTCCGAGCCCCGCAAGTCACCCCATCTTGGATTCCCCTAGGTCTCTAGTTTTCAGAAATGCACAGGTTTGGTAGGTTTCCCTAGGTGCCGGCTGAGCTAGAGGCCAAAATCTACAGGTATGCACTTTGCAAAAAACACCTCTGTTTTCTTCAAAAAATTTGGATGTGTCCACGTTGCGCTTTGCGGCGTTTCCTGTCGCGGGCGCTAGGCCTACTCACACAAGTGAGGTATCATATTTATCGGGAGACTTGGGGGAACGATGGGTGGAAGGAAATTTGTGGCTCCTCTCAGATTCCAGAACTTTCTGCCACAGAAATGTGAGGAACATGTGTTTTTTTAGCCAAATTTTGAAGTTTGCAAAGGATTCTGGGTAACAGAACCTGGTCCGAGCCCCGCAAGTCACCCCATCTTGGATTCCCCTAGGTCTCTAGTTTTCAGAAATGCACAGGTTTGGTAGGTTTCCCTAGGTGCCGGCTGCGCTAGAGGCCAAAATCTACAGGTAGGCACTTCGCAAAAAACACCTCTGTTTTCTTCCAAAAATTTGGATGTGTCCACGTTGCGCTTTGGGGCGTTTCCTGTCGCGGGCGCTAGGCCTACCCACACAAGTGAGGTATAATTTTTATCGGGAGACTTGGGGGAACGCTGGGTGGAAGGAAATTTGTGGCTCCTCTCAGATTCCAGAACTTTCTGCCACAGAAATGTGAGGAACATGTGTTTTTTTAGCCAAATTTTGAGGTTTGCAAAGGATTCTGGGTAACAGAACCTGGTCCGAGCCCCGCAAGTCACCCCTCCTTGGATTCCCCTGGGTCTCTAGTTTTCAGAAATGCACAGGTTTGGTAGGTTTCCCTAGGTGCCGGCTGAGCTAGAGGCCAAAATCTACAGGTAGGCACTTTGCAAAAAACACCTCTGTTTTCTTCCAAAAATGTGGATGTGTCCACGTTGCGCTTTGCGGCGTTTCCTGTCGCGGGCGCTAGGCCTACCCACACAAGTGAGGTATCATATTTATCGGGAGACTTGGGGGAACGCTGGGTGGAAGGAAATTTGTGGCTCCTCTCAGATTCCAGAACTTTCTGCCACAGAAATGTGAGGAACATGTGTTTTTTTAGCCAAATTTTGAGGTTTGCAAAAGATTCTGGGTAACAGAACCTGGTCCGAGCCCCGCAAGTCACCCCTCCTTGGATTCCCCTAGGTCTCTAGTTTTCAGAAATGCACAGGTTTGGTAGGTTTCCCTAGGTGCCGGCTGAGCTAGAGGCCAAAATCTACAGGTAGGCACTTCGCAAAAAACACCTCTGTTTTCTTCCAAAAATTTGGATGTGTCCACGTTGCGCTTTGCGGCGTTTCCTGTCGCGGGCGCTAGGCCTACCCACACAAGTGAGGTATCATATTTATCGGGAGACTTGGGGGAACGCTGGGTGGAAGGACATTTGTCGCTCCTCTCAGATTCCAGAACTTTCTGCCACAGAAATGTGAGGAACATGTGTTTTTGTAGCCAAATTTGGAGGTTTACAAAGGATTCTGGGTAACAGAACCTGGTCCGAGCCCCGCAAGTCACCCCTCCTTGGATTCCCCTAGGTCTCTAGTTTTCAGCAATGCACAGGTTTGGTAGATTCCCCTAGGTGCCGGCTGAGCTAGAGGCCAAAATCTACAGGTAGGCACTTCGCAAAAAACACCTCTCTTTTCTTCCAAAAATTTTGATGTGTCCACGTTGCGCTTTGGGGCGTTTCCTGTCGCGGGCGCTAGGCCTACCCACACAAGTGAGGTATCATTTTTATCGGGAGACTTGGGGGAACGCTGGGTGGAAGGAAATTTGTGGCTCCTCTCAGATTCCAGAACTTTCTGCCACAGAAATGTGAGGAACATGTGTTTTTTTAGCCAAATTTTGAGGTTTGCAAAGGATTCTGGGTAACAGAACCTGGTCCGAGCCCCGCAAGTCACCCCTCCTTGGATTCCCCTGGGTCTCTAGTTTTCAGAAATGCACAGGTTTGGTAGGTTTCCCTAGGTGCCGGCTGAGCTAGAGGCCAAAATCTACAGGTAGGCACTTTGCAAAAAACACCTCTGTTTTCTTCCAAAAATGTGGATGTGTCCACGTTGCGCTTTGCGGCGTTTCCTGTCGCGGGCGCTAGGCCTACCCACACAAGTGAGGTATCATATTTATCGGGAGACTTGGGGGAACGCTGGGTGGAAGGAAATTTGTGGCTCCTCTCAGATTCCAGAACTTTCTGCCACAGAAATGTGAGGAACATGTGTTTTTTTAGCCAAATTTTGAGGTTTGCAAAAGATTCTGGGTAACAGAACCTGGTCCGAGCCCCGCAAGTCACCCCATCTTGGATTCCCCTAGGTCTCTAGTTTTCAGAAATGCACAGGTTTGGTAGATTTCCCTAGGTGCCGGCTGAGCTAGAGGCCAAAATCTACAGGTAGGCACTTCGCAAAAAACACCTCTCTTTTCTTCCAAAAATTTTGATGTGTCCACGTTGCGCTTTGGGGCGTTTCCTGTCGCGGGCGCTAGGCCTACCCACACAAGTGAGGTATCATTTTTATCGGGAGACTTAGGGGAACGCTGGGTGGAAGGACATTTGTCGCTCCTCTCAGATTCCAGAACTTTCTGCCACAGAAATGTGAGGAACATGTGTTTTTGTAGCCAAATTTGGAGGTTTACAAAGGATTCTGGGTAACAGAACCTGGTCCGAGCCCCGCAAGTCACCCCTCCTTGGATTCCCCTAGGTCTCTAGTTTTCAGAAATGCACAGGTTTGGTAGATTTCCCTAGGTGCCGGCTGAGCTAGAGGCCAAAATCTACAGGTAGGCACTTCGCAAAAAACACCTCTCTTTTCTTCCAAAAATTTTGATGTGTCCACGTTGCGCTTTGGGGCGTTTCCTGTCGCGGGCGCTAGGCCTACCCACACAAGTGAGGTATCATTTTTATCGGGAGACTTGGGGGAACGCTGGGTGGAAGGAAATTTGTGGCTCCTCTCAGATTCCAGAACTTTCTGCCACAGAAATGTGAGGAACATGTGTTTTTTTAGCCAAATTTTGAGGTTTGCAAAGGATTCTGGGTAACAGAACCTGGTCCGAGCCCCGCAAGTCACCCCTCCTTGGATTCCCCTGGGTCTCTAGTTTTCAGAAATGCACAGGTTTGGTAGGTTTCCCTAGGTGCCGGCTGAGCTAGAGGCCAAAATCTACAGGTAGGCACTTTGCAAAAAACACCTCTGTTTTCTTCCAAAAATGTGGATGTGTCCACGTTGCGCTTTGCGGCGTTTCCTGTCGCGGGCGCTAGGCCTACCCACACAAGTGAGGTATCATATTTATCGGGAGACTTGGGGGAACGCTGGGTGGAAGGAAATTTGTGGCTCCTCTCAGATTCCAGAACTTTCTGCCACAGAAATGTGAGGAACATGTGTTTTTTTAGCCAAATTTTGAGGTTTGCAAAAGATTCTGGGTAACAGAACCTGGTCCGAGCCCCGCAAGTCACCCCATCTTGGATTCCCCTAGGTCTCTAGTTTTCAGAAATGCACAGGTTTGGTAGATTTCCCTAGGTGCCGGCTGAGCTAGAGGCCAAAATCTACAGGTAGGCACTTCGCAAAAAACACCTCTCTTTTCTTCCAAAAATTTTGATGTGTCCACGTTGCGCTTTGGGGCGTTTCCTGTCGCGGGCGCTAGGCCTACCCACACAAGTGAGGTATCATTTTTATCGGGAGACTTAGGGGAACGCTGGGTGGAAGGAAATTTGTGGCTCCTCTCAGATTCCAGAACTTTCTGCCACAGAAATGTGAGGAACATGTGTTTTTTTAGCCAAATTTTGAAGTTTGCAAAGGATTCTGGGTAACAGAACCTGGTCCGAGCCCCGCAAGTCACCCCATCTTGGATTCCCCTAGGTCTCTAGTTTTCAGAAATGCACAGGTTTGGTAGGTTTCCCTAGGTGCCGGCTGAGCTAGAGGCCAAAATCTACAGGTATGCACTTTGCAAAAAACACCTCTGTTTTCTTCAAAAAATTTGGATGTGTCCACGTTGCGCTTTGCGGCGTTTCCTGTCGCGGGCGCTAGGCCTACTCACACAAGTGAGGTATCATATTTATCGGGAGACTTGGGGGAACGATGGGTGGAAGGAAATTTGTGGCTCCTCTCAGATTCCAGAACTTTCTGCCACAGAAATGTGAGGAACATGTGTTTTTTTAGCCAAATTTTGAAGTTTGCAAAGGATTCTGGGTAACAGAACCTGGTCCGAGCCCCGCAAGTCACCCCATCTTGGATTCCCCTAGGTCTCTAGTTTTCAGAAATGCACAGGTTTGGTAGGTTTCCCTAGGTGCCGGCTGAGCAAGAGGCCAAAATCTACAGGTAGGCACTTCGCAAAAAACACCTCTGTTTTCTTCCAAAAATTTGGATGTGTCCACGTTGCGCTTTGGGGCGTTTCCTGTCGCGGGCGCTAGGCCTACCCACACAAGTGAGGTATAATTTTTATCGGGAGACTTGGGGGAACGCTGGGTGGAAGGAAATTTGTGGCTCCTCTCAGATTCCAGAACTTTCTGCCACAGAAATGTGAGGAACATGTGTTTTTTTAGCCAAATTTTGAGGTTTGCAAAGGATTCTGGGTAACAGAACCTGGTCCGAGCCCCGCAAGTCACCCCTCCTTGGATTCCCCTGGGTCTCTAATTTTCAGAAATGCACAGGTTTGGTAGGTTTCCCTAGGTGCCGGCTGAGCTAGAGGCCAAAATCTACAGGTAGGCACTTTGCAAAAAACACCTCTGTTTTCTTCCAAAAATGTGGATGTGTCCACGTTGCGCTTTGCGGCGTTTCCTGTCGCGGGCGCTAGGCCTACCCACACAAGTGAGGTATCATATTTATCGGGAGACTTGGGGGAACGCTGGGTGGAAGGAAATTTGTGGCTCCTCTCAGATTCCAGAACTTTCTGCCACAGAAATGTGAGGAACATGTGTTTTTTTAGCCAAATTTTGAGGTTTGCAAAAGATTCTGGGTAACAGAACCTGGTCCGAGCCCCGCAAGTCACCCCTCCTTGGATTCCCCTAGGTCTCTAGTTTTCAGAAATGCACAGGTTTGGTAGGTTTCCCTAGGTGCCGGCTGAGCTAGAGGCCAAAATCTACAGGTAGGCACTTCGCCAAAAACACCTCTGTTTTCTTCCAAAAATTTGAATGTGTCCACGTTGCGGCGTTTCCTGTCGCGGGCGCTAGGCCTACCCACACAAGTGAGGTATCATATTTATCGGGAGACTTGGGGGAACGCTGGGTGGAAGGACATTTGTGGCTCCTCTCAGATTCCAGAACTTTCTGCCACAGAAATGTGAGGAACATGTGTTTTTGTAGCCAAATTTTGAGGTTTACAAAGGATTCTGGGTAACAGAACCTGGTCCGAGCCCCGCAAGT
The DNA here is from genome assembly GCF_031143425.1 of Pleurodeles waltl. Classification (NCBI taxonomy): domain Eukaryota; kingdom Metazoa; phylum Chordata; class Amphibia; order Caudata; family Salamandridae; genus Pleurodeles; species Pleurodeles waltl. The sequence continues at coordinate 494,195,180 of NC_090446.1, forward strand.
CACCCCTCCTTGGATTCCCCTAGGTCTCTAGTTTTCAGAAATGCACAGGTTTGGTAGATTTCCCTAGGTGCCGGCTGAGCTAGAGCCCAAAATCTACAGGTAGGCACTTCGCAAAAAACACCTCTCTTTTCTTCCAAAAATTTTGATGTGTCCACGTTGCGCTTTGGGGCGTTTCCTGTCGCAGGCGCTAGGCTTACCCACACAAGTGAGGTATCATTTTTATCGGGAGACTTAGGGGAACGCTGGGTGGAAGGAAATTTGTGGCTCCTCTCAGATTCCAGAACTTTCTGCCACAGAAATGTGAGGAACATGTGTTTTTTTAGCCAAATTTTGAAGTTTGCAAAGGATTCTGGGTAACAGAACCTGGTCCGAGCCCCGCAAGTCACCCCATCTTGGATTCCCCTAGGTCTCTAGTTTTCAGAAATGCACAGGTTTGGTAGGTTTCCCTAGGTGCCGGCTGAGCTAGAGGCCAAAATCTACAGGTAGGCACTTCGCAAAAAACACCTCTGTTTTCTTCCAAAAATGTGGATGTGTCCACGTTGCGCTTTGGGGCGTTTCCTGTCGCGGGCGCTAGGCCTACCCACACAAGTGAGGTATAATTTTTATCGGGAGACTTGGGGGAACGCTGGGTGGAAGGAAATTTGTGGCTCCTCTCAGATTCCAGAACTTTCTGCCACAGAAATGTGAGGAACATGTGTTTTTTTAGCCAAATTTTGAGGTTTGCAAAGGATTCTGGGTAACAGAACCTGGTCCGAGCCCCGCAAGTCACCCCTCCTTGGATTCCCCTGGGTCTCTAGTTCTCAGAAATGCACAGGTTTGGTAGGTTTCCCTAGGTGCCGGCTGAGCTAGAGGCCAAAATCTACAGGTAGGCACTTCGCAAAAAACACCTCTGTTTTCTTCCAAAAATTTGGATGTGTCCACGTTGTGCTTTGCGGCGTTTCCTGTCGCGGGCGCTAGGCCTACCCACACAAGTGAGGTATCATATTTATCGGGAGACTTGGGGGAACGCTGGGTGGAAGGAAATTTGGGGCTCCTCTCAGATTCCAGAACTTTCTGCCACAGAAATGTGAGGAACATGTGTTTTTTTAGCCAAATTTTGAGGTTTACAAAGGATTCTGGGTAACAGAATCTGGTCCGAGCCCCGCAAGTCACCCCTCCTTGGATTCCCCTAGGTCTCTAGTTTTCAGAAATGCACAGGTTTGGTAGGTTTCCCTAGGTGCCGGCTGAGCTAGAGGCTAAAATCTACAGGTAGGCACTTCGCAAAAAACACCTCTCTTTTCTTCCAAAAATTTGGATGTGTCCATGTTGCGCTTTGGGGCGTTTCCTGTCGCGGGCGCTAGGCCTACCCACACAAGTGAGGTATCATTTTTATCGGGAGACTTGGGGAAGGCTGGGTGGAAGGAAATTTGTGGCTCCTCTCAGATTCCAGAACTTTCTGCCACAGAAATGTGAGGAACATGTGTTTTTTTAGCCAAATTTTGAGGTTTGCAAAGGATTCTGGGTAACAGAACCTGGTCCGAGCCCCGCAAGTCACCCCTCCTTGGATTCCCCTAGGTCTCTAGTTTTCAGAAATGCACAGGTTTGGTAGGTTTCCCTAGGTGCCGGCTGAGCGAGAGGCCAAAATCTACAGGTAGGCACTTTGCAAAAAACACCTCTGTTTTCTTCCAAAAATTTGGATGTGTCCACGTTGCGCTTTGCGGCGTTTCCTGTCGCGGGCGCTAGGCCTACCCACACAAGTGAGGTATCATATTTATCGGGAGACTTGGGGGAACGCTGGGTGGAAGGAAATTTGTGGCTCCTCTCAGATTCCAGAACTTTCTGCCAAAGAAATGTGAGGAACATGTGTTTTTTTAGCCAAATTTGGAGGTTTACAAAGGATTCTGGGTAACAGAACCTGGTCCGAGCCCCGCAAGTCACCCCTCCTTGGATTCCCCTAGGTCTCTAGTTTTCAGAAAAGCACAGGTTTGGTAGGTTTCCCTAGGTTCCGGCTGAGCTAGAGGCCAAAATCTACAGGTAGGCACTTCGCAAAAAACACCTCTCTTTTCTTCCAAAAATTTTGATGTGTCCACGTTGCGCTTTGGGGCGTTTCCTGTCGCGGGCGCTAGGCCTACCCACACAAGTGAGGTATCATTTTTATCGGGAGACTTGGGGGAACGCTTGGTGGAAGGAAATTTGTGGCTCCTCTCAGATTCCAGAACTTTCTGCCACAGAAATGTGAGGAACATGTGTTTTTTTAGCCAAATTTTGAAGTTTGCAAAGGATTCTGGGTAACAGAACCTGGTCCGAGCCCCGCAAGTCACCCCATCTTGGATTCCCCTAGGTCTCTAGTTTTCAGAAATGCACAGGTTTGGTAGGTTTCCCTAGGTGCCGGCTGAGCAAGAGGCCAAAATCTACAGGTAGGCACTTCGCAAAAAACACCTCTGTTTTCTTCCAAAAATTTGGATGTGTCCACGTTGCGCTTTGGGGCGTTTCCTGTCGCGGGCGCTAGGCCTACCCACACAAGTGAGGTATAATTTTTATCGGGAGACTTGGGGGAACGCTGGGTGGAAGGAAATTTGTGGCTCCTCTCAGATTCCAGAACTTTCTGCCACAGAAATGTGAGGAACATGTGTTTTTTTAGCCAAATTTTGAGGTTTGCAAAGGATTCTGGGTAACAGAACCTGGTCCGAGCCCCGCAAGTCACCCCTCCTTGGATTCCCCTGGGTCTCTAGTTTTCAGAAATGCACAGGTTTGGTAGGTTTCCCTAGGTGCCGGCTGAGCTAGAGGCCAAAATCTACAGGTAGGCACTTTGCAAAAAACACCTATGTTTTCTTCCAAAAATGTGGATGTGTCCACGTTGCGCTTTGCGGCGTTTCCTGTCGCGGGCGCTAGGCCTACCCACACAAGTGAGGTATCATATTTATCGGGAGACTTGGGGGAACGCTGGGTGGAAGGAAATTTGTGGCTCCTCTCAGATTCCAGAACTTTCTGCCACAGAAATGTGAGGAACATGTGTTTTTTTAGCCAAATTTTGAGGTTTGCAAAAGATTCTGGGTAACAGAACCTGGTCCGAGCCCCGCAAGTCACCCCTCCTTGGATTCCCCTAGGTCTCTAGTTTTCAGAAATGCACAGGTTTGGTAGGTTTCCCTAGGTGCCGGCTGAGCTAGAGGCCAAAATCTACAGGTAGGCACTTCGCAAAAAACACCTCTGTTTTCTTCCAAAAATTTGGATGTGTCCACGTTGCGGCGTTTCCTGTCGCGGGCGCTAGGCCTACCCACACAAGTGAGGTATCATATTTATCGGGAGACTTGGGGGAACGCTGGGTGGAAGGACATTTGTGGCTCCTCTCAGATTCCAGAACTTTCTGCCACAGAAATGTGAGGAACATGTGTTTTTGTAGCCAAATTTTGAGGTTTACAAAGGATTCTGGGTAACAGAACCTGGTCCGAGCCCCGCAAGTCACCCCTCCTTGGATTCCCCTAGGTCTCTAGTTTTCAGAAATGCACAGGTTTGGTAGATTTCCCTAGGTGCCGGCTGAGCTAGAGGCCAAAATCTACAGGTAGGCACTTCGCAAAAAACACCTCTCTTTTCTTCCAAAAATTTTGATGTGTCCACGTTGCGCTTTGGGGCGTTTCCTGTCGCGGGCGCTAGGCCTACCCACACAAGTGAGGTATCATTTTTATCGGGAGACTTAGGGGAACGCTGGGTGGAAGGAAATTTGTGGCTCCTCTCAGATTCCAGAACTTTCTGCCACAGAAATGTGAGGAACATGTGTTTTTTTAGCCAAATTTTGAAGTTTGCAAAGGATTCTGGGTAACAGAACCTGGTCCGAGCCCCGCAAGTCACCCCATCTTGGATTCCCCTAGGTCTCTAGTTTTCAGAAATGCACAGGTTTGGTAGGTTTCCCTAGGTGCCGGCTGAGCTAGAGGCCAAAATCTACAGGTAGGCACTTCGCAAAAAACACCTCTGTTTTCTTCCAAAAATGTGGATGTGTCCACGTTGCGCTTTGGGGCGTTTCCTGTCGCGGGCGCTAGGCCTACCCACACAAGTGAGGTATAATTTTTATCGGGAGACTTGGGGGAACGCTGGGTGGAAGGAAATTTGTGGCTCCTCTCAGATTCCAGAACTTTCTGCCACAGAAATGTGAGGAACATGTGTTTTTTTAGCCAAATTTTGAGGTTTGCAAAAGATTCTGGGTAACAGAACCTGGTCCGAGCCCCGCAAGTCACCCCTCCTTGGATTCCCCTACGTCTCTAGTTTTCAGAAATGCACAGGTTTGGTAGGTTTCCCTAGGTGCCGGCTGAGCTAGAGGCCAAAATCTACAGGTAGGCACTTCGCAAAAAACACCTCTGTTTTCTTCCAAAAATTTGGATGTGTCCACGTTGCGCTTTGCGGCGTTTCCTGTCGCAGGCGCTAGGCCTACCCACACAAGTGAGGTATCATATTTATCGGGAGACTTGGGGGAACGCTGGGTGGAAGGACATTTGTGGCTCCTCTCAGATTCCAGAACTTTCTGCCACAGAAATGTGAGGAACATGTGTTTTTTTAGCCAAATTTTGAGGTTTACAAAGGATTCTGGGTAACAGAATCTGGTCCGAGCCCCGCAAGTCACCCCTCCTTGGATTCCCCTAGGTCTCTAGTTTTCAGAAATGCACAGGTTTGGTAGGTTTCCCTAGGTGCCGGCTGAGCTAGAGGCTAAAATCTACAGGTAGGCACTTCGCAAAAAACACCTCTGTTTTCTTCCAAAAATTTGGATGTGTCCATGTTGCGCTTTGGGGCGTTTCCTGTCGCGGGCGCTAGGCCTACCCACACAAGTGAGGTATCATTTTTATCGGGAGACTTGGGGAAGGCTGGGTGGAAGGAAATTTGTGGCTCCTCTCAGATTCCAGAACTTTCTGCCACAGAAATGTGAGGAACATGTGTTTTTTTAGCCAAATTTTGAGGTTTGCAAAGGATTCTGGGTAACAGAACCTGGTCCGAGCCCCGCAAGTCACCCCTCCTTGGATTCCCCTAGGTCTCTAGTTTTCAGAAATGCACAGGTTTGGTAGGTTTCCCTAGGTGCCGGCTGAGCGAGAGGCCAAAATCTACAGGTAGGCACTTTGCAAAAAACACCTCTGTTTTCTTCCAAAAATTTGGATGTGTCCACGTTGCGCTTTGCGGCGTTTCCTGTCGCGGGCGCTAGGCCTACCCACACAAGTGAGGTATCATATTTATCGGGAGACTTGGGGGAACGCTGGGTGGAAGGAAATTTGTGGCTCCTCTCAGATTCCAGAACTTTCTGCCACAGAAATGTGAGGAACATGTGTTTTTTTAGCCAAATTTGGAGGTTTACAAAGGATTCTGGGTAACAGAACCTGGTCCGAGACCCGCAAGTCACCCCTCCTTGGATTCCCCTAGGTCTCTAGTTTTCAGAAAAGCACAGGTTTGGTAGGTTTCCCTAGGTTCCGGCTGAGCTAGAGGCCAAAATCTACAGGTAGGCACTTCGCAAAAAACACCTCTCTTTTCTTCCAAAAATTTTGATGTGTCCACGTTGCGCTTTGGGGCGTTTCCTGTCGCGGGCGCTAGGCCTACCCACACAAGTGAGGTATCATTTTTATCGGGAGACTTGGGGGAACGCTTGGTGGAAGGAAATTTGTGGCTCCTCTCAGATTCCAGAACTTTCTGCCACAGAAATGTGAGGAACATGTGTTTTTTTAGCCAAATTTTGAAGTTTGCAAAGGATTCTGGGTAACAGAACCTGGTCCGAGCCCCGCAAGTCACCCCATCTTGGATTCCCCTAGGTCTCTAGTTTTCAGAAATGCACAGGTTTGGTAGATTTCCCTAGGTGCCGGCTGAGCTAGAGGCCAAAATCTACAGGTAGGCACTTCGCAAAAAACACCTCTCTTTTCTTCCAAAAATTTTGATGTGTCCACGTTGCGCTTTGGGGCGTTTCCTGTCGCGGGCGCTAGGCCTACCCACACAAGTGAGGTATCATTTTTATCGGGAGACTTAGGGGAACGCTGGGTGGAAGGAAATTTGTGGCTCCTCTCAGATTCCAGAACTTTCTGCCACAGAAATGTGAGGAACATGTGTTTTTTTAGCCAAATTTTGAAGTTTGCAAAGGATTCTGGGTAACAGAACCTGGTCCGAGCCCCGCAAGTCACCCCATCTTGGATTCCCCTAGGTCTCTAGTTTTCAGAAATGCACAGGTTTGGTAGGTTTCCCTAGGTGCCGGCTGAGCTAGAGGCCAAAATCTACAGGTATGCACTTTGCAAAAAACACCTCTGTTTTCTTCCAAAAATTTGGATGTGTCCACGTTGCGCTTTGCGGCGTTTCCTGTCGCGGGCGCTAGGCCTACTCACACAAGTGAGGTATCATATTTATCGGGAGACTTGGGGGAACGATGGGTGGAAGGAAATTTGTGGCTCCTCTCAGATTCCAGAACTTTCTGCCACAGAAATGTGAGGAACATGTGTTTTTTTAGCCAAATTTTGAAGTTTGCAAAGGATTCTGGGTAACAGAACCTGGTCCGAGCCCCGCAAGTCACCCCATCTTGGATTCCCCTAGGTCTCTAGTTTTCAGAAATGCACAGGTTTGGTAGGTTTCCCTAGGTGCCGGCTGAGCTAGAGGCCAAAATCTACAGGTAGGCACTTCGCAAAAAACACCTCTGTTTTCTTCCAAAAATTTGGATGTGTCCACGTTGCGCTTTGGGGCGTTTCCTGTCGCGGGCGCTAGGCCTACCCACACAAGTGAGGTATAATTTTTATCGGGAGACTTGGGGGAACGCTGGGTGGAAGGAAATTTGTGGCTCCTCTCAGATTCCAGAACTTTCTGCCACAGAAATGTGAGGAACATGTGTTTTTTTAGCCAAATTTTGAGGTTTGCAAAGGATTCTGGGTAACAGAACCTGGTCCGAGCCCCGCAAGTCACCCCTCCTTGGATTCCCCTGGGTCTCTAGTTTTCAGAAATGCACAGGTTTGGTAGGTTTCCCTAGGTGCCGGCTGAGCTAGAGGCCAAAATCTACAGGTATGCACTTTGCAAAAAACACCTCTGTTTTTTTCCAAAAATTTGGATGTGTCCACGTTGCGCTTTGCGGCGTTTCCTGTCGCGGGCGCTAGGCCTACTCACACAAGTGAGGTATCATATTTATCGGGAGACTTGGGGGAACGATGGGTGGAAGGAAATTTGTGGCTCCTCTCAGATTCCAGAACTTTCTGCCACAGAAATGTGAGGAACATGTGTTTTTTTAGCCAAATTTTGAAGTTTGCAAAGGATTCTGGGTAACAGAACCTGGTCCGAGCCCCGCAAGTCACCCCATCTTGGATTCCCCTAGGTCTCTAGTTTTCAGAAATGCACAGGTTTGGTAGGTTTCCCTAGGTGCCGGCTGAGCTAGAGGCCAAAATCTACAGGTAGGCACTTCGCAAAAAACACCTCTGTTTTCTTCCAAAAATTTGGATGTGTCCACGTTGCGCTTTGGGGCGTTTCCTGTCGCGGGCGCTAGGCCTACCCACACAAGTGAGGTATAATTTTTATCGGGAGACTTGGGGGAACGCTGGGTGGAAGGAAATTTGTGGCTCCTCTCAGATTCCAGAACTTTCTGCCACAGAAATGTGAGGAACATGTGTTTTTTTAGCCAAATTTTGAGGTTTGCAAAGGATTCTGGGTAACAGAACCTGGTCCGAGCCCCGCAAGTCACCCCTCCTTGGATTCCCCTGGGTCTCTAGTTTTCAGAAATGCACAGGTTTGGTAGGTTTCCCTAGGTGCCGGCTGAGCTAGAGGCCAAAATCTACAGGTAGGCACTTTGCAAAAAACACCTCTGTTTTCTTCCAAAAATGTGGATGTGTCCACGTTGCGCTTTGCGGCGTTTCCTGTCGCGGGCGCTAGGCCTACCCACACAAGTGAGGTATCATATTTATCGGGAGACTTGGGGGAACGCTGGGTGGAAGGAAATTTGTGGCTCCTCTCAGATTCCAGAACTTTCTGCCACAGAAATGTGAGGAACATGTGTTTTTTTAGCCAAATTTGGAGGTTTACAAAGGATTCTGGGTAACAGAACCTGGTCCGAGACCCGCAAGTCACCCCTCCTTGGATTCCCCTAGGTCTCTAGTTTTCAGAAAAGCACAGGTTTGGTAGGTTTCCCTAGGTTCCGGCTGAGCTAGAGGCCAAAATCTACAGGTAGGCACTTCGCAAAAAACACCTCTCTTTTCTTCCAAAAATTTTGATGTGTCCACGTTGCGCTTTGGGGCGTTTCCTGTCGCGGGCGCTAGGCCTACCCACACAAGTGAGGTATCATTTTTATCGGGAGACTTGGGGGAACGCTTGGTGGAAGGAAATTTGTGGCTCCTCTCAGATTCCAGAACTTTCTGCCACAGAAATGTGAGGAACATGTGTTTTTTTAGCCAAATTTTGAAGTTTGCAAAGGATTCTGGGTAACAGAACCTGGTCCGAGCCCCGCAAGTCACCCCATCTTGGATTCCCCTAGGTCTCTAGTTTTCAGAAATGCACAGGTTTGGTAGATTTCCCTAGGTGCCGGCTGAGCTAGAGGCCAAAATCTACAGGTAGGCACTTCGCAAAAAACACCTCTCTTTTCTTCCAAAAATTTTGATGTGTCCACGTTGCGCTTTGGGGCGTTTCCTGTCGCGGGCGCTAGGCCTACCCACACAAGTGAGGTATCATTTTTATCGGGAGACTTAGGGGAACGCTGGGTGGAAGGAAATTTGTGGCTCCTCTCAGATTCCAGAACTTTCTGCCACAGAAATGTGAGGAACATGTGTTTTTTTAGCCAAATTTTGAAGTTTGCAAAGGATTCTGGGTAACAGAACCTGGTCCGAGCCCCGCAAGTCACCCCATCTTGGATTCCCCTAGGTCTCTAGTTTTCAGAAATGCACAGGTTTGGTAGGTTTCCCTAGGTGCCGGCTGAGCTAGAGGCCAAAATCTACAGGTATGCACTTTGCAAAAAACACCTCTGTTTTCTTCCAAAAATTTGGATGTGTCCACGTTGCGCTTTGCGGCGTTTCCTGTCGCGGGCGCTAGGCCTACTCACACAAGTGAGGTATCATATTTATCGGGAGACTTGGGGGAACGATGGGTGGAAGGAAATTTGTGGCTCCTCTCAGATTCCAGAACTTTCTGCCACAGAAATGTGAGGAACATGTGTTTTTTTAGCCAAATTTTGAAGTTTGCAAAGGATTCTGGGTAACAGAACCTGGTCCGAGCCCCGCAAGTCACCCCATCTTGGATTCCCCTAGGTCTCTAGTTTTCAGAAATGCACAGGTTTGGTAGGTTTCCCTAGGTGCCGGCTGAGCTAGAGGCCAAAATCTACAGGTAGGCACTTCGCAAAAAACACCTCTGTTTTCTTCCAAAAATTTGGATGTGTCCACGTTGCGCTTTGGGGCGTTTCCTGTCGCGGGCGCTAGGCCTACCCACACAAGTGAGGTATAATTTTTATCGGGAGACTTGGGGGAACGCTGGGTGGAAGGAAATTTGTGGCTCCTCTCAGATTCCAGAACTTTCTGCCACAGAAATGTGAGGAACATGTGTTTTTTTAGCCAAATTTTGAGGTTTGCAAAGGATTCTGGGTAACAGAACCTGGTCCGAGCCCCGCAAGTCACCCCTCCTTGGATTCCCCTGGGTCTCTAGTTTTCAGAAATGCACAGGTTTGGTAGGTTTCCCTAGGTGCCGGCTGAGCTAGAGGCCAAAATCTACAGGTAGGCACTTTGCAAAAAACACCTCTGTTTTCTTCCAAAAATGTGGATGTGTCCACGTTGCGCTTTGCGGCGTTTCCTGTCGCGGGCGCTAGGCCTACCCACACAAGTGAGGTATCATATTTATCGGGAGACTTGGGGGAACGCTGGGTGGAAGGAAATTTGTGGCTCCTCTCAGATTCCAGAACTTTCTGCCACAGAAATGTGAGGAACATGTGTTTTTTTAGCCAAATTTTGAGGTTTGCAAAAGATTCTGGGTAACAGAACCTGGTCCGAGCCCCGCAAGTCACCCCTCCTTGGATTCCCCTAGGTCTCTAGTTTTCAGAAATGCACAGGTTTGGTAGGTTTCCCTAGGTGCCGGCTGAGCTAGAGGCCAAAATCTACAGGTAGGCACTTCGCAAAAAACACCTCTGTTTTCTTCCAAAAATTTGGATGTGTCCACGTTGCGCTTTGCGGCGTTTCCTGTCGCGGGCGCTAGGCCTACCCACACAAGTGAGGTATCATATTTATCGGGAGACTTGGGGGAACGCTGGGTGGAAGGACATTTGTGGCTCCTCTCAGATTCCAGAACTTTCTGCCACAGAAATGTGAGGAACATGTGTTTTTGTAGCCAAATTTTGAGGTTTACAAAGGATTCTGGGTAACAGAACCTGGTCCGAGCCCCGCAAGTCACCCCTCCTTGGATTCCCCTAGGTCTCTAGTTTTCAGAAATGCACAGGTTTGGTAGATTTCCCTAGGTGCCGGCTGAGCTAGAGGCCAAAATCTACAGGTAGGCACTTCGCAAAAAACACCTCTCTTTTCTTCCAAAAATTTTGATGTGTCCACGTTGCGCTTTGGGGCGTTTCCTGTTGCGGGCGCTAGGCCTACCCACACAAGTGAGGTATCATTTTTATCGGGAGACTTAGGGGAACGCTGGGTGGAAGGAAATTTGTGGCTCCTCTCAGATTCCAGAACTTACTGCCACAGAAATGTGAGGAACATGTGTTTTTTTAGCCAAATTTTGAAGTTTGCAAAGGATTCTGGGTAACAGAACCTGGTCCGAGCCCCGCAAGTCACCCCATCTTGGATTCCCCTAGGTCTCTAGTTTTCAGAAATGCACAGGTTTGGTAGGTTTCCCTAGGTGCCGGCTGAGCTAGAGGCCAAAATCTACAGGTATGCACTTTGCAAAAAACACCTCTGTTTTCTTCCAAAAATGTGGATGTGTCCACGTTGCGCTTTGCGGTGTTTCCTGTCGCGGGCGCTAGGCCTACTCACACAAGTGAGGTATCATATTTATCGGGAGACTTGGGGGAACGATGGGTGGAAGGAAATTTGTGGCTCCTCTCAGATTCCAGAACTTTCTGCCACAGAAATGTGAGGAACATGTGTTTTTTTAGCCAAATTTTGAAGTTTGCAAAGGATTCTGGGTAACAGAACCTGGTCCGAGCCCCGCAAGTCACCCCATCTTGGATTCCCCTAGGTCTCTAGTTTTCAGAAATGCACAGGTTTGGTAGGTTTCCCTAGGTGCCGGCTGAGCTAGAGGCCAAAATCTACAGGTAGGCACTTCGCAAAAAACACCTCTGTTTTCTTCCAAAAATTTGGATGTGTCCACGTTGCGCTTTGGGGCGTTTCCTGTCGCGGGCGCTAGGCCTACCCACACAAGTGAGGTATAATTTTTATCGGGAGACTTGGGGGAACGCTGGGTGGAAGGAAATTTGTGGCTCCTCTCAGATTCCAGAACTTTCTGCCACAGAAATGTGAGGAACATGTGTTTTTTTAGCCAAATTTTGAGGTTTGCAAAGGATTCTGGGTAACAGAACCTGGTCCGAGCCCCGCAAGTCACCCCTCCTTGGATTCCCCTGAGTCTCTAGTTTTCAGAAATGCACAGGTTTGGTAGGTTTCCCTAGGTGCCGGCTGAGCTAGAGGCCAAAATCTACAGGTAGGCACTTTGCAAAAAACACCTCTGTTTTCTTCCAAAAATTTGGATGTGTCCACGTTGCGCTTTGCGGCGTTTCCTGTCGCGGGCGCTAGGCCTACCCACACAAGTGAGGTATCATATTTATCGGGAGACTTGGGGGAACGCTGGGTGGAAGGAAATTTGTGGCTCCTCTCAGATTCCAGAACTTTCTGCCACAGAAATGTGAGGAACATGTGTTTTTTTAGCCAAATTTTGAGGTTTGCAAAAGATTCTGGGTAACAGAACCTGGTCCGAGCCCCGCAAGTCACCCCTCCTTGGATTCCCCTAGGTCTCTAGTTTTCAGAAATGCACAGGTTTGGTAGGTTTCCCTAGGTGCCGGCTGAGCTAGAGGCCAAAATCTACAGGTAGGCACTTCGCAAAAAACACCTCTGTTTTCTTCCAAAAATTTGGATGTGTCCACGTTGCGCTTTGCGGCGTTTCCTGTCGCGGGCGCTAGGCCTACCCACACAAGTGAGGTATCATATTTATCGGGAGACTTGGGGGAACGCTGGGTGGAAGGACATTTGTGGCTCCTCTCAGATTCCAGAACTTTCTGCCACAGAAATGTGAGGAACATGTGTTTTTGTAGCCAAATTTTGAGGTTTACAAAGGATTCTGGGTAACAGAACCTGGTCCGAGCCCCGCAAGTCACCCCTCCTTGGATTCCCCTAGGTCTCTAGTTTTCAGAAATGCACAGGTTTGGTAGATTTCCCTAGGTGCCGGCTGAGCTAGAGGCCAAAATCTACAGGTAGGCACTTCGCAAAAAACACCTCTCTTTTCTTCCAAAAATTTTGATGTGTCCACGTTGCGCTTTGGGGCGTTTCCTGTTGCGGGCGCTAGGCCTACCCACACAAGTGAGGTATCATTTTTATCGGGAGACTTAGGGGAACGCTGGGTGGAAGGAAATTTGTGGCTCCTCTCAGATTCCAGAACTTACTGCCACAGAAATGTGAGGAACATGTGTTTTTTTAGCCAAATTTTGAAGTTTGCAAAGGATTCTGGGTAACAGAACCTGGTCCGAGCCCCGCAAGTCACCCCATCTTGGATTCCCCTAGGTCTCTAGTTTTCAGAAATGCACAGGTTTGGTAGGTTTCCCTAGGTGCCGGCTGAGCTAGAGGCCAAAATCTACAGGTATGCACTTTGCAAAAAACACCTCTGTTTTCTTCCAAAAATTTGGATGTGTCCACGTTGCGCTTTGCGGTGTTTCCTGTCGCGGGCGCTAGGCCTACTCACACAAGTGAGGTATCATATTTATCGGGAGACTTGGGGGAACGATGGGTGGAAGGAAATTTGTGGCTCCTCTCAGATTCCAGAACTTTCTGCCACAGAAATGTGAGGAACATGTGTTTTTTTAGCCAAATTTTGAAGTTTGCAAAGGATTCTGGGTAACAGAACCTGGTCCGAGCCCCGCAAGTCACCCCATCTTGGATTCCCCTAGGTCTCTAGTTTTCAGAAATGCACAGGTTTGGTAGGTTTCCCTAGGTGCCGGCTGAGCTAGAGGCCAAAATCTACAGGTAGGCACTTCGCAAAAAACACCTCTGTTTTCCTCCAAAAATTTGGATGTGTCCACGTTGCGCTTTGGGGCGTTTCCTGTCGCGGGCGCTAGGCCTACCCACACAAGTGAGGTATAATTTTTATCGGGAGACTTGGGGGAACGCTGGGTGGAAGGAAATTTGTGGCTCCTCTCAGATTCCAGAACTTTCTGCCACAGAAATGTGAGGAACATGTGTTTTTTTAGCCAAATTTTGAGGTTTGCAAAGGATTCTGGGTAACAGAACCTGGTCCGAGCCCCGCAAGTCACCCCTCCTTGGATTCCCCTGGGTCTCTAGTTTTCAGAAATGCACAGGTTTGGTAGGTTTCCCTAGGTGCCGGCTGAGCTAGAGGCCAAAATCTACAGGTAGGCACTTTGCAAAAAACACCTCTGTTTTCTTCCAAAAATGTGGATGTGTCCACGTTGCGCTTTGCGGCGTTTCCTGTCGCGGGCGCTAGGCCTACCCACACAAGTGAGGTATCATATTTATCGGGAGACTTGGGGGAACGTTGGGTGGAAGGAAATTTGTGGCTCCTCTCAGATTCCAGAACTTTCTGCCACAGAAATGTGAGGAACATGTGTTTTTTTAGCTAAATTTTGAGGTTTGCAAAAGATTCTGGGTAACAGAACCTGGTCCGAGCCCCGCAAGTCACCCCTCCTTGGATTCCCCTAGGTCTCTAGTTTTCAGAAATGCACAGGTTTGGTAGGTTTCCCTAGGTGCCGGCTGAGCTAGAGGCCAAAATCTACAGGTAGGCACTTCGCAAAAAACACCTCTGTTTTCTTCCAAAAATTTGGATGTGTCCACGTTGCGCTTTGAGGCGTTTCCTGTCGCGGGCGCTAGGCCTACCCACACAAGTGAGGTATCATATTTATCGGGAGACTTGGGGGAACGCTGGGTGGAAGGACATTTGTGGCTCCTCTCAGATTCCAGAACTTTCTGCCACAGAAATGTGAGGAACATGTGTTTTTGTAGCCAAATTTTGAGGTTTACAAAGGATTCTGGGTAACAGAACCTGGTCCGAGCCCCGCAAGTCACCCCTCCTTGGATTCCCCTAGGTCGCTAGTTTTCAGAAATGCACAGGTTTGGTAGGTTTCCCTAGGTGCCGGCTGAGCTAGAGGCTAAAATCTACAGGTAGGCACTTCGCAAAAAACACCTCTGTTTTCTTCCAAAAATTTGGTTGTGTCCACGTTGCGCTTTGCGGCGTTTCCTGTCGCGGGCGCTAGGCCTACCCACACAAGTGAGGTATCATATTTATCGGGAGACTTGGGGGAACGTTGGGTGGAAGGAAATTTGTGGCTCCTCTCAGATTCCAGAACTTTCTGCCACAGAAATGTGAGGAACATGTGTTTTTTTAGCTAAATTTTGAGGTTTGCAAAAGATTCTGGGTAACAGAACCTGGTCCGAGCCCCGCAAGTCACCCCTCCTTGGATTCCCCTAGGTCTCTAGTTTTCAGAAATGCACAGGTTTGGTAGGTTTCCCTAGGTGCCGGCTGAGCTAGAGGCCAAAATCTACAGGTAGGCACTTCGCAAAAAACACCTCTGTTTTCTTCCAAAAATTTGGATGTGTCCACGTTGCGCTTTGCGGCGTTTCCTGTCGCGGGCGCTAGGCCTACCCACACAAGTGAGGTATCATATTTATCGGGAGACTTGGGGGAACGCTGGGTGGAAGGACATTTGTGGCTCCTCTCAGATTCCAGAACTTTCTGCCACAGAAATGTGAGGAACATGTGTTTTTGTAGCCAAATTTTGAGGTTTACAAAGGATTCTGGGTAACAGAACCTGGTCCGAGCCCCGCAAGTCACCCCTCCTTGGATTCCCCTAGGTCGCTAGTTTTCAGAAATGCACAGGTTTGGTAGGTTTCCCTAGGTGCCGGCTGAGCTAGAGGCTAAAATCTACAGGTAGGCACTTCGCAAAAAACACCTCTGTTTTCTTCCAAAAATTTGGTTGTGTCCACGTTGCGCTTTGGGGCGTTTCCTGTCGCGGGCGCTAGGCCTACCCACACAAGTGAGGTATCATTTTTATCGGGAGACTTGGGGAAGGCTGGGTGGAAGGAAATTTGTGGCTCCTCTCAGATTCCAGAACTTTCTGCCACAGAAATGTGAGGAACATGTGTTTTTTTAGCCAAATTTTGAGGTTTGCAAAGGATTCTGGGTAACAGAACCTGGTCCGAGCCCCGCAAGTCACCCCTCCTTCGATTCCCCTAGGTCTCTAGTTTTCAGAAATGCACAGGTGTGGTAGGTTTCCCTAGGTGCCGGCTGAGCTAGAGGCCAAAATCTACAGGTAGGCACTTCGCAAAAAACACCTCTGTTTTCTTCCAAAAATTTGGATGTGTCCACGTTGCGCTTTGGGGCATTTCCTGTCGCGGGCGCTAGGCCTACCCACACAAGTGAGGTATCATTTTTATCGGGAGACTTGGGGGAACGCTGGGTGGAAGGAAATTTGTGGCTCCTCTCAGATTCCAGAACTTTCTGCCACAGAAATGTGAGGAACATGTGTTTTTTTAGCCAAATTTTGAGGTTTGCAAAGGATTCTGGGTAACAGAACCTGGTCCGATCCTTGCAAGTCACCCCTCCTTGGATTCCCCTAGGTCTCTAGTTTTCAGAAATGCACAGGTTTGGTAGGTTTCCCTAGGTGCCGGCTGAGGTAGAGGCCAAAATCTACAGGTAGGCACTTCGCAAAAAACACCTCTGTTTTCTTCCAAAAATTTGGATGTGTCCACGTTGCGCTTTGGGGCGTTTCCTGTCGCGGACGCTAGGCCTACCCACACAAGTGAGGTATCATTTTTATCTGGAGACTTGGGGAAGGCTGGGTGGAAGGAAATTTGTGGCTCCTCTCAGATTCCAGAACTTTCTGCCACAGAAATGTGAGGAACATGTGTTTTTTTAGCCAAATTTTGAGGTTTGCAAAGGATTCTGGGTAACAGAACCTGGTCCGAGCCCCGCAAGTCACCCCTCCTTGGATTCCCCTAGGTCTCTAGTTTTCAGAAATGCACAGGTGTGGTAGGTTTCCCTAGGTGCCGGCTGAGCTAGAGGCCAAAATCTACAGGTAGGCACTTCGCAAAAAACACCTCTGTTTTCTTCCAAAAATTTGGATGTGTCCACGTTGCGCTTTGGGGCATTTCCTGTCGCGGGCGCTAGGCCTACCCACACAAGTGAGGTATCATTTTTATCGGGAGACTTGGGGGAACGCTGGGTGGAAGGAAATTTGTGGCTCCTCTCAGATTCCAGAACTTTCTGCCACAGAAATGTGAGGAACATGTGTTTTTTTAGCCAAATTTTGAGGTTTGCAAAGGATTCTGGGTAACAGAACCTGGTCCGATCCTTGCAAGTCACCCCTCCTTGGATTCCCCTAGGTCTCTAGTTTTCAGAAATGCACAGGTTTGGTAGGTTTCCCTAGGTGCCGGCTGAGGTAGAGGCCAAAATCTACAGGTAGGCACTTCGCAAAAAACACCTCTGTTTTCTTCCAAAAATTTGGATGTGTCCACGTTGCGCTTTGGGGCGTTTCCTGTCGCGGACGCTAGGCCTACCCACACAAGTGAGGTATCATTTTTATCTGGAGACTTGGGGAAGGCTGGGTGGAAGGAAATTTGTGGCTCCTCTCAGATTCCAGAACTTTCTGCCACAGAAATGTGAGGAACATGTGTTTTTTTAGCCAAATTTTGAGGTTTGCAAAGGATTCTGGGTAACAGAACCTGGTCCGAGCCCCGCAAGTCACCCCTCCTTGGATTCCCCTAGGTCTCTAGTTTTCAGAAAAGCACAGGTTTGGTAGGTTTCCCTAGGTGCCGGCTGAGCTAGAGGCCAAAATCTACAGGTAGGCACTTCGCAAAAAACACCTCTGTTTTCTTCCAAAAATTTGGATGTGTCCACGTTGCGCTTTGAGGCGTTTCCTGTCGCGGGCGCTAGGCCTACCCACACAAGTGAGGTATCATATTTATCGGGAGACTTGGGGGAACGCTGGGTGGAAGGACATTTGTGGCTCCTCTCAGATTCCAGAACTTTCTGCCACAGAAATGTGAGGAACATGTGTTTTTGTAGCCAAATTTTGAGGTTTACAAAGGATTCTGGGTAACAGAACCTGGTCCGAGCCCCGCAAGTCACCCCTCCTTGGATTCCCCTAGGTCGCTAGTTTTCAGAAATGCACAGGTTTGGTAGGTTTCCCTAGGTGCCGGCTGAGCTAGAGGCTAAAATCTACAGGTAGGCACTTCGCAAAAAACACCTCTGTTTTCTTCCAAAAATTTGGTTGTGTCCACGTTGCGCTTTGCGGCGTTTCCTGTCGCGGGCGCTAGGCCTACCCACACAAGTGAGGTATCATATTTATCGGGAGACTTGGGGGAACGTTGGGTGGAAGGAAATTTGTGGCTCCTCTCAGATTCCAGAACTTTCTGCCACAGAAATGTGAGGAACATGTGTTTTTTTAGCTAAATTTTGAGGTTTGCAAAAGATTCTGGGTAACAGAACCTGGTCCGAGCCCCGCAAGTCACCCCTCCTTGGATTCCCCTAGGTCTCTAGTTTTCAGAAATGCACAGGTTTGGTAGGTTTCCCTAGGTGCCGGCTGAGCTAGAGGCCAAAATCTACAGGTAGGCACTTCGCAAAAAACACCTCTGTTTTCTTCCAAAAATTTGGATGTGTCCACGTTGCGCTTTGCGGCGTTTCCTGTCGCGGGCGCTAGGCCTACCCACACAAGTGAGGTATCATATTTATCGGGAGACTTGGGGGAACGCTGGGTGGAAGGACATTTGTGGCTCCTCTCAGATTCCAGAACTTTCTGCCACAGAAATGTGAGGAACATGTGTTTTTGTAGCCAAATTTTGAGGTTTACAAAGGATTCTGGGTAACAGAACCTGGTCCGAGCCCCGCAAGTCACCCCTCCTTGGATTCCCCTAGGTCGCTAGTTTTCAGAAATGCACAGGTTTGGTAGGTTTCCCTAGGTGCCGGCTGAGCTAGAGGCTAAAATCTACAGGTAGGCACTTCGCAAAAAACACCTCTGTTTTCTTCCAAAAATTTGGTTGTGTCCACGTTGCGCTTTGGGGCGTTTCCTGTCGCGGGCGCTAGGCCTACCCACACAAGTGAGGTATCATTTTTATCGGGAGACTTGGGGAAGGCTGGGTGGAAGGAAATTTGTGGCTCCTCTCAGATTCCAGAACTTTCTGCCACAGAAATGTGAGGAACATGTGTTTTTTTAGCCAAATTTTGAGGTTTGCAAAGGATTCTGGGTAACAGAACCTGGTCCGAGCCCCGCAAGTCACCCCTCCTTCGATTCCCCTAGGTCTCTAGTTTTCAGAAATGCACAGGTGTGGTAGGTTTCCCTAGGTGCCGGCTGAGCTAGAGGCCAAAATCTACAGGTAGGCACTTCGCAAAAAACACCTCTGTTTTCTTCCAAAAATTTGGATGTGTCCACGTTGCGCTTTGGGGCATTTCCTGTCGCGGGCGCTAGGCCTACCCACACAAGTGAGGTATCATTTTTATCGGGAGACTTGGGGGAACGCTGGGTGGAAGGAAATTTGTGGCTCCTCTCAGATTCCAGAACTTTCTGCCACAGAAATGTGAGGAACATGTGTTTTTTTAGCCAAATTTTGAGGTTTGCAAAGGATTCTGGGTAACAGAACCTGGTCCGATCCTTGCAAGTCACCCCTCCTTGGATTCCCCTAGGTCTCTAGTTTTCAGAAATGCACAGGTTTGGTAGGTTTCCCTAGGTGCCGGCTGAGGTAGAGGCCAAAATCTACAGGTAGGCACTTCGCAAAAAACACCTCTGTTTTCTTCCAAAAATTTGGATGTGTCCACGTTGCGCTTTGGGGCGTTTCCTGTCGCGGACGCTAGGCCTACCCACACAAGTGAGGTATCATTTTTATCTGGAGACTTGGGGAAGGCTGGGTGGAAGGAAATTTGTGGCTCCTCTCAGATTCCAGAACTTTCTGCCACAGAAATGTGAGGAACATGTGTTTTTTTAGCCAAATTTTGAGGTTTGCAAAGGATTCTGGGTAACAGAACCTGGTCCGAGCCCCGCAAGTCACCCCTCCTTGGATTCCCCTAGGTCTCTAGTTTTCAGAAAAGCACAGGTTTGGTAGGTTTCCCTAGGTTCCGGCTGAGCTAGAGGCCAAAATCTACAGGTAGGCACTTCGCAAAAAACACCTCTGTTTTCTTCCAAAAATTTGGATGTGTCCACGTTGCGCTTTGGGGCGTTTCCTGTCGCGGGCGCTAGGCCTACCCACACAAGTGAGGTATCATTTTTATCGGGAGACTTGGGGAAGGCTGGGTGGAAGGAAATTTGTGGCTCCTCTCAGATTCCAGAACTTTCTGCCACAGAAATGTGAGGAACATGTGTTTTTTTAGCCAAATTTTGAAGTTTGCAAAGGATTCTGGGTAACAGAACCTGGTCCGAGCCCCGCAAGTCACCCCATCTTGGATTCCCCTAGGTCTCTAGTTTTCAGAAATGCACAGGTTTGGTAGATTTCCCTAGGTGCCGGCTGAGCTAGAGGCCAAAATCTACAGGTAGGCACTTCGCAAAAAACACCTCTCTTTTCTTCCAAAAATTTTGATGTGTCCACGTTGCGCTTTGGGGCGTTTCCTGTCGCGGGCGCTAGGCCTACCTACACAAGTGAGGTATCATTTTTATCGGGAGACTTGGGGGAACGCTGGGTGGAAGGAAATTTGTGGCTCCTCTCAGATTCCAGAACTTTCTGCCACAGAAATGTGAGGAACATGTGTTTTTTTAGCCAAATTTTGAAGTTTGCAAAGGATTCTGGGTAACAGAACCTGGTCCGAGCCCCGCAAGTCACCCCATCTTGGATTCCCCTAGGTCTCTAGTTTTCAGAAATGCACAGGTTTGGTAGGTTTCCCTAGGTGCCGGCTGAGCTAGAGGCCAAAATCTACAGGTATGCACTTTGCAAAAAACACCTCTGTTTTCTTCCAAAAATTTGGATGTGTCCACGTTGCGCTTTGCGGCGTTTCCTGTCGCGGGCGCTAGGCCTACTCACACAAGTGAGGTATCATATTTATCGGGAGACTTGGGGGAATGATGGGTGGAAGGAAATTTGTGGCTCCTCTCAGATTCCAGAACTTTCTGCCACAGAAATGTGAGGAACATGTGTTTTTTTAGCCAAATTTTGAGGTTTGCAAAGGATTCTGGGTAACAGAACCTGGTCCGAGCCCCGCAAGTCACCCCTCCTTGGATTCCCCTAGGTCTCTAGTTTTCAGAAATGCACAGGTTTGGTAGGTTTCCCTAGGTTCCGGCTGAGCTAGAGGCCAAAATCTTCAGGTAGGCACTTCGCAAAAAACACCTCTGTTTTCTTCCAAAAATGTGGATGTGTCCACGTTGCGCTTTGGGGCGTTTCCTGTCTCGGGCGCTAGGCCTACCCACACAAGTGAGGTATCATTTTTATCGGGAGACTTGGGGGAACACTGGGTGAAAGGAAATTTGTGGCTCCCCTCAGATTCCAGAACTTTCTGTCACCGAAATGTGTGGAACATGTGTTTTTTTAGCCACATTTTGAGGTTTGCAAAGGATTCTGGGTAACAGAACCTGGTCCGAGCCCCGCAAGTCACCCTATCTTGGATTCCCCTAGGTCTCTAGTTTTGAGAAATGCACAGGTTTGGTAGGTTTCCCTACGTGCCGGCTGAGATAGAGGCCAAAACCTACAGGTAGGCACTTCGCAAAAAACACCTCTGTTTTCTTCCAAAAGTTTGGATGTGTCCACGTTGCACTTTGGGGCGTTTGCTGTCGCGGGCGCTAGGCCTACCCACACAAGTGAGGTATCATTTTTATCGGGAGACTTGGGGGAACGCTGGGTGGAAGGAAATTTGTGGCTCCTCTCAGATTCCAGAACTTTCTGCCACAGAAATGTGAGGAACATGTGTTTTTTTAGCCAAATTTTGAGGTTTGCAAAGGATTCTGGGTAACAGAACCTGGTCCGAGCCCCGCAAGTCACCCCTCCTTGGATTCCCCTAGGTCTCTAGTTTTCAGAAATGCACAGGTTTGGTAGGTTTCCCTAGGTTCCGGCT
Source organism: Pleurodeles waltl (assembly GCF_031143425.1). Taxonomy (NCBI): domain Eukaryota; kingdom Metazoa; phylum Chordata; class Amphibia; order Caudata; family Salamandridae; genus Pleurodeles; species Pleurodeles waltl. The sequence goes on from NC_090446.1 coordinate 494,216,306, forward strand.
GAGCTAGAGGCCAAAATCTTCAGGTAGGCACTTCGCAAAAAACACCTCTGTTTTCTTCCAAAAATGTGGATGTGTCCACGTTGCGCTTTGGGGCGTTTCCTGTCTCGGGCGCTAGGCCTACCCACACAAGTGAGGTATCATTTTTATCGGGAGACTTGGGGGAACACTGGGTGAAAGGAAATTTGTGGCTCCCCTCAGATTCCAGAACTTTCTGTCACCGAAATGTGTGGAACATGTGTTTTTTTAGCCACATTTTGAGGTTTGCAAAGGATTCTGGGTAACAGAACCTGGTCCGAGCCCCGCAAGTCACCCTATCTTGGATTCCCCTAGGTCTCTAGTTTTGAGAAATGCACAGGTTTGGTAGGTTTCCCTACGTGCCGGCTGAGATAGAGGCCAAAACCTACAGGTAGGCACTTCGCAAAAAACACCTCTGTTTTCTTCCAAAAATTTGGATGTGTCCACGTTGCACTTTGGGGCGTTTGCTGTCGCGGGCGCTAGGCCTACCCACACAAGTGAGGTATCATTTTTATCGGGATACTTGGGGGAACGCTGGGTGGAAGGAAATTTGTGGCTCCTCTCAGATTCCAGAACTTTCTGCCACAGAAATGTGAGGAACATGTGTTTTTTTAGCCAAATTTTGAGGTTTGCAAAGGATTCTGGGTAACAGAACCTGGTCCGAGCCCCGCAAGTCACCCCTCCTTGGATTCCCCTAGGTCTCTAGTTTTCAGAAATGCACAGGTTTGGTAGGTTTCCCTAGGTTCCGGCTGAGCTAGAGGCCCAAATCTACAGGTAGGCACTTCGCAAAAAACACCTCTGTTTTCTTCCAAAAATGTGGATGTGTCCACGTTGCGCTTTGGGGCGTTTCCTGTCTCGGGCGCTAGGCCTACCCACACAAGTGAGGTATCATTTTTATCGGGAGACTTGGGGGACCACTGGGTGAAAGAAAATTTGTGGCTCCCCTCAGATTCCAGAACTTTCTGTCACCGAAATGTGTGGAACATGTGTTTTTTTAGCCACATTTTGAGGTTTGCAAAGGATTCTGGGTAACAGAACCTGGTCCGAGCCCCGCAAGTCACCCTATCTTGGATTCCCCTAGGTCTCTAGTTTTGAGAAATGCACAGGTTTGGTAGGTTTCCCTAGGTGCCGGCTGAACTAGAGGCCAAAATCTACAGGTAGGCACTTCGCAAAAAACACCTCTGTTTTCTTCCAAAAATTGGGATGTGTCCACGTTGCTCTTTGGGGCGTTTCCTGTCGCGGGCGCTAGGCCTACCCACACAAGTGAGGTATAATTTTTATCGGGAGACTTGGGGGAACGCTGGGTGGAAGGAAATTTGTGGCTCCTCTCAGATTCCAGAACTTTCTGCCACAGAAATGTGAGGAACATGTGTTTTTTTAGCCAAATTTTGAGGTTTGCAAAGGATTCTGGGTAACAGAACCTGGTCCGAGCCCCGCAAGTCACCCCTCCTTGGATTCCCCTAGGTCTCTAGTTTTCAGAAATGCACAGGTTTGGTAGGTTTCCCTAGGTGCCGGCTGAGCTAGAGGCCAAAATCTACAGGTAGGCACTTCGCAAAAAAAAACACCTCTGTTTTCTTTAAAAAAATTGGATGTGTCCACGTTGCGCTTTGGGGCGTTTCCTGTCGCGGGTGCTGGGCCTACCCACACAAGTGAGGTATCATTTTTATCGGGAGACTTGGGGGAACATAGATTAGCAAAACAAGTGTTATTGCCCCTTATCTTTCTCTACATTTTTTCCTTCCAAATATAGGAGAGTGTGTAAAAAAGACATCTATTTGAGAAATGCCCTGTAATTCACATGCTAGTATGGTCACCCCGGAATTCAGAGATGTGCAAATAACCACTGCTCCTCAACACCTTATCTTTTGCCCTTTTTGGAAATACAAAGGTTTTCTTGATAGCAATTTTTTACTCTTTATATTTCAGCAAATGAATTGCTGTATACCCGGTATAGAATGAAAACGCACTGCAGGGTGCAGCTCATTTATTGGCTCTGGGTTCCTTGGGTTCTTGATGACCCTACAAGCCCTATATATCCCCGCAACCAGAGGAGTCCAGCAGACGTAACGGTATATTGCTTTTGATAATCTGACATTGCAGGGAAAAGTTACAGAGTAAAACGTAGAGAAACATTTATGTTTTTTTCACCTCAATTTCAATATTTTTCTTTTTCAGTTGTTATTTTCTGTAGGAAACCCTTGTAGGAGCTACACAAATGACCCCTTGCTGTATTCAGAATTTTGTCTACTTTTCAGAAATGTTTAGGTTTCTGGGATCCAGCATTGGTTTCATGCCCATTTCCGTCACTGACTGGAAGGAGGCTGAAAGCACAAAAAATTGCAAAAAATGGGGTATGTCCCAGTAAAATGCCAAAATTGTGTTGAAAAATTGGGTTTTCTGATTCAAGTCTGCCTGTTCCTGAAAGCTGGGAAGCTGCTGAGTTTAGCACCGCAAACCCTTTGTTGATGCCATTTTCAGGGGAAAAACCACAAGCCTTCTTCTGCAGCCACTTTTTCCAATTTTTTTGAAAAAAACGAAATTTTCCCTGTATTTTGGCCAATTTCTTGGCCTCCTTCAGGGGAACCCACAAAGTCTGGGTACCTCTAGAATCCCTAGGATGTTGGAAAAAAAGGACGCAAATTTGGCTTGGTTAGCTTATGTGGACAAAACGTTATGAGGGCCTAAGCGCGAACTGCCCCAAATAGGCAAAAAAAGGCCTGGCACAGGAGGGGGAAAAGGCCTGGCAGCGAAGGGGTTAAGAAAACAGACAGGAATGTGTACACATTGGTGACAGAGTGAAACATAACAAAACCAACTTTTATGCCCTTTGTTATGTAGTTGATAAATAAGTATTGAAGAAAAGGAGATTAGTTAAAGGGAATTTTGCAGATGGACAATGTACAAATTTTTTCTTTTTTGCTTGATATTGATGTTTGTGACATAAGTCCGCTATTCAAAACTACAAGAACCATTCAGAGGTGTTAAAAGCTTTCTGGAGAAAATTGAAAAAATGGTTTAGAAAAATGATCATAAATAATATGGCAAGAATAATAGGACATGAAAAAACTGTGATCAAATGGTTTCTAAAGCTGTTCTCTACATGTATGGGATAATGGGAAAGTAAACCTAAGTGTGAATCCCTTGAAGCAGGTGAAATATAAATATTTTGAAAATTGTTTAAGTTTAAGAAAAATCCTCATGCTCTGGTCTATTTACACAGCTACAGTAAACTATTGTATGCCTTTTCAGCACCTTAAAGAGCAGGCAAAGGGGACATTGGCTACAAGGGCGGGGAAGCAGCTGGCACTGTGTGTTGGGTGGTGAAACATCATACACCGATAGACACAGTGGCATGGAGGGTAAGGGGACTGGAATAGAGGCCACAAGCTCTTCGTCATCTTAGGAGGTCTCCACAAGCAGCCAGTGCCTAGTGGTGGGGGATCCTACAGGAACTGCACATCTGGATCCCTGTCCACCACCCAGAAACCATCTCCATCCTCCCTCTTGCTTCCCACCCACAGTTGGCCAAACCTGACCCCCTAAAAGGGCTGTCGTCTCCTTTGCTGCAGGCACCTCAGCCCATGTCCCTGTCACTCAGCTGAACTGAGTGAGCATGCTATTGACCTCATATGCAGCATCTCTGTAGGCCAGACAGCGACCATGAATGGCATCCATGGATTTAGTTGCCAAATGCAACAAATGGTTGAATTTCTGGATGACATTTATAGTTCGATGTCTGGCCTGCAGAGATCGCTTGCTAAAATATCCTCCACACACACTGCAGCCCCAGACCCAACCCAACCTTGTGCCCCAACTCAGCTCCCTTCCACAACCCAAATCCCAGGTCCCACCCCTATCCCAAGCACACAGACATCTTTGCAGGCACCCACTCCAACAGACACAAGCAGCACACTCACACATACACACATATAAACACAAACACACAAAGAAACACAAACAGACACCCAAACTGCATAAAAACTCTACTGATACTACACCCACAGGCATTACATCCACCACCACACCCACCAGCACCACAACCACCAGAACACCCACATGCACCACCACACCCACAGGCACCACCACACCCACAGGCACCACCACATCCACAACCACAGCACACCCACAACCACCACAACCACAACAATTACCTTAATAGCGCTTATCCAAACACACAATACCATACCTACATGCAAAACAACATCTAAGAAATCCAAACGCACACACTCACCCAAACACCAAACACCTGCTAAACCACACACATCCAAACATACACCAGACACACATGCAGATACAAATCATACAGATACACACACTACAACCACACCAACCACCTCAATAGCACTCTCACCCAAACAAGCACACTCCCACAAAAGCACACCCACATTAACACCAATGAAATACAAACAACACACTCACCCGAATAACAAACACCTTCCAAAAAACACCCACCCAAATATACACAACACACAGCAGACCCACATGCAACTGCGAAACAGACAGACACACAGACATCAACCACTCCCGCTCCCTCTACTGCCCAAACCCAATCCTCCTCACCCTTCCTACCTGCACTCCTCTACTCAAATTCACTTCTTACTTGTCCCTGACCCCTGTGAAACCCAAACCCACCTTTCCCAAGAAGCATCCTTGAGGTGCCTGCTCTGTGCCAATTAAATGCCCTTTCCTGAGGAGGTTACTCCTTGGGAAATTCTGGGCCCAAAACCCATGAGTTGATGCTGTGCATCATTGTTGTTTGCAAAATTAAATGTAATTGTTAATAAAGCTTTTGAGAGGTATCTCATTTCTAAAGTTTGTCCTGACAATATAATTTCTTTACAAGTCATTGAGTAGCAACAATGTAAATTATGAAAATGTGAGATACATAAACTTACTTACATTTATGACAGTAAACAGAAAAGCTTGTTTGCAATAACATATTTTCACAGTGCATACATTAGTGATACATATTTGTAATTGGCATAGTAGTTTTGGTGTAAGCATTCATCATGATGATGGGCACTTACACCAAAATTAAACATTTACATTTTTTAAGTGTTAATACAGGTGTGTTTATTTTAAATTGATAAGTGATAAAAATAAACATACACATTACAAATGTAAAAACATTAGAGTAATTTGAAACATATTATCTACAGAAAATGCACTAGACAAGGGAAAATGTGACATGAATAAATATATGAGATGTTTTAAGCTTTGCACAAACATTGATTTTACATTTATTGTAAACAAACGTTTGCCTTGTCTAGTGCAATTTCTACATTTCATTAAATTTGTATTACTCCAAAAATGTATAACGTATTTAAATATGAATTGATAGTTTATGATAAATGATTAAACACACCTATATAGATACATTTTGAATTTAGGATTAATGTCACTTTTTGTGTGTGTCCGTTAGCATGAAGGCAGCTTGCAACAAATTTGTAAATGAAAGAAAGTTAGACAGTTGTGTTTCTTTACATTTCTTAAATGACCATACAACACACATATGCATTACACATTAGTAAAATATTGCTTGTAAGTGTGGATTAAAAATGTGCGAGGGTACAGACAATTCAAAAGGTAACAGGTAAAAAAGACACTTACCTTCAATTCTGGCGATGACTGGGTTGATTTGCTTGGTGGTTAAGTTGCAGCAGCAATGGAAGGACTTGGACAATTGGGTTCTTGATGGAAGGGGAAGTGAAAAAAGAGGAAAAGGTAAGTTTTGAACTTATATCCCTTCCAATTCACCAATTCAGGTGTGGAGGTTTACCCACCACAGTTACGTCGCCGGGAAGGCATGTTGTGATTGGCCTGGTACAAAAACTAACTGTCTCCCTCTGACAGCCGCTTCTGCCTATGGTGCCATCAACATGGGAGGAAAATTCTGACAGAGATGGCAGCACTGTGATAGAATTTCGTTCATCGACATGTCAGCATCTAATCAGAGCAGGAGGACCACCTAGTAGGTGGCCAGAAAAAAAACACTGAAAAGCGACTGCGGGTCCAGATCCACCAAGATCTAAATCAGGCCCAATGTGTCTCAGTCTGTTTAGTGGCAACACAATTCCAAAGCTCAGTTTAACCACAAGGTTCAGTTCAAGGAGGCCCAGTTGAATTTAAATTGTTATAACAAAATGTTCCAAATTCTCTCTCCCAGTCATTGGCAGCAAAATATGTCCATTCAGGTGTGGAGTACCTCTGACAGGGTACTCTTGCTTTCTTTAGTCTCCGCATTACTGACCCTTCATCATCACTATCACTTAGGCTGGAATCCTCAGTCTCTCCTGGTATAGTGTGTGGTACTCGCATTTCAGGCAAACTCTGTCTTATTTTTGGCCACTGGTCTCACTTTATTGCAGTACTGGGTCCTTCACCAAGATCTGAGTTTGATGCAGTCAGCACTTCAGGATGAGACCCTCTTGTTTCGTCATCAACTGTTAACTCACTCAGACTGCCCCTCGGGCCAAACATGTGCTGTCCCAGAATCTTGCTGGTCCCCAATAGCTTGGCTAACCTTTTCCCTTTATCTCATTGTAACCAGTGGCATTTCAGGGAGAGGTACTGGTATATCATCAAGGGAACAAGGAACTCTGCAAATATGTGCAGCATGCACCCAGTTGGGGAGACCGCTACACTCCACAGCTATTGTAGTGACCAAGATAACCTGGTACAGTCCTCTCCACCGATGTTCCAAACATAATTTGTGTATGTGCTTCTTCAACATAACGCAGTCACTCGGACTAAGGTCATGGCACTGCTGTAGCCTCTCCAACGTGATGACATACAGAACATACCACATCATCCAGCTCTTTATCAGTAATCCAAAACCATTTCATCTGTAATGTTCACAAGTGCATTTCCAGGCACAACTGGCAACCTCATGGCTCTGCTCATGATGATTTCATGGGTGACAATCATGTCCTCCTATCAGGAGTACTGTGAAGACTCATCAACGCAAGGGGCAACTCATCAGGCATTTCAAAGAAGTGGAAGCACTCTGGATTTTAGCCTCCCTTTGACTTGCTCCACAGGACCTGAAGCTTCAGGTTGATAACTACAATGTAGCCTATGCTACACTTGCAGTGCTGCACACAGTAGTCTGAGGACCTCATTGTTAAAGTGGGTCCCTTGATCTGACTCCAGAGAAGCTGGGAAATCAAACCTAGGAATAAGTTCCCTTAACAACAGTATAACTACTGTGAGGTTGTCATTTCTTCTGCTCAGGTAAGCTTCAACCCAAAGTGAGAAGATACACACACACTCACCAGGACATAGCTCAGCCCATTGCACATAGGCATTTAGATGAAGTCAAACTACACTCTGAGTCACATAAGGAGAGCAGGTGATTCCTTTTACAGTGTTATTGCAGATCTTTTGCTTACATTCATCTGCTGACATACAACGCATCTATGACATAATGCTTCAGCCATTAGTCTAAACCTAGGAGTGAACCATGTCTGGCGAAACAGGTGCACCATAGCATCCCCTCCTACATGAGCTAGTCTATGATAATGTCTAGCCATTGGAGGTAACAAACTATCTGGCAATACAGGTACTCCATCTACTGAAACCCAAATATATTCCTCACCTCTTTAAACACAAACAGCTCTAATCCAACCCTGCTGTTCTGTTTCTGACACTTCCTCCTGCAGTCTCTTAACTTCCTCACAGGTATCTGCTGTATTTAACAAGAGGTTGTAATTGGTCTCATGTGTTCCTTCAGTTTGATAATCATTATTGAATGTACAAGCATTTAAGGCACAATACTTAACAATTTCATCAGCGTACCTTTTTCCTAGAGTTACATAATCATCTCTCTTGCTATGTGCAGAACACTTCTAAAAGGCAAGCTAAGCAGGTAACTAATGCTTTTAACAGATGATGCACAGTTTTTCCATTTCGAATTGGAAAACCTGAAGAGGTCATAAAACTGTGTTGTGAACATAACTGTTCAAGGTCATGGACGACACCAAAGCCATACTATCAGTGTAAATGGTCACTTTCATTTAGTCTGAAACACAGCATGCTCTAGTAAGAGCGACCAATTCAGCCATTTGTACAAGAAACATTCCTTGAAGCCAAGAGGCTTCACCCACACCTGAGACCTCACAGACTACATAGACAGCTTTCAGGTTTCCTTCATCGTCTTCTAAACAGGAGCCATCACAAACATTACATGATCTGATTCTGGTAGTGGCACATCTCGTATGTCACATCTAGACAGCCATACTCAACGTCATCATCAACATCATTACTTCCAGGAATTGGCAACCGATTTGCAGGATTCAATGTTGTACATCTTTTGAGGGGGATATGACTCACAGCAAGGATGACTTGGGTTCTGGTGCAGTTCAACAGTATTTCCATAGAATGGGAAACAAAAACATTCAAACAATGACCCATAACAATGCTCTTGCATTGTTATATGCTGACACCTGTTGCGACCACAGCTTTAAGACAGCCAGGCAATGCGCCAGCTATTGGGTCAAGTGTAGCTGAAAAATAGGCAACGGTTCTCCACTAGGTTTCTGCAAGCCCATAATTGGTGAGTTACATTGACTCCCTGTAATCTCTATAATCTCTTTTATAATGCCTTGTGGAATCATTGATTCAGTCACAGGAGTAATCCCAACAGTAGTTGCAGAGGTCAAATTAAATTGGGGGTTTCTCCAATATTCAGCACTAGAGTTCACTGTTATGAGAATGGGTTCAACACCTTTGATGAGACCTATGTCTTTTCCTGAAAAGTCCCAGACTTCAGGTAACACTGTGTCTCTGAACTCTTGAGGCAAATCATCACCTGTCAACTTGAGGTACAATCTGGTATCTGAAGTCTGGTTAAAAATCTGAACTACGACATCCTCATCATGAGTTTGGAACTCAATGTCTTTTGGGGTACATTAGATAGATCAATTGAGCTTGCACAAACAGTCACGTCCAAGCAGATACACTGGACTTGAATCCCTTGAATCACACACCACAAATCAGTTATTCTCTTCAAAGGACCCCATTTTAGCAGGTACATCTTCCGTAACAGGGCTAGTCAGTTGATTATTGGCAACTCCTACAACTTGGGTTCTGTTTCCCGATAGGGGTAGGTTGGGAACCTCTGTTGTTCTCACAGTAGTGTGGATAGCACCAGTATCAATCAAAGATGACACAGGGTGGCGATTCACCTCACCATCCACGAATGGACCACTCTGGTCTACCTCTAAGGATGCGCAAAGTACGCATTCCTTCCCCTCCCTCAGGCACCGTCATTGTGATAGGTCTGAGTTGTAGTCCTCATCTGTTTGTATCTTAGAGTACTGTTGAGACATACCCTGATTCACAAAAGGATTTCTTTTTGCATTGTGGACCTGATTCAAATTGGATCTGAAACATTTGCATTCTGTTGTGGCATCGGTGCCTGTGGAACCTACATTCCCTGAGTTTAGGGAACATAAACATTTTAAGTTATCTGTTAAGGGCCTTTCACTACGCTGCAACACGTGTATTCGCAAATTTAGTAACATTTGAACCATTCGAACTAAAAACTAAATTTTTTGCAGCAGAAGATGGATTATGTGGCAAATGCGCCAAATCTATAAATATGTGAAAATCACTGCGGCCTCACAATTGCATAATTCCAGTGGCCGTGACTAAGGATAAGTCAAGGGTCATGTGTATCCTATATGCAGCTCGATTTGTATTATATACAGAGCAAACATTTAGGCCCATATTATTACTTTTTTAGGGCTGCATTTGAGTCTTTTTTTAAGCGAAAGCAACGCAAACTTACAAAAATATAATTGTAGTTTGTAAGTTTGAGCCACTTTTGTGTCAAAAAATTATGCAAATGCGGAGCTAAAAAAGTATAAATATGTGCCTTAGTCTAATAATCAAAATTCTTTGTACAGCAAACATGCTGCACTAACATATGTAAAGGTGCTATCACATGTGATAATGAAGGAAATGGTGGCTCTGAGAATTTAAATATTTGCCTAGGATTAAATAATTTGAAACAAGTTTGTGGGTCAAGAGCTTTACAGTTAGGTTGAGTAGATTATTTAAGTCACTAGACTTGCAGGTCTGATAACACTTTTATGATTTTTCAAGGCCTGATTTAGAAATTCGAAGCAGCAAATCTTCCCTCCATGTAAGGTAACTGCATTTTATGCTATGATTTCAGGGCTACAGTCCAGCTCATGAAGGTCTAACTATTAGCAAGCTAAGTTATTCAAAAAATGCTCTTGTAAGAGAGACAGGGATATTCTGAAATAGCTACAGCAATTTAGGCAGCAGTATCCTTTTCAGTAGACTAAACACAAGGAGGACCATGAGCGCTTATAGGTCCAGCGTACACACTCCCTGGGAAACTGTGTAACGCACAGCTATGCAGTTCCTAAGGTGGGACAAACAGGAGGTCTTTTTAACATAAGATACCAATGTGAAGTGTGGGTGAACGTGCTCTGAATGTATATTGGTGTGAGTTAAATTAAAAATAGCTAAAAGAAACTTTAATCAGTTTTAATAAGTTGATTCGCTTGTCATGGTTAAAAGCAATTAGTGGCTGAATATGGAAGTGATGAACCAATGCAGCTCACAGGGTAATGTGTGTAAAGTGTGTAATGTGTGTAAAGGTCCTCTGGCAAACAGCCCCCTCAAGGGGCCTGTTGGGCATTGTAGCACTGGCCCAATGAGGAGCTGCCCGATGATGAAGCATGATAACCACCTGGGTGTGTGAGGGCCCTTGCTTCTGAGCAGCCAGATCCCGGATCTGTTTTTACAGATTCCACTCCAACGTCTTCGCTGTTTTCCCCACCTTAGGATCTACATACCCTTTGCATTACATACTCATTTTCATTAGAGCCACCCTGCCCGCTAATGCTAAATGCAGCCTTATCCACTTCTCTGTCAGTGAGGCCATAGTTTCTATGCATTTGCTGTAATTCACCTTAATGAATGCGTCCATATCCCAATAATGATAGCTTATAAATTTCAAAGCCATTTAATCAGAATCCCCAGAGAAGGCTGCAATGAGTTTTTGTCTCAGGGGAACATGGCAGATTTACACCAGGGGAACATGACAGGGGAATATGACAGATTTACATCAGTTTATCAATAAACCAGACCATCTTCCAAAAGATTTCCCTATCTACTGAGTTCAACTTTTGTTCTGAGTCTTTGATCAGCAAGAGGATATAATCCGAATACATGAACAGCAATATCCTATAGGAACCAAATTTGAAGCTTTGAGTATGATGGACTTCTCTAAGGATGCTGGCAAGGGATTCCATGGCCAAGGCAAATAAGACTGGCGACAAGGGGCATCTCTGCCTTGCCCCTACTTATTCCAATTGAGGACTGTTGGTTGTTTATTTTAATTATAGCTACTAGAGCAGTATTAAGGTGCTTAATCAAATAGAGCATGGGATTAACCTTGTGCATCCACTTCACTACTGTGAATAGATTGCCCAAGTTGAAATCCTTAGTTGCATCAAACAAAGTGTCAGCCACTGCAATATTCGTCTCGATTTGATGGGTGACTGAAAACTGTATAGGTTTTCTGCCATAGATCTGTGAGGTATACAATCATATTAGTCTGGTGTAAACATAACCGGCAGGATGGCCAGCAGCCTAATAGTTCTGATTTTTGCCAAAATCTTGTTATGCACGTTAATCGTGAATACAGGTCTATGTGAATGGCAGAATTGAGTGGGGGTGTGCCTGTCTGAGCATTGTAATAACTATGGCCTCAGACATCCACAGGGGCAACATCCCCTGTTTAAAGATTCCTCATATCACCAGCAGGAAAGGGGCCTGAAATCATCATGTTTGGAGTGCAGATCTAATTGGAGGCCTCAGGGATATCTTAAGGAGTTTGGAGACCCCTTTAGGAACAGCTTTGAATTCATGGTCCTATTTCAGCTCCTTCATGCCCTCTTTGGCCGGGTCACCGATAGTGCACAGAAACACTCTCCAAATCTTAAATGTGTTTACATTTAATATTCAGGGATAGTCCCATGTGTTTTCAATATTGTAACACTGCAGCAGCTCACTAGTACTGCTGCAAATAATGTATGTGAACCCTTCCCCGTTTCTCGTGTTAGGTCCTATTTTTGTGTGAGGTTCTGTTTTGATCACAATTTTTTATGGATGTTACATGAAATATAAACAAAACATTTCTCTGCAAAATGTCTGTAACAGACTCACACTTCATCCACAATAAAATTAAATTAAAGGAAAACAGAATTTAAAACAATCTCTGTAAGAATGATTAAAGGTCTTCAGGGCAAGACTCAGGGCTCACTCTATCAGGGGCTCCCTGAAAGGCTGGGGCCTTGGGCCAGAGCCACTTTGCCCATGACTTAGAACGTCTTTTGGAGGCTGAGGTATCTATAGACAGTGTGCGCATTCTCCAGTTATCTGATTTTTTTTCTACCGAACTCAGCCTACTGAGAATTGACTCAAGAATTCTGTGTCCCTTTGCAGTGCAATCACGCCGAATAACAGTTTTAAATGCCTCGCACGGTGTAGCATAACTGGATACTGATCTCTGATTTGTCCCAAAGTTAGTCTGAATTTTTTATTGCATCTCTTCAATAGCACGGTGTCAAGCAAGACTGTCAGTTGCAGCCCCTATTTTCTATATATGGGTACATAATCTGTGGGTACAACCAGGGCAATTATGACAGGGAAATGGCCAGTGTCCTAGGAACATGTGTAATGGAATTGACCCAGCCCGCCACAATCCTAGTATCCAGCCAACAGTTTATTCCAGACAGACCACCAGAAATTGCGGCATAGATTCAGATTTAGCTGCACAAAAATGCAAATTTGGCACCTCAAAAACGGGATTAGCAGCATTTTAGCTCCAATGTATTTTGCTACAGTTATACTTTGCCTCCAAGTCAAACCTGTCCGCTCTTTGCCATTGCCTCTAGTGGGTTGAGCTCAGGATTAATTAGTTACTTTTGTGGTTTACCTTGACAGGGTTTGTGCTTATTACTTGAGGTGGGAACTTGCCCCCTCAACTAGTACTCCAATGTCTTACAATCGTGTTTTTGGTTTAGGGTGGCAGGATGGAGGGTAGTGTTTTGGATGGTGGTGATAGGGTTTATGGTCGCAGAGTGTCTTCCTGGTGCCACTCCTTCTATGGGGAATGTCCTAATACACACCCCTAATGTGTTAATATATAACCATACTAAACCTTATTATCGGTGGGCTTCATATGTGTTCGGACCTCGGGCAGGAGAAAGACAGGTTGATTAGAGGGAGTGACGCTTTGGAGTAAGTGTGACTACAAGCGCACCCTCCCCCCCCCCGATCCATGACATTTGATCCTAATCTCTAATATATTAAATACTGAAGCTCACCAATAATGTGTAGTATTGTTATATATTAACACATTAGGGGTGTGTATTAGCACATTCACAATACTAGGAGTCGCACCAGGGAGATACTCTTGGTCCTGATGTAAAGCTGAGTGGTAGGCTTGAAACATGTAGACCACACATTAGGAAGGCAGGTTCATTAAACAACCCCCTTACAACCACCCCATTTTTAACTATACCGCCACTGGGGCAGAAATTAAAACATTAGTTTACCTGGGCGGCACGTATTTTTAATCCTATTATGACCCCCCCCACTTCTATTATAGACTATCATAGTGGTTCATATATGAAGTCCTCCCACATAATCTGTTGAATGCAGCACCCCTTGTTTCACAGTGGGATGGGAAGATCCAATGATGAAGCATGCCACCAAGGGCTAACCCTGGTGGGTGGGAGTTTTCTAAGGAAACTAATCAGCTTTCTAGAAATATTTTCTGGAGGGTTAACCCTGTAGATAAGGGCTGGGCTTTTGATTTCACTTAAGATACTTGATCTAATTGTGTGCCCACTTTGGTGAAAATCCCCATAATTTTACAAAAGTGCCAATTTCGTGCTTTTTTTTTTTTACAAATTGTAAAATCGCTATCTCCTGGGAGGTCTGTTTTATGACATGTAATTATATTTTAAACTTTCTTCCTGTGTTGTCTCTTACCTGGACACGATATCTTCAGTAGCAGCTTGCGGGGTGCGGAAGGGGCGGGCAGCGTGCGGAGGAGAGGGGGGGAATAAACATTAATTATTATTTTTTTAAAACACTTACCTTCGCTCGCTGCCGCGCCGCTCCTCTCCTCCATGGCAGGCTGCAGGCACAGGCTCCCAGCCTGCCCTGCGGCCAATCCTGATGCCACTCAGAGCAGCATCAGGATTGGCAGCGAGTGCCCAGCCAGGGCGCTCCCAGGCACACTGGGAGCCTGCGCATGTTCTCTCCAGCCTGGCAACTCTGTTGCTGGGCTGGAGAGAGCCTACTGCGCATGTATGTTTGGCCGCCCAAGTCGGCCGGCCAAACACACATGCGCTATGAGGGGGAGTGCTGTGCACTCCCCTTCACTGCTCGTCACCCCGTGGCCCCGCCCCTTTGCAAGAAAATTATAATAAACACAGTTTATTATAATTTTCTCGTAAAGGTTTTGCAGCTGCCGCTCCTGGAGGGGGGCAACGCTCCTCCACCCTAACAGAGGAGCCACCCCGCATATCTCTTCTGGATAGGAAAACTGTTAACAAACCACCATCTTGACTCAAGAACCCACGCACATTAAGGCTGCATTCTCTTTGGTGCTTGATGAGAAGTTTGAGGGCAGGAACATTCAAGAATCACTATTCACATATCTTAGATTATGTTCTGGTATTGAGAATAAAGAGGATTGCTGAAGACACTTGCCATGGCAGCCGCTTGGCTGAGAAGGTATTTCGCTCAGTTTTACTGGTGGAGCCTACTACTGTGCAACACACATTTAAATGGATAATGTGTTCAATGCACAAAAGTGATGTCTGCAGGCACCCTTTGAGCACGCTGGGATGTTTATTTCCTCTACATGGGTTGTTCTGGGTCAACCATGTACAACATATTATTTACTATCAGTTTTTGACTAGCTACGCTGTCCGCGAGATTGAAGTTACTGCTACACAGTGATGCACACATATAATTTCAGCTTGGCAGCAGTGACTTCATGCATAGTGATGAATTGAGAGCAACATGACTAGTTGTGCCCCCCAACACAATTTCCAGTATATAGGGGCATATTTATACTATTTAAACTTTGACGCCCGCGGACGTCAAAATTCCGCCGTGTGCGTCATTTTTTGGATGCGGCAACCCGCCTTGCGTTAATTATATGCAAGGTAGGCGTTCCCGTCCAAAAAATGGCTTACACAGCCGTGCGTTGTATTTATGCTTTCGGGCAAAAATGACGCACGGCCGGGAGGCGGAGCCAGAAAATGACGCACATCCCGATTTGCGTCAAAAATTAACGCCTGCGTCAGGGCAGGCGTTAAAATGGGGCAAACACACCTGTATTTAATCAGAACACACAGAACAAACAGCAGAGCAGCAGAGCAGCAACAGGGAGACATGGAGGTGATTCTAATCCAGCGTGCTTGCAGACGCAGAGCCCAGCAGCAACAACAGCAGCTACAACAACACCAGCAGGGACCCCAAAGGCAGCGCAGAAGGCAGGAGAGGATATTCCGCCCAAGAACAACCCTTCAGGGCCTCAGGGAACACAACATCATACAGAGGTACCGGCTGAACTGGCAGGCCATTCAGCAGCTGCTGCGCAACATTGAACAGCAGTTGGCCCCCACTTTGGTGACACGCCGCACCATCCCAACAGAAACAAAGCTGCTTGCCGTACTTCATATGCTGGCAAGTGTCTCTTTCCAAACAACTGGTGCCCTGGTTGGCGGAATATCACAACCATCATTCTCCGCCTTTTTGCCCAAAGTACTGGATGCCATCATTCGACTGACACCCGCCACATCTGCTTCCCTAACAAACTTCAGAAGCAGCAGGAAACAAAACAGGGGTTCTACCTCATCAGTGGCTTCCCACACGTCCTTGGTGCAATCGACTGCACACATGTACGCCTTGTGCCACCTGCTGCAACTGAACACCTCTACCGCAACAGGAAGCACACACATTCCATCAACGTGCAGGCCATAGTCAATCACCAGGGATTGATCACCAACATCGTGGCTAAATATCCTGGGAGTGTACATGACTCATACATTTTCCGTCACTGTACCATCAATGAACACTTCGAGGATGGACGGTATGGCAATTGACTACTTGTTGGTAAGAACAAAAGCCTACTTATATACTCACTGCACAGCAACCCTCTAGGACACACAACACATACACCACAACAGCAACATTTCAACAGGAACACACTGAGGTCGTGACATCACTAGCCATGTTTCTTAAGTCACCATTGAACCTGTCACACATCGGAAATTACTGTACAGCCTAATGTGAAGACGTCAATGAGTGTGGTTGCCTAAATGTCACCTTGCAAATTGTAAGTGTCCCAATGACCTTTACATTAATACATTGCATAAGTTTCAAGGTATAGGATGTCCAGGGTACTTTGATATGAACGTGTTAACACTTTCAATTTTAACTCTGCATGGAACTATCATCTCACCCCCAGTGAAGACACACGGACACCTGTATCACAAGTCACAATGCTAGGGAGGGCACACTGTACTGCAAATCCCAAAACATACTGCTGACAAACGGTTAGCAGACAAACACTCGTTCAGCCAAGGAAACAAAACAATGCAGATGGTACAGCCTACAAGCATAGGATGCCACATTAGTACACAAAAGAGTCACAGACAACACAAGACAACTACTGCCGTGAAAGGTCTTTACAATAGTGCCAGCTACATCAACATGATCCCATTCATTTTCTCTTGCAGCTGATCAGGGGTATGGCATCCAGCCATGGATTATGACACCATTTGGCAACCCAAGTACTGCTGCAGAGCGTGCATACAACGAGGCCCATAGGAGGACACGCAGCATTGTCGAGCGGACCTTCGGCATCCTCAAGTCAAGATTCCGCTGCCTCGACATCACTGGTGGTAGCCTCCTATATTCCCCAGATATGGCCTGTAGGATCATCCTCACATGTGCAATATTGCACAACATTTGTATCAAAAGAAACATTCCCCTCCTGGAACCAGAGCCACACATGCCTGAAGAGGAGGATGCTGGCCTGCAACGGGAGAGGAAACTACAGAACGCAGCTGCTGGTATACGCAGGCAGCAACAGATTGTAAATAATTTCTTCTGAATATGATCACCTTCACCACTTTAGTTAACTAATTTAAATAAACACCTATTATAATCACCATATCATGGTCTGGCTATTCCTTTTTGCACACCTTCATCTCTTCTTATCAGAATAAGAGTGTTGCCTCATGGAGCATTGCTGAGATACTGAGCATCCCAGAGCTAATGTGATGCCTAACATACAATGGTCACATACACACACACTCCTAATGACATATATCATGTACATATCTCCTTTGAAGGCCAATAGTAGAGGACCACAACTATTTTACACATACATGTTGAAAGCAAGGTCCAACGCAGCATATGGCACACAACTATGACACCATCACTCAATAAGGGGAAAACAAGCCTCATACATGAGGCAGTCAATGTGCTTTGGCATCACTAACAGGAATGCCTGACCAGACCCTTGACAGCAGTTAGTCCAACTGCATCCAATATTTGCTAGGAATATCTGTGACTAGAGTTCCATAGAAGCAGAACATAGACAGCACAAGTGGCACACATATGACATGCATTGCGCACCTGACATTCCATGTACATGTCAGCCCATTTCCTAACTCCTGACACACCCATGCACCTGGTCACAACCCACCTGTCGGAAGAGGTCCCTGGAATACTAAGATGTGTACCCTGAAATTACCTCCTCTACACACACAGACCAACATTAGCAAACCAGTGTGCTACACCCTTTCCTAAGGTATGACATTGTCATATAACATCTGACTGCAAGGACGTCAGGTCAATTTATACACTGTCTTCTAGTTTCAAAGCCCTGTTAGCACATGTAGATTGCTTCCCCTTGTGAAAATGTCTGTTGGCCCTTAGAATGCAAGTCTCACCTACAGGACTGGTGAGAAACAGATGCAGCCCACACCTGTGATCACCTCCATGCACACCACCCATTTCAAAAAGCACTGCCCCTGATGATGCCTGGAACAGCATAGGAGTTGCCATTATGTCAAATACACCGTCAACCATTGATACTAATTAAGCCGTGTAACACAGCCCTTGGGTTCATTTGTCACCTTCAAAAACACAGGACGTACACAGTTTGACATGTCAACTGTCAACTTTGTCCTCAATACAGTCTCAGTCAGACCACTGATTACGTAACTTGTCAAGTAACTGGATCCTGAATCACCTTGCATTCTGTCAGCCTGACTCGCAACTGTCTGTGCGTCACACTAAAGTATCCCTGTGTCTACATATGTGCCACAAGTGCGTAAGCAAACTTCCTATTCATCAGGGGGCATTGGGCATGGGCTTCTTCCATGCATACCCAAATACATTGTATAGCATCATCTGCCTTTTAACTGTACCATTTGAGTTACATCCTCTTGGAAAAGCTAAATTCATGGCCCATCCCTTGTCTGGGTTGCATTTATGCATGAATGACAAAGTGTGACAGTGTCCCAGGGTCATAGGCAGGGATTGGGTACGGGGCTTTCAGCACAACCAGCAACCTCTGATAATGTCCATGAATAATACACATATGTCAGGACCATGACAGTTCACACACAGCATCACAGTGCGCACAACATAGTGATGGGCCGTGTGTGGTGAATAGTTGGGAGAATAAACAGCGCAGAGGCTATGATGTTCCCAGATGCAGTGGGAAGTGCAGAGGCCAACCTGTGTACAAATGTTGTAATGACACCTGCCGGAACATGACAATTGAGACATTATCTCACTCAGCACACCAAGGTTGCCCTGTTGACTGTCTCATTGCACGTCTTTAGTGACAGGGTGGGACCATCCACATGTTGGTTCACATGTCCACATCTACTTTACTCACATTGATCAACAAAGGATACTCAGTAGTTACAGGAATAGCTGCCACTGACTCATGATGAGTCCTGGTCCGAACTGTGACAAATTACACCCCAGACAATCTACAGGATCATCATTGGACCACACACATGAACAAGACCACTATGTGCAATTGATCACTGGAAATATGTGGACACATACTGTCTTGTATGCTGGTCCACCACAGCCACTCGATAGTTGGGGCTCACTTCTATGGCCTCAACTGTGGTGTCATCATACATATGAGATTGACCCTTGTCTGTCTGTGCAAACAACATGGTACCCACTTCCTCAATGCACGTGATTCACCAACTACTGCCTAGGAAGCTCTTACCAATACTCTAGGACATAGGATGTAGAAAGTCTGGACCATTGACATGAACATGCGTCTGCCATCCATCTGGTGCATGCTATGTCACATGTGGTGTCTACGTGACCCTAAAACTTGGAAGTATACTTTACGGGTGTTGTTACATGTATGACTAACACATGCCCTTGCTCATTTTCAATTTGACTTGCATCTTAGGATTGGACACATGGACGTTACATTCATACAACCATATGTACAATTATGCTTCATGTGACACACACACACTTGGTCAACCAACACATTAGTTGTCAAAGCACACACTTTGAGCC
This sequence comes from Pleurodeles waltl, assembly GCF_031143425.1. Taxonomy (NCBI): domain Eukaryota; kingdom Metazoa; phylum Chordata; class Amphibia; order Caudata; family Salamandridae; genus Pleurodeles; species Pleurodeles waltl. The sequence continues at coordinate 494,235,953 of NC_090446.1, forward strand.
AAAGGAATTTAGGTATTGTACATATGTGCGTCACAATGCTATCCTCTCATTATGCCAAACATGCACAATTTGTGCCACACATATATGTAGGCCACACTTATGACCATCAATTGTGTCAGCCAACTGTAAAAATACTGTGAAGGGTGTAGTGGATGATGTTCTGCTGCAGTATGATGTCACACATGTGAACATACACCATCAACACCATACTGTCTTCAATTAGCCAATCTCTGATGTGTTCCAAATGTAAAATAACCAAAAAACAAGTAAAAATGCCCCAAACCAGTTAATGCACTTTAATTTTGACGTCCCTAGCGGTGTGCGTCATTTTTTGTTTACCAAAACTGTATTTGCGTAATGTTTTTTGACGCACAGGAGTGAAATTTAGCCCGCATCCAGATATTTGTACAGTCCATGTATCATTATGTGGATGCGGGTTAATAATTACGTCTGTGCGACCAAAAAAATTACGCAAATACAGTTTTGGGCAACAAAAAATGACGCATAACGCGAAAAAGGCGGGACATTTCATACAGGAAGTGATGTAATAGGATATCCTGTTTACAGATCATGTACAGTGGGTGTACTTTCACTTTCACTTTGCAGTCTATGATCCTTCTAGACTGTGTGGCTGTGTAGAGAGTGTTGTCCAGAGCTTTTGTGCTGTTTTTGTCCTGTGTGCTATCTGTAAAGTCCTTTTGTGAAATAAATTTTGTTTGTGTATACTGTAGTACTGTGTTTTGTCTACATTTGTCCATTTATCTTGTGTATTTCTTGTTTGTGGAAGTCTGTTGTGGGTAGTGTTAGTTTGGGGATAGTTGGGCTCTTTTAGTGTTTAGGTTTACTTTTTTTCTGTCTTTTTACCCCTACTTTCACCCTTTCCCCCTTTCTATTTCTTTTACCCCTATTCCTTATCGTCATCTATAAGTATGTCTGGCAGGCCACGTCTTGGCAGGATGGGGGAAGGAGTTGGGGGGCTTCATCTGGCTGGTGACACATTCCTTGCTGCTCATGATCCAGGCAGGGGGCAAGGTCATACAGGGGTATCCGACAGAGGCGCGCAGAATCCGGTGGGGAAAGGTGCTGCATCACCTGCAGCGTGTGTATGCCAGCCAGAGGAGTGACCACCAGCTGAAGCACCGGTGGGCTGACCTCATCACCAGGGAGCAGGATCTCTTGGACCACCTGGAAATCATGATTGGTGGCACTGTTGGTGAGTACGACTATTGTTAATGTGCACGATTAAATGCTCTGTAGTGACATCAAGGGATTAGTACAATGTCTGCCAGCTAACTTGATGACTGTGTAATGCTGGGGAAATATAAGGGGATCATTGATGCACTATGGCAAGGATCACAATTGCTAGCTGTCAGGTAGCACGTGCTCAGCAAACTTACAGGTTACTTTACCATGAAGGAAATTGGTGCAGCCTTTTTGTCAGCACAGCTAACAAAATAGGAGCCAATCATGTCTATATAGGGTACTATTGACAGAGAAGTACAGATGTACCAACATTTAGGCCAACTATGTTGATGCAATTGCTAGACTGACTTTAGAATCACTACATGATGCAGAAAATGAGTGCTGCCTTCACATCAATTGATAATAGCAAAGTGGCTCAGACATTGGTCTCATGTTAGTCTGGTGAGTGTGGAAGGAAAGCGTTCACAGAAGTACTATGAATGTGTGGGATTATTGTGTTTCTTGATCTTTTTGGATACAAGTCAGTTCATGATTTGAAAACATCGTGAAAAGGTGTAAAGTGCCCTCAGCTAACATCTTAAGATGTTTGCTGGAATTAGTTGAGCCACAATCCAAATATGGATGGCAGTCCAAGTGTATGCACATGGCTTCACATCTCCATGGTTGGTGCAAATCACCATAGCTGGGCCACATCAATTGACTATACTGTAACAACAGGATGGCTTACAGGAGTCCCTGCCCCTCCCTCTGTACATTGGGCCTATGTGCAATAAATGTGTCATGGCCACAAGGCATGTTTGACTGGTAATGCAGTCCTCAAGTAACCAGGCATTGGATGTTTCTCTTGGATGCACATGATGAGACGATTACACTCCATATTTTTTAGTGCGCACCAATTATGGGGCATGTTTGCAACCACATAATAGTTAGGGCCAATGTATGTGTGCAGATATGTGTGTAACTGTCACAGGAGACCCATGCTATGTACAAGTTGGCCGTGAAATATCAGATGCAGTACCATCATTTCTGAATGGCTGCCATTTCCTTATTCAGCCTACACATTGTATATGTTTATGAAATTGTTGCACTGTGCACAGATTTTGAGCACATTTCTTCCTTTCAGGTGGACTGGCACCCTACACTGTGGAAGAGGTGGCGACATTTGGGGACCCTGACCACTCCAGTAAGTGTTGATATGTCTGTTATGTGTTGTGTTTGCTGGTTATGGACTCGTGTGAGTTGGACGCATAGCAAGGTGTGATGCGTTGGGCAAGCTTTTCACTTGTTCCATGAGTGGGAATGCAGTTCTCACGTTTTGAGTTTGCCAATGCGTATCCAATGGTGTCAGGTAGGGATTGTAGGACATCCCTGTAGGCCCCACTGTGAGTATAGGAAGTCAGCCCCTATTTAGTCAGCCTGTCAGACCCACATTCTCTAAGATTGGTAGAGCTAATAGCTTTCCAATAGACATCTGCTTCGCTATTTACCTACGTAAGTTTAAAACAGTAAGTAGAACCTCCTAGCAGCATGTACTTCCACATGTAGTGCATCAAGTCTGTGGAACCTGAGTGTAATGCCCTAGGTGTGCATGCAATTCATGATCATGGGTGTTCTAGCAACTCTGTGTCTGATGTAAGTCAGGCCCTACTGGAAGTATATGTTGTGTACTAAGTGCGGCATTTCCTGACATGTCTGACCCTATGAGTGCTCTAGGGTTTGCTGACTCCTAATTGTAGATAGACCTTACCTGTGGTGTGTCTGTAGCGACAAACATGTGTGGAGTTGCCTATACACTCCTCGGTGTACATGTTGTTGGCAAATTATAGTTGTGTATCCACCGCCCCCCCTCAAACACGGCCATGGGTTTGTGAATGGGGTACCTAGTACTGATGCTACCAGTATGTTACACATACCTGTGAATAAGTGACGGTTTGGTTGCATACTAGTATACACACTCTGGTTTGGCACTTGTTACTATACTGGAAAGTCCAGTTACAACTTGCAGACCATGTGGCTTTAGTTTTGCTTTCCGTACACTGACATTTGTAGCCCAGCTATTGGCGGAGGATATGCAGCATGATTCTTAGATGATAACTGTCAGAAGTCAGATAGCAAGTCAAAGACAGTTGTTACCCATCTTGTAGGTTATGGATGTGCTTTGTGTGATGTGACCTTTGTTGTCTGGCCTGCCATATACTTCCTCAGGGACATTCAATGCTCTGTATCGTGATATGAGCTGTTACAAGTACAGTAGATGTAATGTCTGATTAACTTGCTGTGCCGTTTCACACAATGCAGTTACTAATGTAGCATATCTACATTTTTCTTCACAGCAGCTAACATGACTCCAGACCAGGTCCATGAATGTCAGCCGGTCCATGCAATACCAGCACATCCTGCTGGTAGAGTTGGGGTTCCGGAGGATGGCCCAGCGATATCGCCATGAACGTGCCTCCGGGGTATGGCGAGCCTTCCCACAGGGTGGGCCTACTTTGCCCACCACAGCCACCACAGAAACAACCACCAATCAGAGCCAGGTGGCCCCACCCACAGCTGCCACTGTTGATCCAACATCTGCAGGACTTCCTGGCCCCAACATTGCCACCGGTGCAGGACAGCCCACACAGACCTCCTCCACCAGTACCCAGACTGCCACTGCTCCATCTGTTGACCATGCATCCTTCAACAGACTTGAACATAAGATGGACAAAGTGCTGAGCAAGATGAGCCACCTGAGCCGGGACGTGCAGCACATTAAATGGCGGGTCAAGGATATTAAGAGGAACCTCCGGAGGGCCAACCTCTAGACACTTGATTTGATGGACATGATACCCTCCCCCCCCCTTTCCTTGTTCTTATAGTTAGTGGGCTTAGTATTAGGTTAGTATAGGCTGTTAGTTTAGTTAGTGTTAGTGGGTGTGGGGTCCTGCTTGTTATTTTTTGACTTATTAAATTGGTTGGTTGGTTGGTTGGATATGCTATGTTGGGGTTCTTGTATGTAAAAAAAAAATAAAAAAAAATAAAAAAATACAAACAAATATATATTTGTTTAGGATAGTATAGTATGTGTTTAGGTTAGTATGTGTTGTCCTCAATGTGTCCCGTCTCATAAGGGGGGTGGGGGGCAGATGTTTAGAACGTTTCGTTACATGTGATAAGTAAGTGTAGCTTAGGTTAGTTAGGGACAGTTGTGGGTAATGAGTAGTCAGGGTAGATTAGGGTAGGTAAGATTTTTCCTTCAGTTTCCTCATCTATGGTTAGCTCTTAATAAATATTTGGTTACCCCTTAATAGTATGTGTTGAATGGTACTTGATCGTGGGTTTGGATTCAGTGTACATCAATTTTGTACTATAACATCTGTGTCCTATGCTACAAACAAATCCCAACTGAGCTGTACGATTGGTAGCTAGCCCAGAGCTACCTTGCAAAGTGTCTACCCTTTGTTGCAACCACCAATCACAGTTAATATGGATCCCAATGTGTTTCTGTTGATAAGTGTGTTTTCAAAGTCACTAACAGTGCTTCCAGACTTGATATTGGGGAAACAGTTTTAGGTCTGACTGCAGTGTGATGATCATGCACACCCTTATAAGATGAGTTCTCATTGGCAATCTTGTATTCTTGTCTTCATGACCCTCATAAATCATTTGTGACACAGTTCGGCATGATTACCTATTTGTATGTTAACTCAGACACCTTCATTTGTGCAGTTTTTTAAGTATTTACTCAGATTAGTGTGGCATGTTTATTGTGTTATTTTTGCATGTTGACAACATTTTGCGGCCACTATTTGATGACATAGTTATCCCCTGAGGAAGCATTCTTCTGTCCAACACAGCATGATGGTGTATGGTTTCTCACTTCATCAGATTTGTCCCTCAGGATGGGCAGAGTATGATGTAATCATGGGCACTGTGCAGATTTCTCTAACTACATATTATCAGAACGGTTGTATTGACAAGCTACGTAATTTGACAGTAGGCACATTTCAGTTATCTACTGCACAGTTGATAGGTCACATTACCCACAGACAGATTTGTTGTGTAAGTGCTATTTATTGAAAAGTGCTGTAGTGCTATCTGTACATTGTCCATGATTGTGAGTCCATTATAGTGATATCTTCCATTGTGATCCAACACAAGGGTTTACCAAAATGCTTTTGTCATGCTGGGGTTGATGTTTCAGACAGTGCAGAGGGACAGACTTAGCCAATGAGTAGGAGAGAGACAATCACTGGGCTGGGTGACAAGATATACAGTGGTTTGCAGAACAGTGCTTGAGTACAGTTGTTGCAAGACTGGCAAGTTACAAAGCGCAGGACCTTGGTAATAGTTGGCCATGTGGCAGGGACTAGTGCTTCCGGGTTATTTTCCCTGTGAATGTGATCTGTTCCATGTCTTCTTCTTCTGATGTGTGTGTTGCCTGCTTTGTCCTTGTTGTTGTTGGTTGTGAAGGGGCAACACACACCTCAGTGTTAGAAGACGTGGAGTCAGACATCCCGGTCGCTGCTCCCTGTGAAGGTCTTAAGGGCAGTACTGCTGCAAGGAGGGCCTGCTGGTTCTTGAGAATAGCAGCCACATCACGATGGTAGGCAGCCAGGTCGGCCCTGAGGGGTTCAATGTTGCATTTGTGCATGCGTTGACAGGATTGCTGTTGTAGGTGTTGGGTCAACTGTATTACAGCTGTGCTGATTTCCTTCTGGGTTTTCTGCAGTTCCTGCAAGATAGATGTTAGGGCTTGCATAGCTGCTGCCTGATCTACAGAGGACATCATGCACGAACGCACCCCCTCTAGGCTGGCTGCCATATTTTGCATCCCCACCCGCACCTCCTTGGCCAGCTCCCGCTGTACTCCCACTACAGTTCTCTCAAAGCTGGTGCCAGTGTCGTCTGAGTCCTCAGCTGTATTGGAGCTGGCAGGTCTTACAATTGGGGTGGTGGGTGGTTCCTCTGCAATGGCTGCTTGTTCTGTGCTCCTCCTTGTGACAGAAGGCGGGTCTGGAGGGTTTCAAGGACCTTTTGGATAGTCTCCTGGGGAATGTTTATCGACTCGTCATCCATGTCATCAGGGAAATCTGGGACAGGCATATCGGCAGGAGATCCATCTTCCTCTGCAATGAAACAGGGTACAATTAGTGTGTCTGTGTTGTGGCAATTTTGATGTGACGTGCCTGCCTTTTGATGAATTCACTTTGTGATCTTGTTTTGTGTTAATTTCTCCAGTCCTTCAGATGGGCATTCTTTCAGGCCTATGGCCCACCTGTGTGTCACATGTATGTTACTGAGTTATCAGACTTGTCAGCCTCATCGCCTCTAGGTGTTGATTTTAGCCAAATAGAGAATTGCCACCTTCTTTTCCTACTCGACCCTCCGTGTACATCCATTCTCGTGGTGAGACCTTTCTCTGGCTGTGGGTGTTCTGATGGCCCTGGCAGCACACTTAACAATCTGGACCTGCCCCAATCCCTGATCGTTCACATCCACTTAAATGTAATTGACATGTGGCATATCCTATGCATGGCAATGTTATGATCTGATATGGAGGTTGACATTGTTAATGGGTCCTGCTGATGTTGGGGAATGTGTGTTACATTGAATTGCCCTGATAGTCGTATCAGTGTCCTATTTCGTCCTCTGACTGTGCAGGTGTATTTCAGTGACCAGTAACATATGTGTCCCCTCCTCAATGCTGTTGTCTGAGCAGTATGACATTCAGGATGTTGCCTTGTTACCCAGGCACAGGATGGACCCTGACATATGCAGCATTGGTGTGTCCTTAGTGCTGTGTCGCTCCTATTGTTGTTTACTTTGGCTGATGTTTGTGACAACTATGGGCATTGACATTTGAGAGTACTGGGGCCTTTGTCTTGTTTCTGGGGATTGTTGCAGTTGTTATCCTCACCCCCTAATTTAGGTGTGTATGATACATGGGGAGGTTACTGCCATTGGCTACTTGAGCTGCACACAGAGCAGAGGTGGTAGTGGCAACTGTTGTCGCAGTTACATTGCAGTTGTCGGTTTGGCTAGAGGATTGCTAATGGGGCCCTAGTTATTGTAGGGAGTATGTTGGCTGACGAGTGCCAGGATTTCAGTTTGACGTAGTGGCCTTCCCTCCTGGCGTGGCTTTCCCTTTGCTCCATCGTTGGCATGACAGCATGCCCCCATGGGACTGTTGTTGATGTAGTGTAATGGTGTGCCCCAGCTTCTGTCTGTGCAGGCCATGCCCCCATGCCATGCCCCTTTGCCCATGCCACTCCATGTATATGATGACTTCCATGTATTTTGTGGTCGGTATCCCCCCCCCCGCTTGCAGTTAACATTTGTGCGTTTTAATTCCCCATGCAACTTACCCTGCATGTGCATTGTCTCCTGGTAGTCTGCGCTGTCCTGTCCTTGAATCCCTGTGATGATCTCCTCAGGGATGACGGCTGCGACCATCTCCTCCATGTAGTCCAGGGCCTCCTGGTGTGCTGGACTCCCACCTCCAGTCTGCAGTGCTGCCTTCCTGTTCCTGGCCATCTTTTCCTTGGTCCTGCATTTGCAGTCATGCCAGCGTTTCTTGCACTCGATGACTGTTCTGCGTACTTCAGCCACACTGTTAATCTTGTCGACAATTTGTTGTCATATAGCCTCTCTCCTACTGATTGCCAACTTTGATGTGACAAACAGTTGGTGCTGGTGTTCCGTCACCTCTTTAACCAGAATTTCCTGATCCTCTGCACTAAAGCAACACTTTCTTTTCTTCTTAAAAGTGTCCTGGTTCTTGTGTGGGTACTCCTGGCTGGTTCCTGGTCTGCTGTCATCTTCCTGGGGTCTGTAGTGGCATCTGGGATCCATTTTGGCTCTCCTCTGGTGAAATGGCAGTGTTCGCTGTGTTTTTTTACACTATTGCGTCAAAAAAACGGCGCATATCCGGTTTGCGGTGTCGTAAATCGACCCACAGTAATTTCCGCCGCGTTAACGTCGTTTTCCTTTACGACTTGACGCTGCGGTGTGCGTCAAAAATAATGACTCCCACCTGTTGTTTGCGCCGCCGTGCGTCAAAGTATAAATCTGACGCCCGCACGGCGCACCAAAATGGCGTTAGCCAGCGGTAATATTTTTGACGCAAAACTGCTCCAGCGCAGTTTTGCGTCAAAAAGTATAAATATGGGCCATAGTTTTCCTTAAGGACATAAAAGAAAACTGACATGACAACATGCACACAGCTGTTTCAAGAAGCATGCTGTAGGTGCAAAATAATCATTGACACGCATATTGAATACTATAGCATCAGAATAGTAACACAATTTCCAAGTGTGACCGGGCAGTCCTCTTACAAAACCCACGTATGATGGCGCTTGTTTGTTTTTGAAGATTATTTTCTCTGTGTTTCCTGCTCTTTACAGGCACCACAGTACAATCTTGGCTGCAGATCACATTCCACAATACTCTTTTATCTTGCTGTTGGTTGCTATGTGCAACCCACAAGTATTTCATTTCTGCATTCCTTGTTTATTAAGAAAACATACCAACAACACGTCCACACTAATGTCTGCACTGTGCACTATGAGCTTAGTGATTAAAACAAAACAAATGTGTCTATGTGCAATGAAACTGGTGCTCCAGTACCTTAGGGTCGAGTCTGCGCTTTATATAAAAACAAAAAAGTGGTGATTTCACCATTTTTTGTAAATCATGACATCACTATCCTGGGGGTTCTATACTCTAGGTGATGATCTGTGCCATCGGTGAGACCAGGGTTGTGGTGCGAAGCGGGCAGTGCGGCTCCATGCGGCGTTGGCAGGTCACGGTGCAGGCCAGCGGCGGCATTGGCGGCGTCACAGTGATTTCTCCTCTTGAACAGCACAAAACACACATTTCCCAGTGCTGCAGATCGAGGAAACTGAAGTCTTTGTGTCTCTGATACTTCCAACAGGAGGCAAGCTCTATTGCAAGCCACTGGAGAACTTTCTCAAGCAGGACAAACAGCGAAGTTCACCCTTTGCACTCTTTTCAGGCAGAAGCAGCAACTGCAGGCCAGTCCAGCAAAGCAACACAGCAGAGGGACAGTATTCCTCCTTCAGCTCTTCTCCTAGGCAGAGGTTCCTCTTGATTCCCGAAAGATTCTAAAAGTCTGGGGTTTGGGGTCTTCTTTTTATACCCCATTCTGCCTTTGAAGTTGGCAAACTTCAAAGCAAAGTCTCAAGGGTTTGCAAGATCCTTTCTTGTCCAGGCCCCAGACGCACACTAGGGGGACGGAGACTGCATTGTGTGAGGGCAGGCACGGTCCTTTGAGGTGTAAGCAACCACTCCTCCCTCCACTCTAGCTCAGATGGCCCGTCAGGCTACACCTCAGACCCCTTTGTGTCACTGTCTAGAGGGAATTCACAAAAGCCCAACTGTCACACTAACCCAGATTGGGAATCCTCAAACATGCAGAATCACAGAATGGTTTAAGCAAGAAAATGCTTACTTTCTAAAAGTTATTTTGAAAACATGGGGCAACCCAGTACCCTGGGACCTGGGTAAGTGAATAATATATCAAAAAATGTTTTGGTCCCTCTGGGGGAAGGATATAAATTAACCTCCACGACAGTGGCCTTTTCAAACTCACAAGCTAAAAACCAACTTCACTAAAAGATGTATTTTTCAATTGTGAGGTCAGAGACCCCCAAACTCCATATTTATATCTGCCCTTACAGGGAATCTGTGCTTTAAAGTTATTTAAAAACACCCCCCATGGTAACCTATGGGGGAGATAGGCCTTGCAACAGTGAAACTCGAATTTGACAGTATTTCACTGTTAGGACATGTATAACACACCAGTACATGTCCTACCTTTTAAATACACTGCACCCTGCCCTTAGGGACTACCTAGGGTCTACCTTAGGGGTGCCTTACATGTACCAAAAGGGAAGGTTTGGGCCTGGCAAGTAGGTACACTTGCCAGGTCGAATTGGCAGTTTAAAACTACTCTCACAGACACTGCAGTGGCAGGTCTGAGCCACGTTTACAGGGCTACTTATGTGGGTGGCACAATCAGTGCTGCAGGCCCACTAGTAGTATTTGATTTACAGGTCCTGGTCACCTCTAGTGCACTTTACTAGGGACTTACCAGTAAATCAAATATGCCAATCATGCATAAACCAATCAACAGTACAATTTACACAGAGAGCATATGCCCTTCAGCACTGTTTAACAGTGGTAAAGTGCCCAGAGTCCTAAAGCCCAAACAAATGTGTCACAAAAATTAGGAGGACGGAGGCAAAAAGATTGGGGATGACCCTGCAAAAAGGCCCAGGTGCAACAGTGCATTTTTCCTGTTTGCACCTGGGTGCATCATTAAAGGGGTGCGACATGCACAGACAGCGAAACTGCATACTCTTACATTTAAAAGGCTGCCTCTAGGGCAGCTGCAAACTTGTGCTGTCCTGGGGGCAGCACATTTAAGTGAAATACAGAGAGGCTGCTTCAAAGCAGCTCTGTGTTTCACTGTGGAGGTGGCAAACCACCAGCACTTTAAAGAGGGATGAGAGAGCTCTTTCATGAGTGCATTGAGTGACTGCACCCACTTGCAAGAAAATGTTGGGAGTCGATAGGACCTGTGTTCCAACCTCCAGAGGGCTGCCATCAAGGGGTGCACTGACAGTGCGCCACCATTTCGAGGCACACTTTCAGTGCGCCTCCTGAAAGCTTTTTTGCCTTTGTACCCACATCCATAGTTTGGTAGGGCACTAAGGTTGAGAAATGTCTTCATTTGCATTGGGCCATGCCACCCCCATGTAAATGAAGAAACGCCCTCTTGAGCTGGTGCTACATGTGCAGCAGCACTACCTGCATTACAGAAGGGTCCGCACAAGTGTCTCTGGCTGCTTCCATAACACCAAAGTGCCTTGGGCTGTACAAACTCGGAGGAAATGCCTGTTGCGCCCCAGTGGAACTTTCTGTAAAATGACCCCTGGTGTGCAAAAGGTCTGGAAACTCATACTGACACATTATATTAATTAGCATATCTTCACTTCACTCAAATATGCTTTCTAGCTCTGGCACCTGTACTTAGTCTGTGTGTAAAATGAAGTTGAAGACTCCACCCTATTTAGTCGTCTGTGGGGAGAGGCCTGCATGTTTCATCATTACATTAGAGAGAAATTCAAGATTGTCATAATTTGTGTTGTATGTGTTTATCTGCGTGATATGTGATACACCAAGAATCCTCAGAACATTTAAATATTATCCCTTGCGATCTGAAATAGTGTTAAGGTGCCTGAATTTCACACTTTGTTTTATTAGAAAAGATACCTCACTTTTACCCTACTCCAGGACTATGTGGGACAAGAGGAAAAGAACCAGTGGCCTTTTCATTCCCAGCAAGACTACAGGGACGGTCTCCAGCAAGGTGTTCTCTTTTAAAAAGGCAATTTCTACATTGTGTCTCTTTACGTATGCCATTACCTGATGAGACTTGCAATGGTTGTTCAGCCCCCTCACATTCCATGTCATCATCTTAACTGCCAGTGAAGCCACAGACTCACTCTTTTCTCCAGTCACCATTATCCTGCAACTCCATTTATGCAGTGTATCTGCAAGCAATGTGTCTTGGTGTACTAATACCGATCGTGTCAATACTCTGCTGTTTTTAGAGTTTCTATTAACACCCACTCTCCTACCAACACCAAGCCCTAACTTCTCAGTGACATTTCCCTTAACAGCCCTATAACTGGAGTGCCCTGAAGGCTCAACACGGCCAGCTCCAGCCAGCAACACAGAAGAGTGGTGGAGAGTGGAGCAGAGTGTCAAAGAATGGAGGTGTGTAGAGTGGAGGGGCGTAGAGTGGAGTAAAGTATCGTAGAGTGGCGTGACATAAAATGTAGTGCCGTAGAATGGAGTGGTGTAGAGTGAAGTGTCATAGAGTGGAGTGTCATAACTTGGAGTGGTGTAAAAAGTGCCGTAGAGTCGAGTAGAGTGTCAGAGTAGAGTGGCAACGAGTGTCATAGAGTGGAGTGTCATAGAATGGCTTAGAGCAAAGCGGTACACTGACGTACAGTGCTGTACAGTGCAGAAGAGTGTTGTAAAGTGTCATAAAGTGGAGTAGAATGGCCTAGAGTGAAGTAGTACAGAGTGGCATAGACTGGACTGTGGGGGGTGGAGTGTCAAAGAGTGTGGTAGAGTTGAGTAGAGTCTTGTAGTGTGCAGTAGAGTGTTTTACAGTGGAATAGAATGGTGTAGAGTAGAGCAGCTTAGAGTGGAGGGGCATACAGTGGAGTAGAGTGCTGTAGAGTGTAGTAGTGTACAAAGGAGTGGCAGACTGTGGAATATGCATGGTGTGGGAGCTCACTGCTGTTACAGACAACACATGTTCAATTGAACTTAACATTACATTTGCACTTACATTTTTGTTGATAAAACTTTTCAGCCCACAAGCGATAATGTGTGGAAATGGCCTCACTTGGTGCACTGATTTGTTTTGATCATATTAAAATATTTGTTTCCACCACACTTCTGAATTACAAAGAAAGTACTTCATTTGTGCTTTCCTAATTCCGAAATATTTGCACAGTTAATTTACAGATATTTAAATTTTTTGTGTTAGAAAAAAAACTTTCTTTCCCTGTTCTCAGCAAGATTGTCCCACAAATCCTCTCACTTTGAAGTCAGAGAAAGAAAAGTAAACGCCAGGCTCCCTTGGAAAAGAGAGCTTGAAATCTAGCCTCTGTCTTTAAACGCACAGCAAATGTGACAAGATAAGAACAAAATGTAAAGGCCTGATTACAGAAAACGAGGGCTTGTGGGAGAATACAATGAGTAATGGTGAAGATGCTTTGCTCCACAGAAGGGAGGAAGGCATGCTGGACAACCTAAAACAAATAAAAGCAGAAAATCTGAGTCACAAACCACAAAGCCAAAGGAAAACAATAGGTGAAATGCATTCCCAGGGAAGCTTTCAGAATGCCCATAATAAGTCTTTTCGCAACCAGACAGCTGGGCTGTCTTGTAGGATGCAACCTAAAAAGGAAAGGTAAAATAAGAAAAAGAGTGTAGCAGTTGTCAAGCAGAATTCTTTAATATGGGGTTATCCTGGCTCGGTCTTTTAGCCAACAATACTTGAAATTTTAGGGCCAGTCTTATAAAGTAAATGAAAAAAACTACAATAACCAAAATACAAATTGTTTTTGGCTAAGCAGACAGAGTTGGCTGCAGATGTCACAAATTTAATGCATCCACTTGCCAGCCATGAAAAGGGAGAAAGGGAAACAAGTAGAGAAATATAGGAAAAACAAGCACAAAAGAAAAATGAAAGAAAAATCGAGTGGAAAAAAATCACAAAGGGAGAAGGCAGTGAAAGAAGAAACTGGTGAAGAAGAAAATGTATAAATAAAAAATTAAGTAAGAAAAGACAAGGAGCAAAGACGGATTGGAAAGAAAGCAAGAAGAAAAACAAGGAAACATTGGAAAGAGAAAGACTATGTTGGGAGAAAACTACATAAAGATGGAGAGAGAAAGAAAGAAAATGAGAAAAAAGTAAGACGAGTGAAAGAAAAGGGGCACAGAAGGAAAAACTGCATAGAAAGATAACAGAAAGGTAGAAAGAGAACGAAGTCTCTGAGAAGGGTGCACAAATATTTTCAGATCAAGTGTTCACAAGTACCTTCAACAAATAGTAGTTTGACTCGATGCCACACGGATATCCTGACATCCATTGGTCACATGGCTGGCTTGCTGGCACGCAGTCTCACTTAACTTCTGATTAAGGGTGCAGCCAAGCCCTATCCTAACAGCCCCATCCCAGCAGCCCCATTCAGAGATGGCCTGTGCTCGTAGAGCGCCCTGGGCGAAGCCAAGTTTTGCGCCCTCCCTCTTGTCCTCTTTAATCGCCTATCTATTGAAAATCTGGGAGGAGTAAAAGGAATGTGAGGGATGCAATATTAAGGAGCGCCATGAAAAGAAAAAACAAACACAGACGAGGGCGCCTGCAGCCTTCAGAAAATAAGTATTTAAATGCACTTTTCTGTGGATCCTGGGTGAATCTAAGTGGTAGGAATACTGATGCAGAGAGCTCCAGCTCCCAGTTGCAGGTCAGCGCCCTGGGCGTGAGCCCAACTCGCACATGCTGTCCCGCCCTGGCCCCACTGACCTTTCGCAAACTCAACTTCACGCGTCGGAAGAAGCCTTTCCACGCCTCTGTTTGTACATTCGATAAAAGAAACAACTGAAAGAGCCATGGAGGCTCCGAATGGCAAACGGAAGTTGCCGTGTTCTTGGCATAAAAGGCCAGGCCATGAGTCCCCGAACAAAATGCAGTAAACGGCTGAATCGAAGCGGACGGGAAGTTCGATGGATGTGTTAATCATGGGAAAATCAGGTGGGGTCCAGTCCAGAGTGATTGTTTCAATTTCTGTTCTTGAAGCTGCAGCCATGTACGTCCCCAGACGAGCCTTTTACTCGGTCCACTACTATTGGCTCTCCGACTGCCCCAGTCACATCAGATATTTGAATTTATCCTGCTAAAATAGTCATAAAAGCACAAACAACAATACATCCATTGCGCAAAGTTTAAGAACGATTCAAAATGTAAATTAATAAAACAATGCTACATTCAAAGAGGCTTCTGAAATATATACTTTGTTATTTAAAAAAAAAGACTGCCCCACTCCTTTCTGAATCAGTGTAGATTTCACTTTACTATTCCTCCAGGTGTTACCAGAGCACCGAGAACTGGGCAGAAAGTCCGAGGAAGCTCCCAGATCCCGAGATCCGCATGCGGCCTCCATAACTACCCACAATGCTGCAGGAGAGGCCTCCAGAACTGTGCACAATCCCACTGCCTTGGTCTCTGGGAGACAACCCAGAATTGCAAATGTGACCCCAGAACAGGGCACAATTCTCCCGAAATGTCCTCGCGAGGGGAGGCCCCATAATCCAGATGTGGGCCCAGAAAGGTGCACAGTACTGGAGATGAGGCCTCCAGAACTGTGAACATCTGAGACCTCCACAAACGTCTGCCGCACTCCAGCGAGACGTTCAGAACTAGAGGAGTCCCCGGCTGCCCACCCAGTAGTTCAGGTGTAGCCACCAGAAATGTACACAATGCTGGAGACAAAGCCGCCAGAACCGCGCACAGTATTCTCGACCACCAGTGCGGGACGCAGAACCTCAGGCGCTGTCTCTGCACTAGCACGTGCATTACTGAATTACGAAATAATACAGTTGTTTTCTGTGCCTTGAAAGGTCAAAATGTGTATCACTAGGCGATGTATTAAAAAAACAAGATAACATTAGTAGCATCATGTTTATTAACGTGTTTTTCAGTAGTGGACACAAGTCTCGTTTGTAGATTCCATGGCCGGTCGCAGCACTGCAGGTGAGGCTTTCAGAGCTCCGCGCACAACTTCGGATGTAACAAAGGAGCTGCACACAAAAACCCAGGATGAGTCCTCCGGTGCTAGCCACAGTAACCTGACCTCCGTGTTTCTGTGCACGGGGCCTCGTGTGGCAGAATGCCAGGGAAACAGGACTGGTCCAAGCTGCGTCTTGTATCCAGCTGACGGCAGGAGCATCAGCTGTCACCCGGCACAGTTTCTTCAGCACCTCAGTGGCGTAACAAAGGCCTCCGCAGCTCCCGCGGGAGGGGTGGGGGAGGGTGTTCGACCTTCAGAGGGCCGCCTCAGCACAGCACTTGGACCGAAAGAGGGGTCTTCATGTTCTTTGCAAGGGGTGGTCTCCAGTTTCGTTACGCCACTGCAGTACCTCAAAATAATGTTATTGTAACAAATGTTTTTGTTAATCTATATGCTAATTAGTCTAACACTCAAAGTGCTTTGAATGACAGGAGTGGTACTACCCCGACTGAAAGGAACTCTTGTTTTTACTCTGAATCAGTGGTCGAAGCGTATTTGAAGTTATGGGACCTGTGATGCTGCGCGCAATCGGGGTGGGGTGAGTGAGTGCGGAGGCATGGTCAAAGGCGTGGCTGAAAAAAACAAAATATTCTGTAACTATGTTCGTCTTTCACCTTCAGTTAAGTATATATAAAATACCGCACAGCCTCAATGAAAATCAAATGAAGCTACATTTAACCAGTAGGAAATGCACAATTCTACATTATAAAACATTTTCTAGTTAATGCAGTGCAACAGAGAGCCAGAGAACTGAATCCTGGCTGGTGCAGTGGAGGATAGTGACGTGTATATTTAGGGCCTTGAGATCCCAGTCTGTGACAAAAAGCACTGTGAACATTCACGTCACTGTTTTAAACTTGCATCACACACAGCATAAGGTAGGTTGCTACAAAATGCTCGAAAACCTTTAGGACAAAAAAGAGCTTCCATAATATAGATTTTAGTAATACTCAGACCGTGCATAGTGAAAATTTGTTTCAGAACTGTTTTTAAAAGGACACATTACACAGCTTACAATATCTCTCAAAAAGAATAAATGTGTGCCCTCAGGAAGCTTCAAGTGATTCCATAAATTAAAGCCAATACCGGTTTACATTTGCAGATTTACCATTTTTGCACATTTACATTTCTGGAGGCACCCTGGCTGAAAGGCTTGTTTAGCTGTCTGCCCACCTTCGGTTTCACAGCTCAGGAGTCTAAAGCATTTCAACTGTCAGAATTAACTGTCCCAAGACAGCTGCCTTTTCACAGAAAGTACGGGACGTTTTTCTAAATTTAAAAAAGTATGGGCACATCGTGCCCTTCAGACCACCCCCACTTCAACCACCCCTTTGAATGATGAAAGGTTGCTTTAACCTCATCGCAATCTGAACCTGTGACCAGCCAGAGGGACTGACCCACTGAGCTGGTTTCTGAGGCAGAAGCCTTCTCCTCTATGTCACAAGTTTTGCAGCACGTTAAAACCTTACCTGAGTCAGTGCTTTAAATGGGTGGATACTGCCTGGTACTAAGTACCTTACGTTCGTTTTTGGAAAAGGAGAGTACCTGCACTTCTCAGTACTTGTGCAATACTTTGAATGGGAGAGTACCGGCACTTCTCGGAAGCAAACGGGTACTGTAGATAGTGAGTACCTGCACTTATATATTCCATTTAAAGCACTGATCTAAGTCACTTATGTTGGAACCGGTAGCCCTAAACTTGCTTTATTAACATGATTTGAACCTGTGCTCCATCTGCCTGATACACAAGTATCTGGTCTTAACCGATGAACAAAAACAAATTTCAACTAAGACTTGGAATTTGAACCTTTTGCCTTGAAACAGCTCATCGGAGCGAAACATATTTTGTCTGTGTTGAAGATGACTGCATCTGAGGGCACCCTTGTTCTAAATAAATGAAGTAATACATTGACATGATACATTTTTACCCCAGCTACATAGAATGACTTAGCTAATGGCCACACCCTGTTCACTATACCCAGATGAGGTGCTGAAACTTGACACGTTACCATAAAGCAGGGGGCTTCCAACTGGGGGTGGCCTCAAGTGACCCCAGGAGTACGCCAGGCCCTGCCCAAAAGAAGCATTATGCTGTTAGCAGGGCTTTGTCTTAAGTTGAAAATAATGAGCAGCAGTAAACCACTCTGTAATAGGGCATCATTAACATGTTTTGTCATGTATATCCAAGCTGGGAGAATGTGGCAAAAGGGAAGGGACTCCAAATACTATCCAACCCCCTTCCCCACAAATACATATTTGATTGCATTTTTAAAATAGTACAGGATGTGACTGCAATGTTTAAATAAGTCTACACATATTTAAACATTGCCAATATAATAGAATAAGTATGAAAAATACGTAGGGGAGCCTGGTTTTCCTTTTTTCACTGCGGGGGACACAGCATTAATAAGGTGGATTGGAAGACCACTGCTATAAAGAGATTGGACCCTTTCACCTGCAGGGTTTACACCTCTCCAGGATCGGACTGGCCCATAGGCAGGGCCACTGGAAATATGCGATTGTGTGGCTGCTACGATTTTCCCATGATTACAGATTTACTACGCTTGCCACATGATCCATCATCTGACGCATAAACTGCAGATTTTAACAAAAAAAGTGTTTTTTGCTCAAACGGTTTAAAAGTTACTAAAAGTGCAGGGACATGTGTTGCTGTGTAGTGAAAGGCCATTTGCAAAACTGGACTTGTCACCTTTTTGTTACTTATTGCTACGTTTGGGTATTGGAATGGTACTAACAAGGCACAACCAATGCCCAATGTGTTATGAAGTTTAAAAATGTTGAAATAATGAAGTAGTATTATTAAGAAATGTGCTGCATTATGTCGTATAATTTGCCGTTTCCTGCCACATGATTTACTAAACCATGTTGCATAATTTGACCCTCTTATGCCGCGTAATTCCAGCTGCCCTGCCTATAAGGCAATCTGGCAGTGACAGAGGACCTGGCCTCACAGGCCAGTGCGTGGGCCACTTTTTTGGAAGTTTTGAGCCAGTATTAGGGTGTGGTGGCCGGACATTTAATTGTTGATTGTTTATTTTACAGATGCCTGCGGTGTCCCATATCTTGTCAGGCACCTAGACAGCTTGTCTTTACAAGTTCAAAACCGCCACGATTTGCAAAAGGTGGACTACATTTTAGCCATCTGATTCGGTAATAAAGGCCATTTTTATTTCTGCACCCGAGCATTTTTTCCGTTTCAGTCCGAGCCATCACCCATCCCTCACCTAGTCACTCTCTTTCAAATGGTTTGACTAGATTTTGAGAAGCAAAAACTGGGCCAGGTCAGACATAAAAAAAGGACTAAAGACTTTACACTAACTTTTATATCTGGCCTGACCCGTTTTTTGCGTAGCTTTGTGAATGTGTGCCTATACATGTGTGTGTTTACATATATATATATATATATATATATATATATATATATATATATATATATATATATATATATATATACACACACACACACACACACACACTGACAAAACTACACATATAAAATTAGCTATTGCTTGACCTCCCACCCTGCACCCCTAGCCCGCCCCCACCCACTTCTCTCTGCTCCCCACTCCATCTCTCTGCTGGGAGCAGACAGGGGACTATATGGCCTGACAGTAACAGATAAATTAATTATTGCATACTTTGTAAGCGTCTGTTAAGGGACAGCATACCTTTAACTTGTCTCAAAAACCGGGACATTTATGTAATGACCTGACCTTTGTCCAAAAAAAAGGGATATAAGGAGAACCGTCGGAACACCGGGACAGTCCACTGAAAACCGGGACTTTCCGGGGAAATCCGGGACGTCTCGTCAGGGCCAAATGAGCTCATTTGGACTGGAAGGAATTAGTGATCTGCAGGTTACAGCGACCTCTCTTCCGCAGGCACATTAACCCACCAGGCTCTCTTGCCGTGGAATGAGCTCGAAGGCAGAAGGCAGCAGGCAGACCTCTGAAGCAACAGCCATATCGAATTTACTGCGTTTTTTGCACCTGATCTTGGTTCGTGAAAATGATACCTATATCTTCCTCGGCAGTCAGTGCGTTAACCCGATGAACTATGTTTTAGGATTGGAGACGCCCCTGTGATCTATGTAGCAGGTGCATTCGGCCTCTGAGATACTCCACTGGTTGGACAGAGGCCCACCGCTTGACACGGTTTTGGAATTTCCTGGGAAGTTCTTTGAAAGGTGCCCCTGTACACGTATGTGTGTGTGTTGGTGTGGGGGGTCGGGTACTGTCGCTTTGAACGTTCCTACTCCCTGGCTTCCCTCTCTGTGCAGGGGACGTCCCCCCTTATTTCTGAAACGGATCCTGGCACTTGACATCACGGTGGTGGAATTTCAAAGGAATGGCAGGGGGCGGGGGATTATGGGAGGATGCAGGCCTGCCAACTTCAGAGGAGGGATTACAGGCACATGGGCTGGGGGAGGGTTTAGTTAAAGAGACCAAGCGGGCGGAGAGTTTCAGGAGAGACGCCCGGGCTTGTGGGAGCAGCATGGAGATCCTGACAGGTACGCAGAAAACGCGATGTTGACTTTTCCCCGCTAAAACAACATGCTGTGCGCTATATAGGTCTTTCTAACCGCGTGGTCATAGAAGAGGAGCAGAGGGAGGCGAGAACCGTCGATATTTATTCAAGTCACGCGACCCCCCGCCTCCTTCCCAAGTTTGGATGGCAATGCCTTCACATCACTTAAGTTCAGGTCCTAAGTAACTGCAGCACAGGAAAGAACAGTTTTAGACCGGCTCTCGTCGGCATCCTTACGGAAGTACTTAAGTAGCATCTGCGGGTCACGGGGTTTAGTCCTAAAGAGGACCCTGTAGGTGATCGCTGCGGCTGTCCCGGGGATGTTTGGACAACCTTCGGGCCATAAGTTAAAATCAAGTGAGATAACTCGGTGGGTTAATGCCCGTCGCTGTTCTTCTGTGTTTGTGTTGGGGGTGATTGTGTCCCCTCTCGATTGCAGAATCCACTCCGCCTCCGTAAACACAGTCGAGCCCGTCTGCTGTCATACAGGTAGGGTTCACGGACCCCTACAGTAAGTGAAGGGTCCCACTAACCCCCCTTTCATACGTTTCATACCCCCTTCTCTTCCTTGAGGTCGTGTTACTGGTGGTAGTTGGGGGGGACTTTGGGGTTAGTGCATTCCTTGCCGACCTTGCATTTGCATAACTATTCATTTCCCACTACTTCCCCGGCACAGACCGGGTGTATCCAGCGGGGACCAACACGGGTATGTTTTCCAGACTCCCAGACATCTCTCTGGCAGGTGCCAAGTTTCTTTGACTTAGTCCTTTCTTCGACGCTTTTCATTTTGCTCGCTGTTCGGGCTAAAGCCGAAATAACAATGTAACCACACGCGACTCCTAACCACAATAATTTATAGCAGTTTAACAAATATATAATCAGATGTGTTGCCAATTAAAGCCGAGGAACAGCTTACCAATGTACCTTAATGGCAGGTCAGAATACGCATTTTTCCAAATATATTTTGCGTTCTACAGAAAAGCTAAAATGAGTTCCTAGAAAGGCGAGAAGTAAAAGTGATGGGATAGCAGCTACCCGACCCGCTTCTCTTACTGTTGTTATGAAGGATGACACTATCTTTTTCGGGCAGCCCATGAATGTACGAAAGGCCTCCAGTAATAAGGAACTCCATCAGGTGATCAAAGATACTCCCTTTGCATGCTTAACTCCCCAGTGGTAGCAAAGTTGGAGAGAACATCTCCGGGAGGTTGTTGTAAGTTTGTAACTCAGATACCATTTGGCACTGTAATAACCAAGGCCACACTTCTGTGGCATTTAATATAATTATCCGCATAAAACAATTCCACAACATCATCTTGGGCCACGTTGTGACCTGTTATGTGTATGTGGTAGGGCACTGAAACCATAATACATGGGAGTCTAGAACACACTTGTTCTGCGCGGTGCAGATTGCAAAACTGCGGAGATATCCGGAAACCTTTAGTTTCAGTTAGTTACTAAGGGCAGTATTTTGCAATGATCAACAATGTCAGGTAGAACGTTACAAATGTATAAAGCGTGATATGACATGTTTCCATTTGTCCTAGTTTACCAGTGAGTCTGAGAGCACATCCCACTGGGTTTGAGCTGGTTCTTGAGCAAAGCTGGTAAAAATGCCTCCAAGCATCCAGCTAAGGATGGCCACCGGGGAAATTGTGTTTGGTGAAACAAGACGCTGGGCAAGTTAGTTCTAGTTACAGCTCTTACTGGATCCATGGTTAAGGTTCAGTTTTTGAAGGGGGCAGGAGCTGGTGCTGAACCAGCCTTGGACCCACAAAAGAGGCCCCCAGGGGATACCAAACTGTATTGTCTGTTAACTGTTTAGCATCTAATCGCAGTCAGAATTTTCCTGACTCAGCAACATCCAGAGAGCATGGACAATCTACTGGGTACCTAAAATGACACACAAACGTGGGTGTGTGGTCAGGGTGCCACCACATCTACCAATCACACTCTACTATGTCTCCAGAAGCCTCACAGTAGTTGGGTGGTTTAAATTGGGAAATAGGGTTACTAGCTTCTGTCAATGGAACATGGTCCAGTGCCCTAAAACGAAAGGGAAAACTCGTTGTCTCACCCATAGGCCGGGGCATCTGGTAAGGTGTCATAGAAAAGGACCTTTGTGTCAGGGATGCATAATGTAAGCACTGGAGAGACGATTCTATCCCAGATTGTTGGGTAACTTTACATACAATTAATCTACCGGAACTGGTCTTTAAGTCAGCATTTACCTGGACTAGAGTCAGCTCCCTGGGACCTGAGTCGCACAACTCTGACCTATCTTGTGCTTTAAAACTCATGCTTTTTTAGAGCACACCATTCACCGAGCACATGGATTTGCAGGCTTTCAACATGAAACCACCACTATAGAGAAAACCACATATTACTCAATTTACTATATACAGGTAGCCCAGATATGGGGGCTGGGTTGATATTCTACGAAAATGTGTGTAGGTAAAGATAAAAATTGGGGTTGTTTACGGTGTCAGCCCTGTAGTCTCCCTTAAACCAGTAACCAGTAACAGCCGCAACAGCCACTATTTTGTATAGTTGGTTGCACTCCTATGCAGCAACGCCCTGTGGTCTGCTATGGACCATGGAAAACATGCCCCATTGCTAACATCTTGATGCTCTTTTGGGGTAAGGTGTTCTCTTATTAAAGTAATTGATTCTGTTAGTAAATACGGTAAAAGCAAGTAATGTATTTTATTGTATCTGTTTAATCTCAGTCATTGATATTTGAAGACTTTCCTATGAGCTAATATGTGTTTAGAATCCCCCAAACACAATTTTTAAAACATTTTGCAAGTCGAGTCCCGTTTTGTGTAACATTTCTCAGGCACTCTCGTGGAATGTACCCCCAAAAAGCTAAATAAGTTTATTGTGTGTTTGTAGCGAAAATGCCCCCAGCTACCTGCTTCGGTGAAGAGGTAATGGGGTTCAGGATCTTGAGGTTGATGTTGGCAGAGAAAACATCACTACAACCTTCACCCTTATGAGAAGAGTGTTGAAACCTGGCAGACCAGACTGTATGGCATCTTTATTGTGCTTCTTTAGCTTGAAGGGCCACTGGAACGATGCATCATACACGCTGTCAAGAGGATGAGTCAGAACTGGTACCCAGAAGGTGTGCCCATCATGGCCATGGCATTCTGAGAAGGATGTAACTTTGTCTCATTTGTTCCCATTGCTGATGTTGCTGAAGCAGACATGTTGTTAGACTGCAGAAGCAGCATGACGTGTAATTCGGGGTCAGTGTGTGTTCTATGATGTATTTGCTTTACTGACATGGCATTTTTAGCTGCTAGTTCATGACTTTTTGTTAAAAAGGGTCCTGGTTGTTTTTATGGAAGACAACTGGCTATTCACGAATGGCCCTTAAAAGTTAGTTTGTTCTACTTGTCTCCCTTTATGACATTGTTGGATTTACATCTTTTTTCGTATTGACTACATAAAGACGGCTGTACATATAACGTTTCCTACAGCTGTTATGAATATACTTGCCCGCTGTTAAAAGTACATAAATAAACTTGTCAATTGTTTATGTGTTTTAAGCATCCCATCTACAATGTAAATTTCCATTTTCTGATTAGCTTTAAAAATACTCTTTCCTGAGATTACAATTTCACTATACTAAGGTAGTGTGATTAACAACATAGGGACCTTACTTTCAGCTTTCATGAAGTCCCAGCCTAGGAGGTTGCTTCGTTATCACATTTTCTTTCTAAAACAGCTTGGAGGAACAAATACAGAGTTTCCCCACCATCGCCAGTCTCTTCACCTAACCAAAAGCAAGACTTTTTGGCTTTGCCAGTGCTTGTGCTATGCATAGTGTCATTAATGATGCCCTTTGAGATGTTGCATTGATGTTTTTAATGATGTTGTAGAATGTGTCATGAGTGATGTAATATGTGTAGTAATAAGCGGTGCATGGCGAGGGTGTGAAGTATAGTTACTTCAGTTACTTATAACTGGGGAATTTCACCGATTTTGTTCGGTCTAAAATGTAATTATTTAACTGACATTTTCAGGTAAATATGTCACTTTCAAACTTATTTTTTTTCCACTGAATTTCTAAGGTTTCCCCCCCCCCCCCATAAATGAATATCCTAATGCCATGCTTAACCAGGCCAACCCAGCACCGTGCATGGGGTGGCACACAGCCTGGCTGCAGGACAGGACTGGTGTCGAACCAATGTGGACCGCTAACCCCTCTCCAATTCACGGAGACATATAAAAGTACCAAAAAAGAGAACGTCAATAGTGTTCATTAAATAACCTTCCAAGCACCTCAAACAAACATCGCCCCACAGTGAAGAAAATGGGGAATGGAAGAGAGCTTGAAGAGAGCTGGAAGAGAGCTGTGCCTCTCTGCGCTCTAATGTACACTTAGAGAACTCTACTTTTAAGTGTAAAGCCTGCAGTGAGGCAGCCCCTTTCCACTCGCTGACTCAACTGAGAAGTACCTGACCTTACACTAAAGAAGACACTGACACCTGTAGCGCACCGAAGCAGTCATGACCTTTCAGGCAGTGCTGCACAAAATATTTAAAATGAATAAGCCGCTGCCATTGGATCAATTTTTTTTCCTTCAAACGTTTTATTTATTTTTTGTTTTATCGCGTGAGCCTTCTCTTTCTATTTATATAGGTAGTCAGTGAGTTTTGGTCACTTTCTTTGGGTTGCTTTTTTAGTGTCGGTGGTTTCACTGATAATGGATTGAGACTTAACTACCAACACAGCATTGTATAGCAACCATAATCGAGCACCCATAATGCCCATCCACCAACAAAGACGACAGCTACTCGCACTGACAGAGGAGGGAGAGACGAATGTCAAGCAAGATCAGGGTCCTCAATGGCATGTGGAAAAATAAAATAGCAAGAGGTGGAGAAATAACAAGCATTGGCAAAGCCAAAAGGTCTCGTCTATGTAAAAGCTATTGGCTTTGCCAGTGTGTTGTAGCCATGTTGTACACCAGCGTGGCTGCTGTTCAACAAGGCAAAAAGTTAGTAGTTTTGAGAAGAGCGGCATAGAGTGGAGTAGTGTGGTATAGAGTGGAGTCTCGTGGAATGGCTTAGAGTTGCATGGCATATAGTGGAGTGTCATGTAGCATCATAGAGTGCTGTGGTGTAGAGTGGATTGATGTAGAGTTTCGTATAGCGGAGAGGCGTAGTTGTAGAGTGCGGTATCACAGATGGTCGTAGATTATAGTGTTGTAGATTGGAGGGTAGTAGAGTGGAGTACAGTGGCACAGAGTGGAGGGACACAGAGTGGAACACAATGTCATAGATTGTCATGGCATAGTCTGGAGTAGACTGTTGTGGAATAGAGTTTCAGAGAGTAGAGGGGAGTAGAGTGTTGTAGAGTGGCACAGAGTTGAGCAGACTGCTGTAGAATGGAATGGCATACCTTGGAGTAGAGGGTCGTAGAGTGGAGTGCCATAAAGTGAAGGGTCGTATAGTGGAGTAAAGTGGCATTGAGTGGGGTGGCATAGAGTGGCACGGCATGGAGTAGAGTGGAGGGGCACGGAGTGTCTTGGAGCAGACTGGCATAGAATGACATAGAGTGGAGAAGAATGTCATAGAGTGGAGTAGAGTGCCATAAAATGGAGTGATTTAAAGTGGAGTGGGTGTAGCTTAGAGTGAAGTAAAGTGTAGTATAGTGGAGTGACTTGAGTCGCGTAGAGTGTCCTAGAGTGAACTGGCACAGCGTGGAGTGGCGCAGAGTGAAGTAAAGTGGTATAGAGTGTCGTAAAGCAGAGTGTCATAGAATGGAGTGGAGTAGAGTGTTATAAAGTGGAATTAAGAAGAGTGTTGTGGCATGGTATGTCGTAGAGTGGAGTGTCCTAGAGATGGAATGCCATAGAATGGAGTGGCGTTGAGAGGGGGGCATAGCATAAATTGGAGTAAAGTGTAGTATAATGGAGTGCCGTAGAGTGGAATAACGTGTCATAGAGTGGAGTGGCATAGAGTGAAGTAAAAATGCATAAAGAGTCATAGAGTGGAGTGTCACAGAATAGAGTAGCCTAGAGTGAGGTGGCATAGAGTGTAGTAGGGTATTATAGACTGGAATGGAGTAGAGTAGAGTTTTGTGGCATGGAGTGTCATAGAGGGAGCAATGTGACCTAGCGTGAAGTGGCACAGAGTGCAAGGCCATAGAGTGGATTAGTGTCATTGTGGACTGGAGTAGAATGGAGTGGCGTAGAGTGATGTAGAGTGGAGTAGAGTAAAGTGGAGTGGTATAAAGTGTCTTAGAGTGGAGTGGCGTAAAGCAAAGTGGCGTAGCATAGAGGGGAGTACAGTGTCATGGAGTAGAGGGTGTGGTAGTGCATTGTCATTACAGACAACGCATTTTCAATTAAAATGACCTTTGCATTTGCACAGACCTACAGTTTCACTGATAAAACTATAGGGTGCTCAAACAATGTGTGCAAATAGAATCACCTAGTGCATTGATTTTTTTTTTTTATTACATTAAAATATTTGTTTCCATCACTCTTCGGAATTACAAAAACGTGCTTCATTTGTGCTTTCCTAAATTTTATATTTTCTGGAATACCTGTACAGTTCATTTACATACATTTGAATTTTGATGTGTGTTAGAAAAATAATAACACTGTACAGTCTTCTTCCAGCACACCCCAAGTACCCTAGTACTCAGCATGATTGTCGCATAAATCCTTTCACTTTGAAGTCTGCGAAATTAAACACCAAGCTCCCTGGAAGACAGAGCCTAAACTTTGACCTCTTTCTTTGAAAGCACAACAAGTGTGACATGATAAAAGCAAAATGTAAAGGCCTGTTAACAGAAAGCGAACACTCGTGGAAGAGTACAGTAAACATGATATGCTCCACAAGAGGGACAAAGATATATTGGACAGAATAAAACAAAGCCAGCAATTAGAAGGCAAGTGACTGTCAGTTATACAACAGAAATACAATGGTGAGCAATGGGTAGAGTGCATTTCCAGATAAGCTTTCTCAAAGTCCCTAAGAAGTCTAGGCTTCGACCTAAAAAGGGCCAGAGAGGCCAGCACACAAAAGAGGGCATCATCACCCACACCATCTAGGTACTGCATACTGTATTAATTAAACTACTGAAGCAGACCCAGACACGATTCTCTATTAAACTAGTCCATGTTTTAGGTAACTATTCATTAAACAGCCTACCTTTTTGATACCCAACCTTACAGAGCCATGAGTGTGGTGGTTTTATTTTTCTTTTAGATGCAGCAACTTCATGTTGAGTGACTGCAGTCTGAGTGACCACCAGGCAGCTTCAAGTTTGCCATGATCATTGATGTCAGCCACCTTCATTGTTTGCCACTGATCAGGACTATATATTTTGATCAATAGGCTATGGTTGCATTTGTTTTACTGCTGCACACTAGTTCTGTATCATTTAGCTACCGCACCCGCCCTGGTCTGCAAGTCTTCATGCCGTGCTTAGTGGTTGACTAGAGAGAGGAGTTTGGCCCACAGTGTGTGGTCAGGCAGAGGTCAAGCCTATGTTGTATAATTTCTGCACAAATGAATCTCTTTCAAGAATTTGAAGGCACCATTGCCGTGACTAATGAATGGACAATAGATGAAATGATCAAAGCAGTGAAGTGTGCCGAGGAAAATACTGAGATTTATCTCTCCTACCGATTCCCATTTATATTTGGAAACTATTAACGAAAATAATCACAACATTAAAATATCTGCAAGAACGAGCTACAGAGGAAACAAATTTGTTTAAGGATTATGTACAGATGGTCAGTTTATCCCAGACTCCCGCCAAACCATATTCTGTGCAGGTCGCAGGCTGAAATCCAGAAGTCAGTGCTGTTTATTATCATTCATGGTGCTAGACCGCTGACAAGTTTTAATATTCACTTTGTTCACTGGTTTTATGGCAGATTTTCACTATTCCGTGGCTTGAACGCCACACCCTGCTGTCCCGCACCTTGCTCTCGGTGCTTAATTTTGCATCGCTTCACCCGTTTTAAGCCTTACTAAGTGCTCTGTAGTTTTCTTTTAATTTGGTGACATTTAAATTGGGGCATAAACGCTGCACTCAGCTGTCATTGGCCTTTGCAGCTGCTCAGAGGAGCAGAACAGATCTGCTTGCTTATTATTAGTAGTAAAGAATTTCACGTTTATTATCCTTGTTTTTTACCAGACATACCTCGACTAAAATAACTTCAAAAGAAATACCAGCCCCCCCTTCTGAGGGGACCATACTTGGAAACTTGTTGGTGTAAACTTTAATTAAAGGACGCCTGGCTTGCATTTCACCCCCTGAACCTCGGGGCCGGCGCCTCTGACAAATAAAGAGAGATAGCCTTGCTGCTTTGTGGACGGTGTCAGCTGAGCCTGCGATAAGTGAGGCTCGGGGCTCCCTG
This sequence comes from Pleurodeles waltl, assembly GCF_031143425.1. Lineage (NCBI taxonomy): Eukaryota > Metazoa > Chordata > Amphibia > Caudata > Salamandridae > Pleurodeles > Pleurodeles waltl. Next base: position 494,264,471 of record NC_090446.1, read on the forward strand.
CCGGTGCCACAATGGTGGGCCCAAGGCCGCTCCTTCTCCGCCGACCTGTAGACTTGAGCCACCAGTGGCCTTCCAACTGTGCAGGAAGGCTGTCAGACCAGTCCTTTTGGTGGCAACTTACGTTTCGGAACTAGTTTTTTTTCCACTTTTTTTTATTAGTTTGAGTGACAAAAAACAGCACATAGTGCAGAAAAGAGACATCTGTATATCCGTCGACATTACTTATATCTTAATGCCAGCGCCCAAGAAACGTTATCCCAGTCCATAATAGGTCCCTGACTTTCCCCAACTTTTGGCATTTTCCCGTGGTTTGCACACCAGTCCACTCCTTCGTGCCATTGGCCACGTGGGTAGCTGTGATGGGAGGGGTGTGTGTGTGGGGTGGGTGGGATATAGGGAAATCCAGAGTTTGGCAATGTCTCTCTTACCAATCATCATATCAATACCCACCAGGGTCCGGTCACCCAGAGGGCTCCCCAGCTAGTCCAGGATCCCAATAGAACAATCCTCGGTGAACGGTGGATCGGGCCCCCAGGACTCTCAACAGGGAGGCAAAGATATTTTGCCATTATGCGGCCATGACAGGGCAGCCCATCCCATATAAAAGAAGTCTCCCTTAAGTTTTGGAAGTCGGAAAAAACGTAGGTTCAGGCAATCTGTTGGCTCTCCACAATTGCAGAGCAGCGTAAGGAATGTGAGATAGAGGTACATAAGTTAAACAAGATGCAAGTATGCTGGTATAACAAGGGTCCGGGGAGCCATGCATGCATCCCTCCAGTTGCCATCATCCATAGGACCCAGCCATCCTTCTACCTCGTTCGCAGGCTCAGCAAGAGGTCAGGGAAGTGAATAACCAGTATTTTATTATAAATCTGAGCAATCATTCTCTTCCCTAGGGGGCTCATAAGCAGTCGTGTTCCTGTGGTCTGTATTTGGAGGCGCCTGAAAGTGACTTTCAGAGGGCATGGCGCAATTGTAAGTATTGATAGAACTGGGATTTATGTAGGTGGTTGTCTGCCAGGAGCTTGTGAAAGGACATCATGTGTGCACCATCCCCTACATCCCTGACCTTTCCTATTCTGATCCAGTCCCAACTATGTAACCCCTCCAGTGGTGCTGCATGGCCCAGCCAATGGCCTCTCCAAAGGGGAGTTTCAAGTATCACTGTTCGGTCCCCGCCAAGCTATCACAGCACAATCTCCACATCTGTAACACCACCTTGGTCACCTCTGGGAGTATTCTGGGAATGGGCTCACCATACAAAAGATCTGATATATTGTCCAGGCTTATCAGTGCTATCTCTCACTTACATGCAGGGTTGTCCAACCAATGTGCAGCCAGTCATTGATAACCAGAAACTGTATCACCCAATATTATAGACACATCTGCAATGGCAAGCCCGCTGCCAAATGTGGATTGTACACTCTTGCCAAAGGCTCTCCTCTGGGGTTTGCTTGACCAGAGGAACACGCATACCTTAATCATCAGGGATGGAACTAGCTCTACGTGATAAGAAGAGGAAAGTTCTGAAGCACATAAATCATATGTGGTAATACCTTCTCCTTGAATCGTGCAGCCCTGCCCAAAAAGTTGAGTGGTAATTTGGCCCCTCGATCCAGGTTGTCTTGAATTTTGTGTAGAAGCGGTCAGAAGTTCAAGCTCCAGGTAAGGCCTGGTTCCTGAGTGATGTATATGCCCAAGTAGTGGGCGGCACATCAGGAGTTGCGGCTGCCAGGTCTCATCCCTTTTGTCATCCCGCATTAGGGCAACAAGGGATTTAGCCCAATTGACATGAAGGGAGGTGCCTCACCAAAGGTATCCTGAATATGAATTAGCCAGGGTCATGCTACAGATGGGGGAGCCAAAAATAAAGAACATCATCTGCATACAAAGCAATCCTGCCCACTGTTGACATCTCACAGTCAAAACCCCAGTCCTGGGTGTAGCCAGTGGTTCTATGGGCAGAGTAAGAAGAGTGGAAGGAGGGGACAGCCCTGTCTGGTCCTTCTGCAGATTGGGAACTGGGAGGAAAAGACTCCATTCACTCACACCTGGGCTAGTGGCCTTCTGTATAGTATGTGAATATATGGCCTGAACTTGTGTCAAAAGCCCATGTTACCCAGTTCCTCCTCCAGGAATGCTCACTAAATCGAAATATTTTTCGAAATCAATGAGAACTAAGGCATTGGAGACCTGTAAGGACTGAGAATGTGCAAGGGCTAAATGAGCACTGCATGACCAGTGTCTTGTGCCACATTGTGGGATGAAGCCGCACTGATCTGGCTACAAGGGGGTGACTTTGGGGGGAGTGTTTGTGGTATTACACCCCCCTAATAAATTTATGTTTTGGTAAATAGGTGGGTACAGGTGCTTTCAATTGGGTATGGTGAGGTGTTTGTTAGATTTCACCAGGATTTTTTACATACACACAGACAAAAATGCACACACTCTAATCGTTGGTCTGTTTTGGTAAGTTTACAAGATACTGTGTTTTCCCTCACTTAGTTCCCCCTGCCAATCTTCCCTCTCCCTTTCCACTCAGGTCTGTGTATTCCAGACCCTCCATGCATCACACAGCCCCAGGCCATCCATCCAGTCAGCGAGGCCTTTACCCACCCTTTGTGTCTCACCCAGATGCCAGGTTGAGTCAAAGGATCCCATGATCTCTTTGAAACCTGCCCCAGTGATCACGATGGCATTGGGGAGCCCTAGCATGAGTTACATGAGGTGTCCAAAGAGGTTTTGGCTATTGTAGGGGGAACGTAAACACAAGATGTTGTAGCGGGTGCCCTCAAGTGAGCCCTCAATAATCACATATCTCCTCAGTGTGTCAAGAGAAATCCAAGGACAGCAAGGCCAAAGGTTTTTTGAAGGAAAATCCCCCCTCCCCAGAACCTCGGGAATGACTTGCATGATATACCAGTGTTGTATCCATATTGCCCTAGCAATGCACATTTGGTGCTCAGGAGATGGGTGCCTGGGAGCAGCAGGATTGCTGGTGCGTGGTGTCATGTAAACTGCAGGACAGTGCCTCTCCTCACCCATTCGAGCCGACCATTAACATTCCTGTGCATGCATGCACGTGGAAAAGAACACTGGATAATACCATAGGATGGGGAGGGCTTAGCGCGCATCATCCCCGTCTGCTAGATCCTAGAAGGCCCCGGCTTACAGACCATGAGCTGTAAAGAGAGCAATGCAAGGAATTTAGCATTCACCGCGTGCAACATAAAACGTGTAAGAAGCAAAATGTAACAACAAGAAAAACAAAGCCCCACCCACCAATACTTCCTCCTGTCTCCTTCTGTTTTACTCATTCATGCTTGGTCAGTCTGATAATTAAAAACGTGCCCCCTTGCCAAATATGGGTTCCGCTGCCCACCACCTGCACCAATTCAGGACTGGACAGAATATAACCTTCCAAAAAAGGTGTATCCTTCCCTGTTACAGTCCCTGGAATTCTGCTATTTGCCAAATGGCCAGGATGCAATGCTGTTCAGGGCTCCATAATTCCTGGCTCAATAGCAAGTCTCTGGGGGAATGTATGTTCCTCCTGTCTCCTGTCCTCCATCTTGCATCATCGGAATCTCATGAATGTTTGGCGCCTGGCACTCAGCAGCAGCACACAGAGAAAGCAACCTTGACTTCACATAGGACTGCAACCGGTGATCTTCTCACTGTAGCTCAAGCCCAGTGGTGCTGGAACAATTTTCAGAGTGGGGGTGCTGCCGTCACCGTCACACCACTGAAGTCCTAGAGATTGTGAGAACATGAGACACTCCGAGTGGTAAGGGTTTACTATGAGGCTGGTGGAGCATACTTTTGCAAATATATTGTTAACGTATAATCTTGCAGTACACTTTTACAGAGAGTGCAATTGCCCTTGAAATGGGTGCTAGATTTGCACAGGCATATAGTTTGCTGATAAAATTATACATCACCCAAATGATAATGTGTGGAAATTGAGATTCAGTGAATAGTTCTCATTTGGGAAGTCCCCCGTAAAGTGTTTTCATTTGCTTTGATCCTATTAGAATAATTGTTTCCATCACACTTCATAATTACAAAGGAAAATGCTTCATTTGTGCTTTCCTAACAGCTGAAATATTTTATTTTAAAATATATGTACAGTTCAAGATTTGTTTTGTGTGCTTAAAAAATGTAATATCCTACAGCCTTTCCTTTCCTTTCATACTTGGTAAGATTGTCATATACTTCAGGTTACAAAATCCTCTCACTTTGCAGCCAAGGAAAGTAAAGTAAACATCAGTCTCCAGGTTAAAGGATAAGAAGCTATTTGTCAGAAGACAATGCCTAACAGTTGACCTCTGTGACAAACTAAAAACAAAATGTACAGTCATCTTTATTGCTCATTCACCTTCTAAACTCCAGCATGAATATTTATGGGGTGCTGCACCAGCGTCGGCCACACCCCTACTTCCAGTCATGTTATGCCCCAGTTTTGAAACTAAAACTGCTTTCCCGACCATGTCTTGCTATCCTAGCAGCAGATAAGTAGAAAATTAGTAGCAATGCTCATCTTTGATTGGTTAGTGGGCTCTGGCACAGAATACCATGCCGTTATTAAAATGTCTTGGTCAGGTGGCTGTGCTAATGGCTTATATGATTCTTACAAGATACATATTACACTGTTGCTTCATTCAGTCACTAGGGTAGCAAAGGCAGAGTAAACTCAGGACCTGCATTGTACAATATGTTCCTTCTTATTTAACGGGGAAGGTGGAACAATGTGGATTATCCATGCAACAGTGGACTACAATGTTCTGGCAAATGGTCACACTCCACAGGAATAATTTATGGATGTCTTCATCCCTTCCATCTTCAGTGCTGCCCTTGATACAGGAATCCTGTCCTTGTGCCAGGGGTGGCTCCTTCGCAATGGAGAAGGAGTGTCGACCCACTGGCTGAGCCAGCAGGTGAAAAATAAAACGATATTTTAATATTGTTTTATTTTTCAGCTGCTGACTCAGCCAGCATGTTCAGGGAGGGATGGGGCTGGTCCATGGGAGGGGAAGGAGGAGGATTGGAGTCAGTGCACTAAGTGTGCATGTCAGTTTGGACGGCCAAACTGACTTCCTCACTCAGGTTTCTCCAACCTGACTGTGCAACACAGCTAGGTTGGAGAAACTGCACAGACCCCAATGCAGTGTCTGAGCTGCAGACCAAGCTGCTCCGACCAATCCTGATGCTGCTCTGATGCTGGGTATAGCATGACAGCAGCACCAGGATTGCATGGGGAGCCTGTGCTGGTGTTCCAAGTACTGCAGGGACATCAACACCAGCACAGGCAAGAGGATTTAGGCGGGCGGTGGCAGCTGCAGAAACAGGTATGTTTTTTTATTTTTATTATTATTTTATGTCCCCTGTACCACCTCTTCCCCCACCTGCCCCTCCCCTTCAGATTTGCAGCAGCCGCTGCTACCTTGTGCCCATCTGCACCACGAACCAACAGACATTCAGGTCCATGACTGGTCTCTCACAACCATTTGCTAGTCTCTGTAGCCTGCTGAAGGCCACAGGTATCATCCTAGCCCTAACCCATAGAGTCCATTGAAGTGGCTGGGCTTCTAGTTACCACTCTGTATTTACATTTTTGACCAGCCCATTGGAGGGCATCATTTCAGTCTCCCTGTACTCACCTGGGGATATTAGCTTCTCTTTGGCACACCTGATGTACATGGTGTGGCCATCATTGATGGCAGACTGCCTGCCTAGCAACATCCAGAATTGTTCTAGGTGGTTGCTGAAATATTTTTCTTTTTTGGGTTATAGGTTAGTACAGATCTAAATACTCACCATAAAATGACAAATGTACACCATGAAAGCCAGGACTCTCTGTGTAACAAGGCCTCTCAAAGGTAAAAAATGTAAAGTCTTATCCTGTGGTGTTTATCATAAAGTTCATAACGTAAAACCTTTGTCCTACTGTATCTGTCACTGGGATAGAATACGCTAAACCGTTTCCTATTGTATTTGATATGAGTTATTTGTGAACACTGTCCCTATCAGTTATGAGCAAAGCAACTACGTCATATGAGTGCTAATCTAACTGTGACCCAATCAAAAGCCAATAAAGAAGATACATTACAAAGGGGTAGAATCAAAGCCCCTTTCTCTTCACAGCTGTTACATTCTTTTTTTGTAATGAGGTGGTGTGGCAGACAGCTAAAGCCATTTCTACAGTGACATAAAAGTTCATATGGGCATGAACTCTGCACCCATTGTCTAATAGTTGGCTTAACCACAGGGGTTAAAGATTAGGAAATTGATTGTGGTGAGCAGACTCAACATTTTCAAGCTTAGCTTGATCGATTCAACTCATGTCTCGAACTGGGAACTAATGTTGTTCTCCAGGTCACTTGTGTTGCTGCCCGACCTGCAGATGAGGAGCAATTTGAAGGAATGTTCATGTTTGACTAGTCGGTGATTTTGGCACAATTTAACATGCCATTTAAAAATGTCTTGCGCCAGAAGTGGCTGCGTTGCAGTGTTTATATCCTTTTTCTTGATAAATACAAAAGTGTCCTTTAAGCCGGCTGCCAGGGTAGCAAAAACATGGTGGACTCTGAGACAGGGGCACAGGGAACCCGCCCTCCCCCCACTAACGCTTAAGCAGGGGCTGCCACTGGGTTTCATGGGCTGGTAAAATGGGTCCCACTAAACTTTAATTAATTGTTTATGGCCCTCCGTTTGTCTCCAGATTTTGCGACAAAGTACTCATAAATAAAAGTATGAGGCAATAAGTGGCAGAGGGGTGTAGGAGATGGGCAGACATGCAAAGGAAAGAGAAAGGAAAGGTGGAAATCACGAAAATAGTGGAAACACAGAGGCACAAATAAAAAAGTAAGCACGAGAGAAAGGTAAGAAAGAAAAAGTAATGATGAAAGTCAAAAGATGGGCAAATAGGAGGAAAGAATGGGAAGAGAAAGGAAGGTTGAAAGGAAAGGTAAAAGGAAGTAAGGAATAATGGGTAAAAGGCAGGATAGAAGGGTAAAAAGATGAATAGGTGGAAGGGTGATAGGATGGATGAAAGAGCAGAAGGATCGATAGGTTATAGGGTAAAAGCGTGGAAGGATGAGGAACGGAAACATGGGGAAAAGTGAAATGATGGACAGGTAAAGTATGGATGGGTGGATATGCAAACATATAGATGGGTGAATGCAGGGAAGGGTGGATGTATATTTGGATGGATGATTAAAGGGTGGTGGTAACTCTCCAAGGTGAGTAGGCTTTGCGTTCCTCATGTGCTTCGCCTGAGTAGAAGTATGATACACATAAGGAATATTTTAATTTTCTGGCTACTCTCCTGCTGTAGGTTCGTACACTGTTAGACGTGTTATCTTTCATTTACTATATTTGTACCCCCATGTGGGTACAGCCAGTTTGGCAAGGGTGAAAGGTGAACTTTGTAAGTCAGGGCAGGGTGGGCCAAGGGGCTGATGAATGTGCAGCTGGAGAACTTGGAAATAAATTTTGTTGCAATAGATACATTTGTAATTAAATATATTAACATTGGTCATGGACATAAAGACCACTTTATGATGGGTGCTGAAGACTCGCATCCTAAGAATGTTATGGAAATATCAGGGGCAGATCCGCCGTTAAGGCGCAGGAGCATTGCACCCCGCCAGCAGCGGCAGCTGCAAAACCTTTACAAGAAAACGATAATAAACTATGTTTATTAATAATAAACTATGTTTATTATCGTTTCCTTGTAAAGGGGCGGGCCACAGGGGTGACGAGCAGTGGGTGAAGGGGAGTACACAGCTCTCCCCCTCAGAGCGCATGTGTGTTTGGCTGGCCATCTCTGGCCGGCCAAACACACATGCTCAGTAGGCTCTCTCAAGCCCAGCAACACAGTTGCTGGGCTGGAGAGAGCATGCACAGGCTCCCAGTCTACCTCCTGGGAACGCCCTGCCTGGGTGCTCCCAGCCAACCCTAATGCCGCTCTGAGCAGCATCAGGATTATCCACAGGGCAGGCTGGGAGCTTGTGCCTGCAGCCTGCAACGGAGGAGAGGAGCGGCGGCGAGTGAAGGTAAGTGTTTTTTGTTTTTTTTAATTAAATTGTTTATTTCCTCCCCCCACGCGCCACCCCACCCTTTCCGCGCCCTGCGAGCCGCTACTGGGAAATATAGATGGAAATGGTACATTTCTAAACACATTAGGCCAGTAGTAGCCTTGGTTACAGTTGGTAGGCTTAATGGCTACTTTACGGAGATTCTTTATTAACCGTTTTAGGGAAACATTGTGACCAGTGGTTCACTTGAAAGCACCATGTTACATACTTTCATTGGCATTTTATAGTGGTTGTATGATGGAACCATGCATGCTGGAACATCGCATGCCTTAACAACACTGTCAGAACCATGACTGTGTTGTTTCCACGCATGCCTTCACCACAAATTTAGTTGTAAAAGCATGCCTAATAAAGGCATGTGTGGAAACGCATGCAAAACGGCATGCATGGTTCTGTCATGCAAACTACCCCCATCCCTAATACCTAAACTTCCTCAACCCTCCTACCCTCCTTGAGCCCTAAAAAAAAACTATCCTAACCTCCACCCCTGCCCCTATAAAGTACCCTGACACCTCCACCTGCCCTGAGCCCTAATAAAAAGACCTATGCCGACCCCAACCCTAAAAAGTAAACTACCCTGAACCCTACACGCCCTGAACCCTAAAAGAAACTACCCGACCCTAAAAAATTAAACTACCCCGACACCTCCACATGCCCTGAGCCCTAAAACCTTGCCCCAATAAGTAAACTACCCGAGCCCCCCACCCACCCTAAGCCATAAAAAAGAATTATCCCAACCCACACCCCACCCCTAAAAATGTAATTACCCCTCCACCTACAACCCCAAAAAAAACCTTTTCCCCCACCCTAAGCCTTAAATCCACCCCACCACTAGAAACTACCCACCAACCCTGCCCCAACCCTACTTACCTCACAATGTCCTCTCCCGAACCTTCCTCCTCTTCTCTCCTCCTTCCTCCTGCCCTTCCTTAAACCTTCCCCCGCCCCTTTTAAAATAAACTACCCTGCCCCCCTACCCTAAGTCCTAAATACATTTTAAAAAACCCAAACCTCCCCACTCCCCCTAGAAATAAATAGCCTGCCCCCCACACCCTAAGCCCTTAAAATATACCCCAAACCCCCACTCCACCACTTAAAAAAAATAGGCAACCACCAACCCTCCTCTCCCTTAATCCACCCCCAACCCCACTACCTCACTGTGTCCTCCACGTCCTCTCCCGAACAACGCATGGCATTTTCTGTGCCTTAACCACACACATGCGTAGTTCAGCACATGCGTGGTTAAGGCACAGAAAAAGCGTTCTTCAGGCAAGCGTGGTGACACATACGTGGGAAATATCTGCGTCCTTAAGAACGTTTCCCTTTTATAGTGCGTCATAACAGTATTATAGCAACATAGCAAGCACCTTGTTCGTCTAGGCACTATTTTGTATAGGAATGGATGAACCATCGTATTGTGTCTTGTCAGTTACACACTAATGGCGCCCTCCAGTATTTCAGAAAGTAGTCCATCAAAGTCACACCTTATAAAGTTATTTTCATAACATCAGTGTTAGAAATGGAAAAATGTACTCTGGGATCCTATATATTCAGAGTCAAGAAAATGTAATTGCCCCATTGAAAATTGCTAAATTCTCAAATTCACAATAAGCATTGTGCAATTTCACTTGTGTGTTTTTTTTTTTTACCAGAGCAGCTCCCATAAGAAAGTCTTGCGAGATACCAACAGGAGACTGATTTGTACCGAAAATGCCTTGTCAAAAGATATTTTCTGCTCGAACCAGTCTCCTTTCAATATTGTGCAAGAATTTTTATCAAAGGTGCATTCTCAGGTAAAAAATGTTATGCAAGATACCAGTTAACAACGTTTCGGAATGAAAGTGGAACTTTGCAATATTTAAATGGATTTTTTTAAAGATTTCAGGAAGAAAGAAAATTAAACCATTTCATATACCCCTGAGGGGGGTGCAGACACGAGTGCTGAAGTCACGAGGAGCAGAATGTAAAAGTCAACGTATACATTATTATTTTTTCCAAAAAAGGAACTGCTTGAAAGAAATTGGCAACAAATAGAAAAGTAAAATTGGCCTGACTTACTTAATTGGCCAGAAACAAGCAGCCTTTTAAAATATCGAACGTCACCTGCTGCAGAGATCCTTGTGTACCAAACAGGTTCCAGGGAATACTAAGAGCAATGCTGCCGAATTTTTCCTGTCGCCAGGAGACAATCAGAATATTTAACTGAGTCGGCCAGGATCCCGCATGCAAATCAATAACTCCGTCGTTATCAGCACTTCATAATTTAAAACATTCCAGGATGGCGAATAGCTGGCTATGGCGGGACGATCTCCACCCAGCCCTTCCCCTAGAGTCTTAGATGTTGACACAGCGAGGTCTAGTCCGAATAAAAGCATCAGGGTTTAGTATAGCACAGTTCTCAAGATATCCAAACAAATACTTGGCAATCATAAAGTCCCTCTACTTCAGAAGGTGTCGGTAGGCACACAGTGCAGGCAGAGCCTGGGATTCACTGCTGCAGAGCCGTAAGCCTTACAGAACTCAATGGCACAAATATGAGAGACGGGTACTCCTGCGATCTGGGCTCCTAGATCTGGATTTCATTACGAGTTTGAATCCAGGATCCATGCACGAAATAATTTGTCTATTTCGTTAAAGTCTCTTGTTTTAGATAGCGGCCAAGTCCCTGTAACTCTGTTCTATCAAGTTGTAGACATACCATGCGAAGAATCTATTTTGCAGTGAGCGAAGTATCAGTGTCTCCTCCTTTATTCATGAGGTTCTACAGATGGCAGACATCGCAAGCGGTGGAGTCTGGCACGTGGCAGGTTCAGTAAATCAACCCCTCTCCCCTCCCTTCAAAGCATAGTGGCATTACTTACCAGCAGTCGCCATTACCACAGCGTCCATCCTGCTCCTCCCATTCCTTACTACTGGAGCATATGCCCGAGCCAGAAGGAGCATGTAACCATCACGTCCAAGGAAGCAGAAAACTGACTCTCATGTAAACAATGCCACTATACCCATCATCTTTCTACAAGAAAATATCAAACACAATCTTAAACCCAAATCAGATAACAAAGAACCCACAAAAGAGGAGCTTTTGTGTTGCATGAAGGTATGAGGGCAAGCCCACGTGGCTAGAGTGCAGATATCATCCACTGGAGGCACCCACCTATTCACCTATTCACCTATTCAAGTTTCAAGCCCGATGGTGAAAGTGTCAGAGACGCAACGGGGGTGGGGGGCAATACAAAAGTCTGCACACTAACAAAGACAGCACCCCTTCAAGATAACTTCATCGACCTGTAGCTCAATTAATGCTTATTTTAGATCCCAATAACTGCTTAAATAAGATCGAGAGGACCAGTAGGAAGCTTTCTCAGAGAAATTCCATACAATCAATGCTGTTGGAAGAGCTACAACTTCTGAGGACAGCAGAAGGCTGCATAGTTGTTAAATATATAGAAAAGGTCGGTGGTTTCTTCAGGTACAATTAGTGAAACGTTGCTTGAACAGCGAGGGTTAAACAAATTAATTCCACGTGACCTATGAGGCAACATGTAAATTTAGAGCAATGTTAAGGGCAATTTAATTACCTGTCACATTAAATGTACATAGTAAATATACTGGGCATAAGAATACATTTAGTGTGTGGATAACACAAAAACTTACATATGTAAATAGAAAAACATAACATAAAACCAATATGTATAGTTCTATCACAAATAGTGCTACAAGTGTGCAAGAAGGAGAGAGGCACAGGTAAAGCACCCATAATGAGTACCTGCCTATATGATCTCATAGGACTCATAGCGGATTGCACAGTTCAGTTCTATTACTCCAGACGCAAATTACCGTAAATAACAGATCTAGGGCCGGACCGGCCATTTTGCATCTGTGGCATTTGCTCTGTCAGCTACAGACTGGGACCCCCAGCATGATGGGTCACTATAACCCAGCCATGCACCCCTTGCGCCATTCTATCTATGGGATCTGCAGTGTGGGGCTGACTTTGGTTCCCAGTCCAGCCCTGACACCCATAGATTTGTAGTTTTCTGTGAAGGAACCAGAGCTTCAAGAAGTAGGCCAATGGCTTTAGTTAGGTGAAGGCACAGAAATTGATTCACTGGGTAGCACACGTGCCCACCTGCTCGCCGCTATGAATCTATTCTTTGATCAAGCCCAACCCTGTTTTGGTGTTTGAGCCTTGTACATTGTAGCCATGGTGGTAGGTGGTTTATAGGTGTGCATATCCAGAGGAGAAGCCAGGCTTTTCATGAAGCTTCCTGCATCTAGAAGCCACCTTTCCAGGCACTGAGGGCTTTGCCGATGGGCACAGATCATGCAAGAGGGAGTGCAGGATCTGAGTATGAGCAGGGTATGCCCACTGCAGGCTCGTTCATAATGATGTTTAAACAAAAACGAGAGGCAAATTAACACAACGTATACAAAGAAAATGGTGAAATTATGCAAACAAACACAAGGCAGACAGGTCCGTTGCTTTTTTTTTTTTTTAATTTTTCCTCTTCCTTAATCCTGTTAATTCTTCAACATATGCCAAAAAACCATAGTCAACGCGTTTCACCTTGTCAAAGGCTTCCTCGGGGCAGAAATAGAAAGACATACATTATCAACGTGTATAAGCAAACAGCATTGTGGAGGACAACCCATTTCCCAGACTGTACCTATTAAAAAGATTTGCATAGGTCCTGGCTTAGCAGTTAATTGATCTGCAATGTAGAGAAGTTCAGGGTTCCAGGTCTTTGAATAGACCATCCATGCTGTGCTCGCAAAGGAGTCACGTCTAACAACCTTTCATTGGATATATTGAAAACGGCGGACCCGTCTGCCTCTGCCTCAGTGAATCATCTTCTTTGTATATATTGTGTTATGGTGCCTCTCGTTTTTGTGCAAACGTTTCTAATGTGTGTCCAACAACTAGCTGTCCTTTGAGATGGGCAACTACACTTTGGTTCTGAGTGATTACTTCAGATGGTGCAACAGCAGATCCCCTGGCTGCCAGAGTTTGTTCATCGTCCATAATGATGTAGGATCAAGGAGTAAAGTGGCCCTCCGGCACCATTCACTGGTGATGGAGTGTTGCGCACAATGTCGTACGGCCAAGGACACACTCTTTCAGTAGCCTCGTGGCACGTCACAGGATGGTCGGGCATGCCTCTCGAGTTCACTTTTGGCTCATCACCAGGTCTCTTCATTTGTCAGTGGCTTTCATGTTCCCAGAAGAGGCTGCAGTGTTCCTTGGCGGTGCTGGGGGTGGGAGAGGACGAGAGGTGCATGCAAGATAGAAGAGAGGAGGAATCAGAAGAACAGGATCATACAAGGGAGTGCGGAGTAGGATCTAGAGAACGCTCGAGACTGTTCAAAGTGTTTGGAAGGCAGCGCTCACTGCGTTCACAGAGATGGTTCTAAAGGGAGACCGAATGCTCTATTTTATCCTTGGCATTTGTATGGCACGCAGTCTGCCGCTGTGTGGCATCGTAGCACAGTCGGCTATTTGGCGGTACCTTTACAAACGGTTCTGAAGATTCCATACAGACTCGGGCAGGAGTCATCTTATGCTATGGTGATATATTTGATCACTATGTCCTGGTTCACTCTAGACCTCGCGCCAAGGTCTTGTGTTTCACATATGATTTTAATTGTGATATGGGTTGGCCGCAGGGCTTTACTGATTGCTTACTAATCTCTCAGGCAACCTAAATACCTGTTTCCTAGGGTTAAAGATTACCTTAGCACCAGTATATTGCAGGCAGTATATTTTTTCTGGAATAGGTGTGTATAGTGGTACCCACAAAGCTATGAGAAAGGAGACAGGGAAGAAATGAGCTATCCCGCAAGGAGAGAGGTTCAAAGGCGACATGTAACACTCATTGGCAAAGTCAATAGGTCTTGTCTGTTCAGGAGCTATTGACCCTACCAATATGTTTTATTCATGTTGTACACCACCATGACTACTGTTCAACATGACTAAAAGTTTCTGGTATAGAGGAGAGTGGAGTGGATGGCACAGAGCAAAGTAGAGTGGCATGGCGTAGAGGGGAGTGTCATAGGGTTGCTTGGAATGTCGTGTAGAGAATTGTCGTGGAGTGGTGTACAGAGGAGTGACGCAGCATGGTAGGTCGTAGCAAGGAGGGGCAAAGAATGGAGGGGCATAGAGTGGCATTGAGTGGAGTAGAGTCAGAGTAGAGTGACGTAAATTAGCGGGGCATAGGGTGGTGTGGCATAGAGTGGAGTAAAGTGTCGTAGCATGGAGTGCTGCAGAGTAAAATGTCACTGAGTGGAGTGGAGTGACAGAGTGGAGTGGCATAGTGTAGAGGGGAGTGAAGTGTCAGAGTTGATAGTGAGTGGTGTAGCAAGGAATGGTGCAGACTGATGTAAAGTGGCTTAAAGTGTCACAGATTAGAGTGGAATAAAGTGGCAGAGTGGCATAGAGTGATGTAGAGTGGCAGAGTGTCATAGAGCAGACCGTCGTAGAGTGAAGTGCCATGGAGGGTCGTAGATTGCTATGGCATAGGCTGGAGTACAGTGGTTTAGAGTGAAGTGGCGTAGATTGTCATAGACTGGAGTAGAGTGAAGTGGCATAGAGTGACATTGAGTGGAAAGGAGTAGAGTGTCGTAGAGGAGAGTATCCTGGATTGCAGTGTCGTAGAGTGGAGAAGCCTGGCCTAGAGTGAAGTAGTGTAGAGTAGAGTGACATGGAGTGTCGTAGAGTGGAGTGTCATAGAGTGGTGTGTCGTGGAGTGTCATAGAGTGCAGTGTTGTGGAGTGGAGTGTTATGGGGAGGAGGGGCATAGAGAGGAGTAGAGTTTTGTAGAGTGAATTGAGTAGAGTATCGTAGAGTGGAGTGTCATAGAATGCAGTGTGGCAGAGAGGAGTAGAGTACAGTGGAGTGGCGGAGAGTGGAGTGAATTAGAGTGTAATGAAGTAGAGTGTCACAGAGTAGAGTATAATGAGTGGAGTATTGTAGGGTGGAGTAGAGTGGCCTATAGTGAAGTGGCGTAGAGTGGAGTGGAGCAGAGTGTTGTAGAGAGGAGAAGAGTGTCGTTGAGTGGAATAGAGTCAAATGGAGTAGAGTGTCATAGTGGAGTGTCGTTGACTGGCGTAGAGTAGAGTGGCATAGAGTGGGGTATAGTGGTCTAGAGTGAAATGGCATAGAGTGTCATAGAGTGCAGTGGCATGGCATAGAGTGGCGTAGAGTTGTGTGGAGTGGTGGAGTGTTGTAAAGTGGAGTGTCATGGAAAACAGTGTCATAGAGTGGAGGTGCACAGAGTGGAATATGCATGGTGTCGTAGCACAGTGCCATTGCAGACAACTCTTTTTCAATTAAATGACCATTACAGTTGCAAAGACATGCAGTTGTACTGATAAAAATATACAGTGCACAAACAATTATGTGTGGAAATGACAACAAGTGTATTGATTTGTTCTGATCCTATTAAAACATTTGTTCCTCCACACTTTAGAATTACAAAAAAAGTGCTTCATTTGTGCTTTCCTAATTCTGACATATTCTGAAATATCTGCATAGTTCATTTACAGAAATATAAATGTTTTTGTGTGCTACACATACCCTCACATGGGTATCCAACAGGATTGTCACATAAATCCTCTCACTTTGAAGTCAGAGGAAAAAGAGTAAACACCAAGCACCCTCAGAAGACAGACCCTGACATTTGACCTCTGTCCTTGACTGCACAGCAAATGTGACAAGATAAGAACAAGATTTGAAGGCCTATCAATAGAAAGCAAACGCTTGTAGAAGAATACAAGGAGCAATGGTGAACAAGCTATCCTCTAAAGGAGGGACAAGAACATGCTGGGCAGACTAAAACAAATAAAGCCAGCAAATAGGAAGCAAACAAATGTGAGTTACAAACCATAAAGCCATTGGTAAGCAATTGCCAGAATGCATTCCAATGGAATCTTTCAGAATGTCCCCAAGATGTCCTTGCAAACCTAGGCTTCAACCATAAAAGGGGAAACGGAGGGAAGTGTGAGGATTATTATATTATTCAATGTGTAAGCAATGCATTGATTGGGGAGGTGAGGAAGAGGGACTAATGGAACATCTGGCACTGGTATTGGACCCAGCAGTTCGTTGATGGCTTTTACGCTTTTTTAACTAGCTTTATTACAAACTAGTGAAGGCACTCCCCTGTTCATCAAGTAGAGTATAAAACACAACTAATTTTTCATAAAGCACAGTGCGGTCTGCAAACACCTCTAGGCACTGAAGTCATTTGTGCCAACGGGCAGGTACAGAAGACAAATGTCCTCCTTGGTGGCTCGAGGACAACCTACCCTTGAATTCCATGAGCTATAAACCTGCTCCTGCGGCTGAATGAGCAGAGATCTAATGCCTAGGTGAGGGTAGAGAAACCTATACCCTTTCTCCATCTCACAGACTCATAGGACGATTGGCTGTCTAGGCCACAGAGCACTATCTCTCCACACCCAAGACAACTTTCCCACAACAGGGATGAGACTTGGATGCCCTGTTATCCTTGCTTCCCACACTTTCTTCTCAGGTTTGTGGTGGGCCACAAAATAGAGTGTTGCCAGGTGTGAATGAGTAGAATGGGTACTGAGTAGATATGTATAAGCAAAGCTCATAGGTCTTGCCTGTGTGAGAGCTAATGGCTTTGTCAATGTCTTTTAGCCATTTTGTACAGTAGCTTGGCTCGCTCTGACCAAAGAGAAGCAATGAAATGAGAGTGGCGATGAGCCAATCAATGGTAAGAAATCAGAGGGCTCTAAGCCCATGTAAATAAAAACAATGTTTGCAAGGTCCTTGCATAGGTGCTGATGCCGCTAAAATTAAAAGTGTGATGCGCCAAAGAAATGTCTCTACTATGATAATATTGAGGAATTTGACATTTGCATTATACTAATAAATGTCCTAATTTGCACTATATTTACTCCACCTTACTTTGTTTTATTGGGACACCCGGATTTTCAGTATTGCATAAATATACATATGGTACAAATGTACATATATAAAATGTATATAATCATATTTTCACCATAAATTATTGTCTTCCTGCTTGTTTGTGAGTGCGAAGACCTCAACATTTTTGACAGTCCATGAGTTTACATTTGAAGAATAACGCAAGCATTTATAATTATTTAATATTCTGCACAGTAAAAATAGCTAACAAATGGTCATTCTGCAGTGCAATTGTAGGAAAGTACCATATTGCCTGGCATGTTACCCCCATATTTCACTGTATATATGTTGTTTTAGTTGTATGTGTCACTGGGACCCTGCCAGCCAGGGCCCCAGTGCTCATAAGTGTGCCCTGTATGTGTTACCTGTGTTATGACTAACTGTCTCACTGAGGCTCTGCTAACCAGAACCTCAGTGGTTATGCTCTCTCATTTCTTTCCAAATTGTCACTAACAGGCTAGTGACCAATTTCACCAATTTACATTGGCATACTGGAACACCCTTATAATTCCCTAGTATATGGTACTGAGGTACCCAGGGTATTGGGGTTCCAGGAGATCCCTATGGGCTGCAGCATTTCTTGTGCCACCCATAGGGAGATCTGACAATTCTTACACAGGCCTGCCAGTGCAGCCTGAGTGAAATAACGTCCACGTTATTTCACAGCCATTTACCACTACACTTAAGTAACTTATAAGTCACCTATATGTCTAACCTTTACCTGGTAAAGGTTGGGTGCTAAGTTACTTAGTGTGTGGGCATCCTGGCACTAGCCAAGGTGCTCCCACATTGTTCAGGGCAAATTCTCCGGACTTTGTGAGTGCGGGGACACCATTACACACGTGCACTATACATGTCACGACATATGTATAGCGTCACAATGGTAACTCTGAACGTGGCCATGTAACATGTCTAGGATCATGAAATTGTCACCCCAATGCCATTCTGGCATTGGGGAGACAATTTCATGATCCCCCGAGTCTCTAGCTCAGACCCGGGTACTGCCAAACTGCCTTTCCTGGGGTTTCACTGCAGCTGCTGCTGCTGCCAACCCCTCAGACAGGTTTCTGCCCTCCTGGGGTCCAGCCAGGCTTGGCCCAGGAAGGCAGAACAAAGGACTTCCTCAGAGAGAGGGTGTTACACCCTCTCCCTTTGGAAAAAGGAGTTAGGGCTGGGGAGGAGTAGCCTCCCCCAGCCTCTGGAAATGCTTTGATGGGCACAGATGGTGCCCATCTCTGCATAAGCCAGTATGCACCGGTTCAGGGATCCCTCAGCCCTGCTCTGGCACGGAACTGGACAAAGGAAAGGGGAGTGACCACTCCCCTGACCTGCACCTCCCCTGGGAGGTGCCCAGAGCTCCTCCAGTGTGCTCCAGACCTCTGCCATCTTGGAAACAGAGGTGCTGCTGGCACACTGGACTGCTCTGAGTGGCCAGTGCCAGCAGGTGACGTCAGAGACTCCTTCTGATAGGCTCCTTCAGGTGTTGCTAGCCTATCCTCTCTCCTAAGTAGCCAAACCTCCTTTTCTGGCTATTTAGGGTCTCTGCTTTGGGGAATTCCTGAGATAACGAATGCAAGAGCTCATCAGAGTTCCTCTGCATCTCTCTCTTCACCTTCTGCCAAGGAATCGACTGCTGACCGCGCTGGAAGCCTGCAAAACAGCAACAAAGTAGCAACGACAACTACTGTGACCTTGTAACGCTGATCCTGCCGCCTTCTCGACTGTTTTCCTGGTGGTGCATGCTGTGGGGGTAGCCTGCCTCCTCTCTGCACTAGAAGCTCCGAAGAAATCTCCAGTGGGTCGATGGAATCTTCCCCCTGCAACCGCAGGCACCAAAGAACTGCATCACCGGTCCTCTGGGTCACCTCTCAGCACGACGAGCGAGGTCCCTTGAACTCAGCAACTCTGTCCAAGTGACTCTCACAGTCCAGTGACTCCTCAGTCCAAGTTTGGTGGAGGTAAGTCCTTGCCTCCCCATGCTAGACTGCATTGCTGGGAACCATGTGTTTTGCAGCTACTCCGGCTCCAGTGCACTCTTCGAGGATTTCCTTTGTGCACAGCCAAGCCTGGGTCCCCGGCACTCTAACCTGCATTGCACGACCTCCTGAGTTGTCCTCCGGCGGTGTGGGACTCTCTTGTGCAACTTCGGGTGGGCACCGATTCACTCCACTTCGTAGTGCCTGTTCCGGCACCTCTGCAGGTGCTGCTTGCTTCTGAGTGGGCTCTTTGTCTTGCTGGATGCCCCCTCTGTCTCCTCACGCAATTGGCGACATCCTGGTCCCTCCTGGGCCACAGCAGCATCCAAAAACCCTAACCGCAACCCTTGCAGCTAGCAAGGCTTGTTTGCGGTCTTTCTGCGGGAAAACACTTCTGCACGACTCTTCACGATGTGGGACATCCATCCTCCAAAGGGAACGTTTCTAGCCCTTGTCGTTCTGGCAGAATCCACAGCTTCTACCATCCGGTGGCAGCTTCTTTGCACCCACAGCTGGCATTTCCTGGGCATCTGCCCACTCCCGACTTGATCATGACTTTTGGACTTGGTCCCCTTGTTCCACAGGTACTCTCGTCTGGAAATCCATTGTTGTTGCATTGTCGGTGTTGGTCTTTCCTGCAGAATTCCCCTATCACGACTTCTGTGCTCTTTGGGGAACTTAGGTGCACTTTGCACCCTCTTTTCAGGGTCTTGGGGTGGGCTATTTTTCTAATCTTCACTGTTTCCTTACAGTCCCAGCGACCCTCTACAAGGTCACATAGGTTTGGGGTCCATTCGTGGTTCGCATTCCACTTCTAGAGTATATGGTTTGTGTTGCCCCTATCCCTATGTGCCCCCATTGCATTCTATTGTGACTATACATTGTTTGCACTGTTTTCTATTGCTATTGCTGCATATTTTGGTATTGTGTACATACATCTTGTGTATATTTGCTATCCTCATACTGAGGGTACTCACTGAGATACTTTGGCATATTGTCATAAAAATAAAGCATCTTTATTTTTAGTATATCTGTGTATTGTGTTTTCTTATGATATTGTGCAGGTGACACTAGTGGTACTGTAGGAGCTTCACTCGTCTCCTAGTTCAGCCTAAGCTGCTCTGCTAAGCTACCTTTTCTATCAGCCTAAGCTGCTAGACACCCCTCTACACTAATAAGGGCTACCTGGGCCTGGTGCAAGGTGTAAGTACCCCTTGGTACTCACTACAAGCCAGTCCAGCCTCCTACATGCAATGGAATGTGTATATAATATTAAAAATGCAAAAAATAAGCGTGCAGTCTTAGGGTGTTATCATTTATATTTCAGTCTCACTCAATTTATATTACACATAATAAACAAACTTTATTGTAATTATTTGTGAGGTATCAAAACGGCAGCTGATATTCTTAAGTCCACATTGAGGTGTAAATCTCCCCTCGGAAATGGTAACTAGCAAAACGGTGCAGATATACACCTGAGACTGGGAGTAAATCCACACGTGCAAACTTAACTTTTTTTAATCAGGCTCATTATGTGGGCTTTGGCTCAGCGGTGGCTCCTCTGCTATGGTGGAGGAGTGTCACCCCCTGCCAGCAGCAGCAGCTGCAAAACTTTAAAAATAAAACAATAATAAACCATGTTTATTATCGTTTCATTTTTCTAGGGGGCAAGGGCATGGAGAGTGACGCGGAGGAGTGGTGGCACTGCTATCAGTGTGCATGTGGGTTGGCCAGTCGTCTCAGGACGGCCAAACCCACATACGCACTGAGCTCCCTCCCAAACCCGAGCTGTGTTGTGGGGTTGAAGTCAGGAGGCACAGGTTCCCAGTCTGTCTGGAAGCGCAAAGTGAGGGCACTCAGGCCAATCCTGATGCTGCTCTCATGCAGCCAGCAATATGAGAGCAGCATTAGGATTGACCACAAGGCAGTCTGGGAGCCTGTGCCTGGTGGAGCCAACACGAGCGTCCATGCTGATGCAGGGGGGATTCAGGTAAGTTTATTATTATTTTTTTGTTGTTGGTTTTGTGCCCCCCTCTGCCACTTTACCCCACCACCAGACACAACTGATTTGGCTTCACTGAGGGGAGTAATCCTCTCTCATCTTATGCTACTGGCTGTTTGGTGCATCATACCATCTCCTATGGAGTGCTTGCACTGCAATGCATTATTTGGTTTGGCCTGACAACAGAGCTGTCTCAATTGCCTTTTGTCATTAGTTTGAAATTTACTTAGAGAAGTCTTTAGCTCTGCTCACATGAGTATTTGCTCTTGTCATGCTATTTGCTGTTTGATGTGTCATTCCACCTCAAATAGAGTGCTTGCACTGCAATACATTGGTCATTATTTTGCATCTCGAGATTGCTCTGAATCATCCAACATTTAACTCTATATCTCATAGATACAAGAAATGATTGTGTTTTGTTTTTATACTGCAGTATGCTTTAATGATTAACGACTTAAAAGACAGACCACACATATTGGATTTGTCAATGCTTGTTTTAACCAGAGTTCAAGCACAAAATAGCCTTTCTCAAACCTTGGAGACATTCTCATCTTGTTGGTCAATGACTTGTGTCCTGGCTGACTTTTTCAGGTACACTTTCGGGCAAAAAGGAACAATGGAACGAATTAAAATGTAAAAAAACTCAGTGGGATGAAATGGAACAAACACTATGTTTGGGGACGTTAGAGTAGCAGTGGGTAAGGCACCTACGCAGAGCTGGCCCTTACACAATTAGTGCCCTGGGCGGGAAGAAATGTGGCACCATTGCCTACTGCTGGTGAATAAAATAAAGCAACAAGGGAGTGCCATTTAGGTTCTCAGGTCAGGCCTTGCTGATTACTTCAGAGCAGTGACTAGCCTTTGAACCCCCGCACTTGGCCCACTTCAATTAATGTAATTCCCCATATACGTTTTTGACAAACTCACAACAGCCGTGTGAGTTCGCATTTTACTGTGGAAATGCTTGGCTGCAGTCTGCCTTCCATGCTGAGGGCGCAACGGTGTCCCCCCATAGGGGGATTTGAAAAATGTCTTTGTACTTGCTGGGCCTTCATTGGCCGATGTCCTTGGGCCAGCCTTGGACCCTTTTGTTGGTTTGCCGCTGAGGCGGCATGAACCGGTAATTTCCGGGTCCCCCGGCAACTGTTAATGCGTCAGCCCCTGATGCCCCCTTTGGGGGCGGGTTCTGCCAGAACACCAGCATCTTCACAACTCCCACACCTTCCTCCTTACACCCAAGTTGTTTGTTGGGAGGGAGGGTGTTGGTGTGTGAGGGACTGCGATAAGGGTTGCAAGCCAGGTGAGAGGGGAAGGTAAGATGCTGAAAGAGTTAAACTTAGAACGTGCAGCATGTTTAACAATGATGAAAAACACTGCACTTGAAATGGGATCATTGGTGGCATGTGAGAAGGGCCCTGCTGTTTGCATGACCTCAATTTATACAGTTTCTTTCACCCCCCTGAGGATTGGCGGCCTGGACTTGGGCCCAGCTCGCCCATGCAAAAAGCCAGCCCTAGACCTATGAGCAGTGCTTTAAATGGAAAAATAGAAGTGCAGGTACTCTGTACCAGAGTACCTTCTTGTTTCTGAGAAGTGCAGGTACTCTCCAATTAAAAGTATTACGTTTTTCTTGAGATATGCCGGTACTCTCCCTCTCAAAATAAAAAAGTGCCGGTACTCAGTACCGGAGAGTACCGGCCCATTTAAAGCACTGCCTATGAGGGACCAAAGGGAAACCGGACTAGAGGGACTTTGAAGCCTGAGTGCTGAAGCATAGGACGTTTAGGACAAAAACAAAATGAATGTAACGACATTAAGAGTAGAGCGTGAGGGGTCATCTTTCTTCCCCTTTCTTTTTGCCTTGAGGCAGAAATTATACATTTCGCTTGACCTGACTAGAATGACTATAAAAATTCTGCCTCCGTTTCATTTCTCGTCTGCTGCCTCATAAGCTACTGTGGGAAAGCATCCGATAGTTGCGCAGGCATTTTACAAAAATGCATAAATAAATAGCAATTAAACTAATCGTCGGGTATCTTGTTCTTTCCTACTGTCAGTAGTGCCATGTGTAGTGGAGCCCTGCACATGGAAATCATCAATGTCTTTGTAAGCGTTTCACTGAAAACTCAACCCCCCGGGCGCCTGAGCTTGAAGATCTCTTCACGGGGCGCCATTAAAGGGCCCTCATTCCACATTCTCTGCGAGGCCGTAAGATGGAAGCCAGAACTCCTGCTCATAAAGTTTAGAGCAGCCTGCCTCCCCCCCCCCTGCGCTCCCTTCCCGAAGGGTAAAGCCGGATACACTTCTCAAGTTATGTGGCTTGCGTCATTGTAAGTTATTCATTTTAAGTAATCAATGCACGAAGTAGACATTTTAGAGGTGAAGGGAAACTTTGTTGGTCTTTTACAATATCCTTCTGATAATGTTATGTTGGTAAAACACCTTGAGGGAACTAATCGAAGTCGTTTGGCCGTTTTCCTGCGCACAATTGAGTTCAACGCGAGGCTATTTATTCCGTTCACATTTAGGGGCGTATTGATACTCTGTTTGCACCGAATGTGCGTCAAAGGTTTTGACACACATTCGGCGCAAATCGTGCACCATATTTAAACTTTGACGCCCGAGCCAGCGGACGTCAAAATTCCTCGGTGTGCGAATTTTTTTGGATGCGGGAAACCACCTTGCTTTAATGACATGCAAGGTAGGCGTTCCCGTCCAAAACATGACTTTAAGGCATGTGCGCCTTATTTATACTCCTGCGTCATTTTGACGCACAGGAGGGAACGGGCCTTAAAAAATGGCGCACAGCCTGATTTGTGCTGTTTTTTTAACACCTGGGTGAGGGCAGGCGTTAAGGGAACTGTGGGCTCATTTCCATGGTCTCTTACCATAGAAGCAGTCCACAAGTGCCCTTCCCTGCCCCCAGGGACACCCCCTGCCACCCTCGCCCACCCCTGGAGGACAGGGAGGACCCATCCCAGGTAAGTACAGGTAATTTTAGGTAAGTACATTTGTAAAAAAAATTTAAGTGGCATAGATGGGCCCAACTTGGGCCCCCCTATATGCCAGTGTGCCCAATGACCATGGCCAGGGGACAGAAATCCCCTGGGCATGGCCATTGGGCAGGGGGCATGACTCCTGTCATTCCTAAGACAGGAGTCATTTCAATGGGGGTTTTTTGTCAAAAAATGGCGCAAGTCCGGTTAGAGCCATGATTTTTGACTCTAACCTGACTTGCACCATTTTTTGACGCACAACCCCCTTTTTACTCTAAACAGCCCGCAGCGCCGGCTAACGTCAATCCATAAATAAGGCTCCCGCCCGGAGCGTTGCAATGGCGTTAGCCGGCGGTAAAAATTTTTACGCAAACCGCCGCTGGTTTGCATCAAAAAGTATAAATATGGCCCTTACTCTTCCAAGTGTCTCCTTCTTAAGCATGGGCATTAGGGGCACCTTCGAAGTTTTCTATAAATACTTATTTTTCAAAGCCGATAGGGTTTTCAGAGGAGATTAATGAAGATTGGTGAAAAAAAAAACACGTAGGAAACTGTTAGGTGATCAAAGATCTGTTATTATTATTACCCAGCTCAGCGCCAGTCATTGTATTGATCTTGGAAAGATGATGGAGTGAATTGTCAGTCCTGCCTCCATGCCTCCAAGCACGCACTTGGAAAGAAGAAATATCTTTATCTACTTATGGATGCAGTCGTTATTTATAACCCTTGCAAGGATATTATTTCAAACTTATTTTTTTTCTCAAAAAAATATTACCACTGGTCAGTGGGGTTAAACTTCTACCCCTCCTGACCTCACTAAATGAGATATTGTTGCTCTTTTTTTTTGGCTGTTAGGTAAGAGCAGGGGTTGTCATATCTGGTTTTAGGAGATATGAACTGTAAATCTTCCTCACTTACTGAGACGACTTATGGGGGTAGGTCAAAGAAGAATGGGTGAGGAGTGAACTAGGTGTTGATTCTGGCCCCAGACCAAGACGCTGCAAGAGAAGGCCCTTAACCTCTCTGCCTTATACCTGGATACAAGGGCTGGGCACCTTGGAGGAGGGAAAGGGCCAGGGGCTTAATCTGCCAGACTACAGAAAACAAAGTCCGCCCTACTCCAGATGGGATACAGAAAGAAACGATAGAGAAAGTCTGGAACTGGACTTGAGCAGAGGGAAGCAACACCTCCATATGCAAATTTCAAGACCAGTTAAAACTTGTGTGGACAACCCTTACGGTAGGTACGCAATAAGAAAAGTAGCAGGACCAGTCATGACCAGTGCTGGAAATAGAAAAAAACAACCCCAGGATCCCATAAACTCGGGTTCGAGGGTTGGCAGCAGAAAGGGTGTCAAGTTACGAGGGGCGAGTCATGAAAAGTGGACTCTGAGAGTCAACTTACAAAAATATATTCAAAAAAAATCTGCTACAAGAAATTAGCAACAAGGACAAATGTGATAGAACATTTGTTCTGGTCTACTTATTGGTCATGCTTCCTTACGGGGTTAAGACACACTGCAAAGATCGTTGTGCAAACAGCAGTTTGTAGAGGATAATAGTAATGATCAGATAACTGGTTAGTGCACTTGCTGGAGAGCTCTGTGTTTTAACAAGTTACAGTTTTACCTCATAGAGTAGCATAGAGAGTTAACGTGCCTGCTGTAAAGCACAATGTGTAACATCAGATTTATATTTTATGTAGATAGCTCGATAGGTTACTCTTTTGCCACAGAGATGTTTTTGTTACTTGCAGTTGATAAGCAATCATTATAATGTACCACAGTGAGTTATGAACCAGCATAGCATTATAACCTCATTGGATTTTCACCTCGTTAGTTTAAATTTACCCAAATCGTTCCTTTGGGTAATTTTGAAGCCTTATTAGTACAGCCCCAACATCTATGTTTCATTTTAAATCCTGACTTTGCATTCCTCCAGACCAAGCAGTATTAACATCCAACACTTGCCTGTATGGATGATATACAATTCCTACATGGTGTATCCCTTGTGTCTTATGCGCCATTTCCTGTACATTGACATATATACTTCTACGATCCATTGTATATGCATATGCGATGATGAGTTTTGTGAAGCCCCCCACTGGGATGAATAGCACTATAAAACTATAAAATAAATTCAATAATTCATAAGTAATATTTAACTTATTAGTGTGCTCAGACAGATATAGCTGACATTCTTACGGTGCATGCATTTCTAACATCTGAGGGTTCAAGAAAATAAAAAAAAATGCCTCCAAAACGTACACTTATGAGGGGATAACCTGAGTTTTCATTGCTTTGGTATCTACGTGTAAGACTCGACATACCGCACAGCCAGAAAGAGACACCAACATGAGGAGGACTGATTGGCCTTTCTAAGAAATTGGATTACTGGTCTAGAGGGTTGAAACCCAACTCAAGCACCACCCAAAATCCTTGTCAGGGTGAAGTCACACACAAAACCCAAATTAATAAGTGCTCAACCGTCTGGTAACTTGGCACAGAGCAGTCAAGCTTAACTTAAAGTCAATGTGTAAAGTATTTATGCAGTACTTCAAACAGCAATAAAGTGAAAACACAACAAGAAAAATCCCACACCAATTAAGAAAAATGTAGTAAAATGTATTAAATAATTTGACAGCAAAACAACAAAAAATCAATTACTATAACCAGAGATATGCAATTAAAAATGTTTAAGTGAAAATAGCACAAAAAAGCGCAAAGAGACAACTTTGTATTTTTGGACGCTCCAGACCAGGACAAAGCCACAAGATCAAGCTGACCGCGATGGAGATTGGGCCGGCTACAGGGACTTAGGCTGGCTGAACAAGAGTACCTTAAATCCTGGTTGTGGAGCGTTCCAAGGTCCAGCGTCTAGGATTCATCACACAGCCAAGGTGATGAGTCAGTTCCCAGGTGCTGGGAGGACGATATATGAGGTCATGCATCATTGTTGAGGATCTCATCAACGAGGGCTTGTGATGCAAAGTCCAGCACTGAGGATGTGTCACGCAGCGGACGCGATGCGTCTGTTCTGAAGAGCTGCAAGGCTGTGATGTGAGGTCCTGCGTCATCAGAGGACACCATCAACGATGGCTTGTGATGCAAAGTCTGGTGTTCCGGATGTGTTGCACAGCTGAGGAGATGCGTCTGTTCTGAGGGGCTGCAACACAAAGTCCTGGTGCCGGGAAAGTCTATGCAGCAAAGGTGATGCATCGGTTCCGCTCGGGTTTGCACCACCCAGCAGATGAGATGTCACTTCTGCTGGGTCCACAGGTCGGCTGGCAGAGCCCCTTTAGGCCCACTTCCAAGGGTCCAGGACTTGGGAGGCACCACTTGGCAGGGAAGGACTCACAGCTGCAGAGTCCAGGTGCCGGTTTCAAGAGATTAGTCCTTGGAGTAACTCTGGTGGTCCTGGGTTCAGATTACAGTTACAGTCCTTCTCACCCAGGTAAGAGGATAGCAAGCAGCAGATCAGCTCAGCAAGCAGAAGTCCTTCATGGCAGCAGTCCTCCAGTACGGCAGTCCTTTCAGCAGCACGTAAGTCCTTCTTCCTGGCACGGTCTTCCACAGGTCCAGAAGTGTACTGAAGAGTTGGGGTCGGAGGTCCAATATTCATACCTGTTGCCTTCTTTAAAATGGGAGAAGATTCTAGAGGTTTCCCTTTGAAGTGCATGGGTTTCTTGCCTCCTCTAACATTGCTACACACTCAGTCCTTTCAGCAGCACAGAAGTCCTTCTTCCTGGCAGTGTCTTCCACAAGTCTAGAAGTGTACCGAGGAAATTGTTGTCAGAAGTACAATATTCATACCTGGTGCCCCCTTTGTAGTGGGAGAAGCTTATAGAGGTTTCCCTTTGAAGTGCACAGGTTTCTTGCCTCCTCTAACCTGGCTCCACACTCCACACTAACTATAAGGAGTATGCAATCCTTTGTGTGAAGGCAAGACAAAATCTATTCAAGTGTAAGTAGGGCTGTGCCCATCTCAGCCTTCCCTTCCTGCCAGTGACGGTCCATCCAGGTACACCTAAGCCCTATATTGTGTGTGGCTGTATAGGAGGAATAAACAAAGCCCATCTGCCTACTACACCATCATGTCATCCAGAGACAGCCTACTGGCACTGAATAGCAAAGACAGGAAAATGGCAACTTTCTAAAAGTATAATTTTCAAAATTGTAATTTAAAATCCAATTTTACCAATAAAGAAGATTTTTCATCACAATTCCAAAGACACCAAACATGAATGGTTCACCTGCTCCCATTTAGAAGCTACAGCCCATTAAGTGTATGGAAGTAACTATAATGTTATCCTATAGGAGTGGTAGAGCTTGCAATAGTGAAAAACAAATGGAAGAGTTTTTACTACCAGAACATGTAAAGTTTAAAAGTACTACTTTTTAAATAAATTGCACCCTGTCCTGTGGACTGTTTAGGGCCTACTCTTGGGGGGACCTGTTTGTATTAAAAAAGAAGGTTTAGGCTTGACTGGAGGTGTATTTTGCCAGGTTGAAAAGGTAGTGTAAAACTGCACACACAGGCTGCAACGACAGGCCTGAGAAATGCTTAAAAGGGTTACCTAAGTGAGTGGCACTATCGGAGCTGGAGGCCCACTAGTAGCATTTAATTTCCAGGTCCTGGGCACATGCAGTCCCACTTTACTTGGGTCTTATAAGTAAATTAAATATGCCAAACTGGGGACAAGTTAATGTTACCAATTTTTAGGAAGCAAACAAACACACTTTTGCACTGTTTAGCGGTGGTAAAGTGCACAGAGTCCTAAGGTCAACGAAAAATGATATCAGAAAATTATAGAGGAGTAAGGCAAACCATTTGGGGGAAGACCAATCTAAGGTTGACGGGTCTAGCAACCTTGAAGGGAGGCATTTGTTTTGGGCCCTGCTGAAAGTGAAAATAAGAAACCCCTCTCACTCCTTCCAAGCTGCTACTCCAAACAGAAGGCAGGTAACATGCAGCCGCTGCTGAGTATGTCCCTGTGCCGGTAAATTACGCAGATACAAATTCAGTATGTTTCACTGGGGCCCACCTGGATCCTGGTTCTGGTTCATTAATAGCTGCAGGATACATCATCACCTTCATTTCTTGCATTGGCCATGACAACAACAAAACAAAAAAATGTTTTTTCTTTTTCCCTTGTGCCCCAGCCCATTCCCACTAATGCTTGAGGCTCTGTGATATTCACATCAGCCCATGAATGCATTGTGGTGTTTCCTGTTGGACCCAAGAATGCTATTCTGCCAATTTACACTTGTACTGCTTTTCAGACAGGTTTCCTTTCTTTATCTCTAGCCCAGAGGAACTGTGTTTCTTTCTGTCCCTGTCACCATTTCAATTAACAATAGTAAATGGTTTCAGTTGTGAAGTTCATGATTACTATCCATGAGATATTTTGCAGTCTTCTCTGATCTGCTTTGCAAAGTCATGCCGCCTGATGCTGTACCCCTTTAGAATTCAGCTACCATTGCTTACTACCAAGTGTCATGTAATTAAAGAACTAGTTTCTTACCTCTGGTAATGCCTTATCCGATAGAGCCTATATCTAGCTGAAGATTCCATACCTTTGCAGATTCCTTACCTTTGAGTTCTCCCCAGGCGTCAGACTGGATCCAGAAGATTTTTTATGAGCAGTAGCCCTGCATGCCTGTAGGTGATGTCGAACAGCTCAGCATCCCTCATCGGTGTCATCCGTGCTGGAAGTTATGTCACAGTTCCTATATAGACACAATGCAGGAGAGCTGATGCCAGTTTCTTTTTGTGAATTTCCATGCCAGATGCGTGGAGCCATGAACACTAGGGCCCTAAAGGGGAAGTCTCTGCCCCTAGAAGTTCATTCACAGAGCAGGGAGGATGGGTTGTTCAGTAAGGAACCTGCAGCTAGATATAGTCCCTACCAGATAAGCTGTTACCAAAGGTTAATAATTTGTCCATCTGATAGAGACTTCTAGTTGCAGATTCCTTACCTTTGAATAGATACCAAAGTAATACCATCCCTGGCGGTGAGTCTGCAAACCAATTTCAAATGAGAGTCCTGCAGGACTGAACAGGCAAAATACCCATCTCTATGGACCTGTCTTTCCAGACAGTAGTGTTTGGTAAACATGTGCAGAGATGCCCACATTGCTCTCAGGCATATGCCCAGGACCAAATCTCCACATGCTAGCGCAGTGGTTGCAGCTTCAGCTCTGGTAGAATATGTTTGCAAGCCTTCAGGGGGTTGCTTCTTGGCCAATGTGTACTATATCTTGATGCAGGGAATGACCTATTGAGAGATGGTTCGCTTCTGCACCACCTGACCTTTCTTCACACCCACATACCCCACAAAGAGTTGGTTGTCCACCCGGAACTCTTTTGTATGATCAAGGTAGCACGCCAATGCTCCTTTTGGGTCCAGGCGGTCGAGTCTCCCCCTTCCTTAGAAGGATATGGGTGTGTGTAAAAAGTAGGAAAGGTGATCGATTGGCCTTCATGAAAAGGCGTGGCCACTTTTCGGACAAAAGAGGCCCTAATGCGAAGCACTTTGTCAGGATAGATAGGGCACCTAGAATGATGAGACCTACAACTCACTCAGTCTGCAGGCAGATGTAATTGCCACGAGGAAGGCTGTTTTCAAAATAAGAAGTCTGAAAGGACAGTTGTGAAGAGGCTGTAAAGGAGCACACATTAAAATGTCAGAACCAAATCAAGATCCCAGAGGTGCAAAATAAATGGAAAAGTAGGAAAGAGATGAGTAAGACTGTTGAGGAACCTATATACAATAGGAAACTTAAACAAAGAGGATTGATCAGGCAACCAGGCCCAAATGGCAGATAATTGGCCCTTAATAGTACTCAAGGCAGAGCCCTACTGGGCAAAGGAAAGAATGTACAGTAGAACCTCAGAAAGAGGGGCAGAAAGGGGATCAACAAATGTTTCTGTGCACCACGCCACAAATGTCTTCAAACAATAGGTGTACCATTTTGGTGAACGGATGCCTGGCTACCAAATGACATTACAGACTTTGGGAGGAATATCAAAAGCTGTCAACTGCTGCCGCTCAATCACCACACAAGAAGGCAGATAGTAGACAGGTTTGAGTGAAGAACCCTACCTTGTTGCTGCAACAGAAGATCTTTCCGAAGGGGCAGTCTGACCAGAGGATCGATGGTCATGCTCAGCAGTTCTGGACACCAGACACTCTGTGCCCAGTCTGGCACTACAAGATTTACTTGAGGGCAAGTCATTCCTGATCTTCTAGAACACTCCGGACGAAAATCGTCTCCGAACGAGAGCCGCATTGGAAACTGCAATGCACAAAACTGCTGATGTTGCACGTTCTTGATGGAGACAAACAGATCTAACCAAGGCTCTCTCCACTGCTGAAAGAGACCTTGAGCTACCTTTGGGTGAAGACA
Source organism: Pleurodeles waltl (assembly GCF_031143425.1). Lineage (NCBI taxonomy): Eukaryota > Metazoa > Chordata > Amphibia > Caudata > Salamandridae > Pleurodeles > Pleurodeles waltl. The sequence goes on from NC_090446.1 coordinate 494,295,903, forward strand.
ATTTGCGATCCACTATGCATTTTTGGCTGAGTTTGTCTGGTCTGACATTCAGAGAGCCCAACAGATTTTAAACTCCCAGGGATTTGCCCTGCTGTTCCAGCCATGTCCAGAGGCGTAGAACCTCTTGGCAAAGGGTCTAGGACCCCACCCCACCCTGCCCTGTTTGTTGCAGTACCACATAGAGTTGGTCTGTGAACACCTGCACTACCTTTCCCTTGATGGAGGATAGAAAGGCTTTCAATGCCAACCGGATCACTTGGAGTTCTTGCATGTTGATGTGGAGTCTTGCTTCGCCGGAGACCAGATTCCTCTGATCTCCACCTCTCCGAGATGGGCACAACATCCAAAGAGTGACACATCTGTCACTACTGTCAGACCTGGTTAGGGAAGGGAGACGGATCTACCTCTGGACCAATTGTGGTTTAATCACCACTGCAGATCTTTTGCAGTTCCCTCTGAAATCTGGACTATTGAAGAGAAAATCCCCTGATGCTGTATCCACTGGAACTTCAGGTCCTACTGCAGAGGCTACATATGCCACCTGGCATATGTGTCACCAGCAGTATGTAGGAGGACATGAGACCCAGTAGCCTCAGAGTTAGTCTCTCAGAAATCCAGGATAGAGGCTCAAACATTGTTATCAAGGCCTGAATATCCTGGACTCTCCGCTCAGGAGAATAAGCCCCAAACTGAACAGCTCTGATGAAAGGAAGCGTCTGAGAGGAAGTCAGGTATGACTTTGGGACATTTATAGTGAACCCCAGAGATGCAGAAGGTTCACCGTAGTCTGGAGGTGGGAGATAGCAGTCTGGGGTGAGCCCGCCTTCAACAGCCAGCTGTTGAGATAGGGGAGACTGATACCCCTGATCTCCACATATGAGATGCAACTACTGCCATCACCTTGGTTAACACCCAAGGGGTGCTGATGAGACCAAAGGGAAGCACAGTGAACTGAAAGTGCTCATGGCCTACCATGAACCGCAAGTAACGCCTGTGGGCAGACAGGACGGGGATGTGAAAATAAGCGTCCTGCAAATCCAGCGCTACTATCCAGTCTCCTGGGTCCAGGGTAGAAAAGACCTGAGCCAATGTGAGCATTTTGAACTTTTCCTTCTTGAGGAAGAAATGTAGGGCTTACATGTCTAGAATAGGGCAAACACCCTTGTTCCTTTAGGGAACCATAAAGTAGCTGGAATTACAACCACAGCCTACTTCCGGCACCAGAACCCTCTCTATGGATTCCTTGGCCAAGAGAGCAGCAACTTCCTTGTGGAGAAGGGACAGATGATCCTTTGTCATCCTGATGTGAGATGGTGACATGGAGGGATGGGTAGTATTGAAGGGGAGGGAGTAGCCCTTTTGGACGATCTGCAAAACCCACCTGTCAAAAGTAAAGGATTGCCAGTGGGGTATGTGAGGAGCTAGGGGACCCCGGCCATAGCCAAAGCATCCTTGAACCACTCGAGCACAGAATCTGTCTCATCTCCGAAGTGAAGGGTGCCATTGAAGAGCATGTCCATAAGGAAAGCTTGGACATCCCCTGAACACCAGGTCTCCTCAGCCAGCGTGGCGCCTCAGGGCCACTGTCTTTGAAACTGATCTGCCTAGTGAGTCGGTTGTGTCCAGACTATAATGGATTGTAAACTTTGCTGTGTCTCTCTATTTGGCAGCAGTTTGAGAGAGTACATCCCGGGCCTCCTCCAGGACCTGTGGCAGAATTTGCACAGGTACAAAAACAAGGTATACACAGTTCCACAACGTAAGTATAATCAGGAAAACCACATTGGGTCCTGATCTAAGGAAAAGATCGTAAAAAAGAGAGAAGAAAGAAGAAAGAAAGCCAGGTCCCTGGAAAATTAATTATTTTGGAACAAGAGCCCTCATTCACCAAAGGTGACATGCTTCATCCTCGGGCTTTGCTCCACGTCAGGCCGGCGCTGCAATGCCTGACGGGCCCCTCAAGGGGGGCTCTTTGCCGGAGATCTTTTGAGATATATGCCCGGTTTAGAAAGAATAGGGTATAGGATTGGAAAAATTCTATTTAAAAATAACTAGAGGTTAGGCAAATTTTATTAAATAATCCAACCACTGTCATGATTCCAAAATAATTAATTTTCCAGGGACCTGGCTTTCTTTCTTCTTTCTTCTCTCTTTTTTACGATCTTTTCCTTAGATCAGGACCCAATGTGGTTTTCCTGATTATACTTACGTTGTGGAACTGTGTATACCTTGTTTTTGTACATGTATTGGGAGCTCTATACACAGGACCAGGATTTTTCTATCCAAATCTCCCTTTTTCCAAACCCCTCTTTTAGTTGGTTTTTGAAGCAGAATTTGCACAACCATGTACTACAGAGTGTGGGAATAATGGCCCAAAATGCATGCAGTGTTTACAGACTGGTGGAAGAAAACATATCCTTCCCAACTCAATCCAGCCTCTTGGACTCCCTATCTGGGGGAGCAGTCGGGAATGTACCATGAGATGTAGAGCTTTGGATCACCAAGCTCTCAGGGGTGGAGTGGGGTGTTGCGTTCCCTTGGGACCCAGGTGCAGGTCGATGGCAGCAAGCAATGGTCCCATTCACAGGAGCCCCTGTGCTGGGTTTGGATCAGGTACCAAAAAGGACGTCCATGAGGGCATCATTAATCAGGAGCAGTGGTTCGGATGTGAAAGCTCCCGGTTGCAATATCTCTGTCAAGAGATTAGTCTTGACTACCACCAAAGGAAGCTGAAGGTCCAGATCCTCAGTGGACCTCCTCACCACTACTGCATAAGAGGCTCTCTCCTCCGTAGCCATGGTAGAGGGAGAAAGCATACCAGTATATGGAGATGTGTCCAGTCCACTGGCTTCACCGAAATCCTCATGCCAGTCCATTTCCTCCTCATAAAGCTGGTATTCTAAAGGGTCCAGCGACCTCTCCCAGTCCTCCCCAAGGCTTCATCCAGCAGAATAGAGCTCAGGATACAATTGAGAAGACAAAGTGCCTGCCGGCGTCAGAGTCGGCATTGGGCGACACCCATTCGGCTCTGTGTTGGAGTCTGGGTATACAACTGGGACAGCACCACTGGTGGCAGTGGGAGCATTTGTATTGGGATCGCTGACAGGAAAAATCGAGGTGGTAGGACCAGCACCAGTCTGGATCCAGGACTTGGTCCCTGGGAGCCTATCAGCACCAAGGCCAACGCTGCCGGTGTGGAACTCAATGGTGCCCCCTCCAACTCCACTGGACCTGAAGGCACGCTGGAAGGGTCGGACTAGCCAGAAATGAGACATATGGCCTCATAAAATTATTTTAATTGGTCGGGGGTTGCTCCGGCTCCCGGAAACTCGGGGAGGTGCAGAGTCGGCGCAGGTTCTGAAAAACAAGGCCTAGGATGACAAAGCTGAGTCGGCCATCGGACGAGGAGAAGTCGAAGACCGCTTCGACTTCGTACTCTTCTTCTTGTACCTCAAATTACCTAATTGCCCGAGGACTTGGAGAGGGACAACAACAACTTGGGACTTGACGACTGGTCCCAGGACCTTCCTCTCAACCGGGACCTCGACCTGAATTAATCTAGTGTGGGACACGACTTCTGGTTGTGGTTGTGCTCCAGACACCACAAGCAGATGAGGTGCAGATACATCACCGACATCTCCCAATGAGCAGATCTGTAGGGCTTAAAACCTGTCATACTTGATGACATCTCGACCCACCAGGTGGAGGAAACCTCAAAAAAGGTTTGACAAAAAGTTGAAGAAGGCTGGTCACAAAATGACTTAGAGGTAGCTCTCTCTCAGATCTGCGATGGCTGGCACAGAAAGAAAAGGACTGACATTTGTGTGTCTGGGTGGCACCTATATAGGAACCTCAATTTCCTTCCTGGTGTGGACGACACCAACAACAGACACAAAGGCAGTAGATGCCACCTACTGGCGCACCTGGCGCACATGGGTACTGCTCACAAAATATCTTCTGGATCCAGTCTGACGCCTGAGGAGAATTCAAAGGTAAGGAATCTGCAAAGAAAATGAATCTGCACTTAAAAGTATTATTCAGATCTAAAGACTCATTAAAATACAAAAATAAAAATCCTTTCAGGAGTACAGAATGTGTTGTTGGTTTAACATGATAGCTATGGGAAGTGAGAGAGTTGCACCTTCTCCACAGTGGAGAACTAGTGTGATTACACAGTGTTATGAAGGACATTTAGATATTAGAAAGACTAAACAGGAAGTGAAGAAATTGTTTAGGTGGTGGGGTATTTATATGGGTATTGAAAGGGTTGTAAGGGATTGCTCTTAGTGTGTTGCAGCTAACGAGTCATTGAAAACTGTAAGACCTCCTATGTGTGACATGGTTATTCCTAGTAATCCTTGAGCTATGGTTACCATTGACATTATGGGTCCAGTGAGTTTCTTCTCCAAGTTTGTCTTTAGCCTAATTGAAGTTTTTTTCTTATTGGACTAATGTTACTGCTGATACAGATTCCGTTCTTGGTTTTCTTGATTAAGTTTTACGAACTAAAGATTACAGTTAATTAATGATAATGGCGTGCAGTTTTCTTCACATAAAGCAAAGACCAATTTACATAGAGTAGGCATGAATCTCTTTAAGACAGCACTCAGTGCTTAATTTGGGCTTGTTGTTTCCAGTGCTGAGCACCAGCACTTATTTTTGAGGGCCAGCGCTTATTCTTCTGCCCCAAGCATTTGCAGCGAGCAAAAGACATATGAGAAAGACAGAGGAGAAGAAAAACGAAAAAACGTCACAATGGGGAAAAGCAGAAAGCTGTAAAAGTGAGCTGAAGGGGCAGGGAGTGGCTTTAAATGGATTGAAGAGGCCCGCGATGACCTCAGCATTACGCTACCTCAATATTCTATGTTCCCACATTTAATTGCAGCAGCCATGTGTTTAAGAGGAGGGCTTTCAGCACTGGTACATTTTTATTTACAAATTAAGCACTGAGAGCACTGAAGGGGTCGTTCAGTTGCCTATGAAAATTAAGAAGGATTGGGAATTAAAAGTTTTATAGACAGTCTAGATGTATAGAACAATTTTAAATGATGCCACCAGGTTCACTCCTTTTAAGATCAAGTGGTGTAGGAGTCTGAGTACAAAAAAGATCCAGAATGTTGTTGAAGTCATCCATTAGGGATATTCCTCTGTCTGAGGTGAGGAACACATAAGAAATATAAATCGTGTTTTAATAATAAGAGGAGTTGCACTCAAGATTTTTTGAGGTAGATCAGTGGGTTGAGGGGAAGAAACTGTGTAAAGGGTGGTGAAGGGAGTATGTTTTTAAACCTTTAAAGGTTTTTAATTTGTTAAGGAATGCTGCATGTTTGATCGAAGAAAAGGTTTGAAATCTTAAGAGAGTCAGTTTTAATATGCAAATTGCAGCAGGATTCCACAGTTGCTTCTTACGATGACTGTGACCCTGGTACATTTACACCTGTGGTTGATGAGTGCAGGAGTATTTGTTGTAACAACCCATTTTACAAGCCCACACAGATGTGTTGGCGTTCTAACTTCTGGACGTGTTCCCAGTAAGTTCACGGTCCCTGCGGATGTTCCGGTAAATGAAAGTACTCAAATGCATAATCGGAGGGAGTGTTTATCTTCATAGGGTTTGTTCGAAGTGGTCACGGATTTGCTTGGGCACGATCGTTATGAAAGTGATTTTTCATTAACAACCTGCTGAGAAGAACGGGTTGTTTAAGAAGGTTGATGTTCTGCAGGGTAAAAGATAGAGGAAACAGTCTAGGTGGTTAACAGACCATATTTGTGATGATGTGGAGGGTATTAACCCCTTAGGTGCTTGGCTATTTGGGGTAGTTCATGCTTAGGCCTCCATAATGTTTTGTCCACATAAGGTATCCACAGCAAATTTAAGTCTTTTTTTCCAACATCCTGGGGGCTCCAAAGGTACCCAGGTTTGTAGATTCCCCTAGAGGGGACCGAAAAAATAACTAAAATATAGCTACATTTTGAGTTTTTTGGGAAAAATAGGAAAAAGTGCTCTGGATAAAAGTGTTGTTTTTTCATAAAATGGCATCAAAGAACAATTTGCTGTGCTAAAGTCACCATCTTCAAAGCTTTTAGGAACATCCAGAGCTGAATCAAAACAACTATTTTTTTACCACAGTTTTACCATTTTATATCGTTTTCATGCTTTCAACCTACTACCAGTTTGTGGTGGAAACCAGTGTGAAATCCATAGGTGTGTGAGGCAGAGTGTTCCCTTTCTGTTTTTCCTGAAATCCATAGGTGATCCAGGAGGGCTATATATTTCTGAAAAGTAGACAAAAGTTTGAAGGGGTCATACCTGTAGATCCCTCAAGGGTTTCCCAAAGAACATAACTGCCTCATTACGAGGCTGGTGGTCCTAGGGCCGCTAGCATCTCACTGGCAGTCGGACTGCCATGGCTGTGGTGGTGCAACCACCACATTACAGGTTATGTGGGCAGACCCACCAAAAGACCGCCATCCCCGCTAGGATCACAGATACCGACGGGGTGATGACGGTCTTGGCCAGGGCAGCACTGAACAACCTTGTTCTCAGCCGCCCTTTTCATGACTGGGACCACGCCATGAAAAGCCTGGCAAGGAACAAGTACTGGGGGCCACAGGGTAGCAAGTGCACTGCCATTGCCGCTGGCATGGGCAGTGCAGGGGCCCCCCGGCCCAACACACTCGTAGGGTCCTGGTCAGCCCCCTCTGTGCTACAAGATTACACTCAGCTCCTTTAAGGGAGGCAAGTGCTGTCTCGTAGCACTGTTCCTGTCAGTCTGACCAGCCGGAATGCTCTATTTCAATGTTTCTGCTGGATAGCCCAGTCAGACCGGTGGAAACCTTGCAACAGAGTGGGGTGGATTGCCACCACCATGGCGCTGGCATCCTCCCCATGGGTTTGGCGGTCCTGTGGTGGGACCGCCAAACTCCTAATGAAGCCCTAAGTGTTAAAATAAGGAAATATTGAAAACAAGTAGGAAAAAAACAGCCATTTGTGGTAATGTTTTCACCTGTAAGTTTTTGTCACAATGGCCGGTTTTCAAAAGCAATTTACCATTACTTTCACCAGACCCTTTTGGTTGTGGGGATATATAAGGTTTCAATCAATCAATCAAAAAAGTGTAGAGCGCGCTACTCACCCGCGAGGGTCTCAAGGCGCTGGGGGGGGGAAAGGGAGGGGGCAGGGAGGGTCACTGATCGAACAACCATGTCTTGAGGTTCTTTCTGAAGAGCAGGAGGTCTTTGGTTTTGCAAAGGTTGGTGGGGAGGGAGTTCCCACTTTTGGGGGCAAGGTAAGAGAAGGACCTGCCTCCTGTGGTAGTGCGTTGGATGCGGGGGACTGTGGCTAGGGCAAGGTCGGCTGATCGGAGGTTGCGTGTGGGAGTGTGGAAGTTCACTCTTTCATTGAGGTTGGTTGGGCCGGTGTTGTGAAGGGATTTGTGTGCATGGATGAGGATCTTGAATGTGATTCTCTTGTCTATGGGGAGCCAGTGAAGGGATTTGAGGTGTGGTGAGATTCGTTCGTGGCGGGGGAGGCCAAGGACGAGGCGTGCGGCTGTGTTCTGGATTCTCTGGAGTTTGCGTTTGAGTTTGAGTGTGGTGCCGGCGTAGAGGGCGTTACCGTAGTCCAGTCTGCTGTTGATGAGTGCGTGGGTGACTGTCTTCCTGGTTTCTGGGAGAATCCATTTGAAGGATTCTTTTAGAGTGCGGAGTGTGTGGAAGCAGGAGGAGGTTAGAACATTGATTTTCTGTGTCGTGGAGAGGGAAGGGTCCAGGATGATGCTGAGGTTGCGTGCGTGGATTGCGGGGGTGGGTGCGGGGCCTAGGGCGGTGGGCCACCAGGAGTCATCCAATGTGGTTTTGTTGGGGCCGAAGATGATGATCTCGGTTTTGTTTGAGTTGAGCTTGAGGTGGTTAGTGGTCATCCAGTTGGCGGTGTCGAGGAGAGCAGCGTGTAGGTTGGTTTTGGAGGTGGAGGGGTTGCGGGTGAGGGAGAGGATGAGTTGGGTGTCATCTGCATAGGAGAGGATAGTGATTCCGTGTGCTCAGAGGATGTTGGCTAGGGGGATCATGTAGATGTTGAAGAGTGTGGGGCTGAGGGAGGACCCTTGGGGGACCCCGCAGGTGATCTTGGTAGTGTTGGAGTGGAAGGGTGGAAGGCGGACTCTCTGGGTCCAGTCGGTGAGGAAGGAGGTGAGCCAGTCTAAGGCTTTGTGGCGAATTCCTATGTTGTGGAGGCGTGTGCGGAGTGTGTGGTGGCAGACGGTGTCAAAGGCTGCAGAGAAGTGTAGGAGGATGAGTGCGACGGTCTCGCCTTTGTCGACTTTGGTCCTGATGTCGTCAGTGCATGCGATGAGGGCGGTTTCCGTGCTGTGGTTCTTGCGGAACCCGGATTGTGAGGGGTCAAGAGTGTTGTTTGCTTCGAGGAAGTGGGATAGGCGGGCGTTGACTAATTTCTCTGCAACCTTGGTGGGGAAAGGGAGGAGGGAGATGGGGCGGTAGTTGGAGAGGATCTCCAGGTCGGCTTGTTTTTTTTTAGGAGAGCGGTGATTTCTGCGTGCTTCCAGGGTTCTGGGTAGGTGGCGGAGTCGAAAGAGGAGTTGATTATGTTGTAGAGTATGGGGGCAATGGTTTGGCTGGCTTTGTTGTAGATGCGATGTGGGCTGGGGTCGGAGGGGGATCCGGAGTGGATGGAGTTCATGGTTTTTTCGGTTTCTTCGTTTGTGGTGGGGGTCCAGGTGGAAAGTGTGGTGGTCAAGAGTGGGGGTTGGGTCGGGTGAGTGAGGGGTGTGTGTGGTGGGTGGGTGTGATATGAAGCTGTTGTGAATGTCCAGGATTTTGTGGAGGAAGTGGTTGGAAAGGTTGTCACATAGGGGCTATGTGTGTGTAGGGTCTATGTTGCTGGCTTTCGGTTTGGCAAGTTCATTAATGATGGTGAAGAGTTCTTTGCTGTTTTGAGAGTTGTTGTCAAGACGTGTCTTGTAGTGATCTCTTTTGGCGGTGCGTATGAGTTGGTGATGGGTGCGAATGGTGGTTTTGAGGGTGGAGAAGTTGGTTGTGGCGGGTTCTAGTCGCCATGGTTTCTCAGCTTGGCAGCATTTGCGTTTGGAGTCTTGGAGTTCAGGGGTGAACCATGGGGCGTTCTTGATGTTGCGGGTGGCAATGTGTTTTCTTAGGGGGGCTAGTGTGTCTGCGCAGATGGTGATCCATTTGGAGAGGTTGTGTGCTCCTATGTTGGGGTCGTTGGCGTGGGGGGGTTTTGGGCCAGTTGGGAGTTTAGACGTTCTGTGGGGATCTTGTCCCACATGCGGTAGGGTGTGGTGTGTTGATGGTAGTGTGTGGGGGGTTTGGTGAAGGAGAAGTGGATGCAGTGATGGTCAGTCCAGAGGAGTTCGGTGGTGTGGGTGTGGGTGTGGGCTATGTGTTGGCTTGCGGTGAAAATTGCGTCGAGCGTGTGTCCTACTGAGTGGGTGGGTGCGGTGACCAGTTGTTTGTGTCCGAGGTTGGTGAGGTTGTCTATGAGGGAGGTAGAGTTGTGGTCTTGTAGGTTTTCTAAGTGAAAGTTGAAATCACTGAGGAGGATGTAGTCTGTGGAGGTGAGAGCGTTCAAGCTGATGCTGTCGGTGATGGTGTCGCAGAAGGCAGGGCGTGGTCCTGGTGGTCTGTAGATTAGTGTACCTCTGAGGGTGGAGTTGTTGTTAATGTGGAGTAGGAAGTGCATGTGTTCTGTGTTGTCAATTGTGTCTTGGGAGCTGGTGGTGACTTTGATGGTGTCTTTGCGTTGAAGTTTATATCCCTCGGGGGTGGCGATGGCTGTGTCGGGTTCTGAGGAGGGGTTGGTCCAGGTTTCCGTGAGGAAGGCAATGTCAGGTGAGTGTGATGTGATGAGGTCCCAGAGTTCTATGGCATGTTTGTGAAGGGAGCGGGTGTTGAGGAGCAGGCAGTTGAGGTGGTTGTGGTGGGTGGTGTTGGTGTGGTGCGTGAGGGTGTTGTTGCGGGGTGTGTTCTGGTTGTGGGCTGGTGTGCGGCGGGGTTGGTTGGTGGGGGCAGAGCGGGTGAGTCTTGCGTTGGGGGTGTTGTGTTTGTTGAAGGTGGGGTCGCTATGGTTGGTGTGTGGTGTGAGGGATGAGGAGCAGGAGAAATGACAGGTGTGGCAGGTGAAGGGGCCATGAGTGTGTGTGGGGCTAGATGGGGTGCACGTGGGGCAGGGGCCTGGGTTGAGAGAGTGGAGGGTGAGGGGGGAGTAGGTGTGTCTGAGAGGGCCAGGGAGACTGGCGCTGGGCGCGGTCTTGGCACGGACGGGCGAAGACGGGCTTGCCTTTGGTGCGCCGGCTGCACCGCAGCTGCCATAAGAGGAGGGGAGGGTGGGAATGACAGCTGGGAGGCGGGAGGGCTTGACGAATGAGAGGGCTGGGGGGGTGGGGCCGCAGGGGACGCAGCGGCGGGAACAAGGAAAGCACTAGGGGAAACACTAAGACGGTGAGGAGGAGGGGGGAGGCGGGAGGGGCCGCAGGGGGTGCAGCAGCGGGAAAAAGAGGAGAGAAAAAACGGAGTGTAGGTGGCGTGGATGGCGGAGCGGGGAGCGACCTGCCTGCAGAAGCAGGGTCAAAGGTTGCTCCCTGTTACCGCGCCGCGGCTGCCATAAGAGGAGGGGAGGGTGGGAGTGGCAGCTGGGAGGCGGGAGGGCTTGACGAATGAGAGGGCTGGGGGGTGGGGCCGCAGGGGACGCAGCGGCGGGAACAAGAAAAACACTAGGTAAAACACTAAGACGGTGAGGAGGAGGGGGGAGCGGGAGGGGCCACAGGGGACGCAGCGATGGGAACAAGGAAAGCACTAGGGAAAACACTATGACGGTGAGGAGGAGGGGGGAGGCGGGAGGGGCTGCAGGGGGCGCAGCGGCGGGAAAAAGAGGAGAGAAAAAATGGAGTGGAGGTGGCACGAATGGCGGAGCGGGCAGCGACCTGCCTGCAGAAGCAGGGTCAAAGGTTTGTAGGTTCTTCAAGAACTTGTGTATCCAGAGCTAACAACTGAGCTGCACCGAACAAAGGTTTTTCATTGTGTACTGAATATAGACCAATTCATATGGTGAAATACGGAGAGTGAAAAATAGGTATCAAGGTAACCTATGTATTTCTGAAAAGGGCACAAGATATTTCAATTTACGAGCAGTGGTTGTTTCTACATCTCTGAATTTGTGGATACCTGTAGGAGCATAGGATCTGGAGGGTATTTTTCAAAATGTCTTCTTTCTTACACAATGGCTTACAATTGGAAGACACAAATGTAGCAAAATGCAATTGCTGATACCAAATATCCTCCCATTCCATGCTACCACATGTCTTCCAATACAAATGGTACCTCACTTGTGTGGGAAGGCCCAGTGCTAGTGACAGGAAACGGTCCAAAATGCAACATGGGTACATCACATTTTTCCACCCCAAAATGGACCCTTTTTTTTGCAAAGTAGGTAGCTCTGGGTTTTGGGCTTTAGCTCAGCCGGCCCAAAGGGAAACCTAGGAACCTCAGCATTTTGAGAAACTAGACACGTAGTGGAATCCGGGATGGGGTGACTTGTGTGGCTCTCACCAGATTGTTTTGCTCAGAATCCCTTGCAAACCTCAAACTTTGACTAAAAACTCATTTTCCTAACATGTCTGAGATAAAAAAATTCTGGGATATGCAGGGAGCAACAAACTTCCTTCCACCCAGCATTTCCCTACGTGTTCAGATAAAAATGGTAACTCACTTGTGTGTGTAGGCCTAGTGCCCGTGACAGGAAACGGCCCAAAACGCAACATGGGCACATTACATTTTTCCGTTAAAAACTGGCCCATACCTTTTGAAAAGTAGGTAACTGTGGATTTTTGGCACCGGCTCAGGCGGCACCTAGGGAAACTTAGCAAACCTGCACATCTTTTTCAATTGGTCATATAGAGGAACCCCGGATGGGGAGACTTGTGTGGATACCATGAAGTTTTACTATCTACAATGCCATGCAAACCTCAGAGTTTGGTTAAATCACACATTTTCCTTTCATTTCTGAGATGGAAGCTTCCAGAATCTGCAGGAATCTACAAAATTCTTACCACTGAATATTACTCAACGGAAATATTCTAAGTCTCAGTGGGCAGCAAACTCATAAGAAAATTGGGCAGCATCCCTAGCAGAACAGAAAATCTTCTGGTTTACCCCCAAAATAAAGAGGCTGTTATATACAATTATTGCATAGTAAATTAGGAAAGCTGCAGAATCATCATGGTGTGACCAACAGTTTCCTTTCTTTAGCAAATCAGAGCCCAAAAATAATACATGTCATTACCTTAAAACACAAGGACCATCCCATTTCTATGAAACATTTAGACAATAAGACTTTCTCCCAGTGAATGGACACAGTGAAGAAACCAAATGAGAGATATACTTATTGTAATATTGCATCTCTACCATAGCAAGTTTAACACTGACAAGACATCACTGCAGTGGAAATTAACCTTTATGTCATCAGCTTACTGTGTACTCTGTGAAGCCTGTGGAAGATGTGTGTCGGGGATAAAGTAGGAGTAAGTGACAGAGATAGTATCCATCTTGTTCAAAATTGAGACCTAAACATATGGCCTAACTAAAACGCATTCAACAGTTCTATACATCGTATGAAATGTGTTTTAATTGCAATTATACTAAGTCAGTCTAAATATGCAGTATTGTGTATAAACCTGAATATCATGTTATTATCGGTGCACAAAAAATATAAACTGAAAACAATCTAACGCCACAATAACTCCCCCTCTGAATAATTTATAATCATTAAAATAATTAAGAAAAAATATTATTAATCAGAAATTGAGTCTGCAACACTTTCCACTTCTTTCTGAAACTCCCCTCCGCCATCTTTAAATGGTTGTTCATATTCTCCATCTTGTAATTTTCAGACCCCTTCCTCTTTTATGGTCCCTTTATTGTTTTACACACAATTTTTAATCAGACATCCATAAAATGTTTATGAATTGCACAGATTATTAGGGTTATTATAGGAGTTAATAAAATACAAAAGGTTCCCCACCCAAATGATTAATCTATGCACCAATCTTACTAAAACCTTAGCCTGTCTCACTAACCCAGAAACATATAGCTTCCCATAAGCCATGCTCTTCCAAGTATTAAAGTTCACGTGAAATGTTAGTCAAGTTCGTAATATAAGAGTTAAATGATAGGACTGTTATCTGGAATGAAAGTACAGCATCTCTTAACCTGTAGTACTTTGCAAACATCACCTTTGTTCAAAAGAAGGATATCCAACGCTAAGTGGTTCTGCATCACCATAACTAACAGCAATTAGTTGTGAATTAATTTGAATTAGCTCTCCAGCTGTACTTAAAGCAAGTCTACCCACTAATGTAGATTTCACATCATTCATTCCCACACCTATAGGAATAATAATAGCACCTAGTATATCTAGGACTGCCTTTCAAAATCCTTAATTCACAATCCTCAAACCAACTGGATCACCAATTTCACTCGTATGACAAACTCTAGGAAACAACAAAGCAAGATAACAAGATCCAGGCCAGTTTTGCAGCAAATTAAAACATGCAGTATTACCACGCATGTAATACATTCCTCTCAGCCAACCAAATAATCACCACTTGTAAGCTCCTTTCACACTTACTCTCACCACATATTCAGCCTTGTTACCTTTAAGAGGTTCATGACGCACCATGCACATTTCACACCTTCTTTCTTGCTCCATTCTCAAACTAGGGCATAGATTTGACAATCTGTTATATTGATTTTTTATAGATTACTAATCACCCAAGAGGGTATCCAGGCGCTTGGGCTTGTGTATAGTTTTGTGGTCCCCAAGGTGCTTATACCAAGAGCCGAGTCTTCAGCTTCAGGCGGAACTCAAGAATTGAAGAGGAGGCTCTGATGTGTAGGAGGAGGTCATTCCATGACTTGGGTGTGATGTAAGAGAATGAGCAATCTGAATTCTTAACCTTTTTACTCTTACAACGTTTCATCTTTCCAATCTCTCCCAATTTGTGCTGTCCTCTCATTGCATTCCTTGATAAATTCTTGCTCGTTTTCACTCAAACCACACACGTACCTTGTTTAATAGTTTTGGTTCATGTTTAATTTTAGCAATAATTTAAAAAAATGCCCCATACGTAACCCCATTATTATAGTCTTTTTATTCAGAGAAAGACAAATCCTTCAACTACACATTGAAATTCGACATATAACTTAATTGGTATTAAATATGTGCATGACAACCCTTAAGAAAATGGAAGCTGTTTGTGTGCAACACCCTCCCCTACAGAAGAAGGAAGGAAAGTGAAGATAAAGCAGTTCTTAACCTTCATAATGTCTGAATACTCATTTATAATTTTAGTATAAATGTTATCTTAAAATCCACTTACTAAGCTTTCCCTTATTTAATGTATCATGTTTCACTTCATTATATTCTGTGTTAGTTCAATTCTTGTGCGTATTGCCTACAGTGGGAAATGTCTCCACACCAACAGGTTAACTAAGACTATTAATACTGTTAAAAAAAAAACTAAACCAATAATTTAATAGCATTTGCTGTATGCCATCTTCTAATACGACAAAAAAAGTGTGAGGCTCGCAATTCAAAAAGTAAAAAAGAATTATTTAAAACAATAATAGATTTATTTTCTTATTTCTTTCAAAACAAACGTTTCAAAATAATATTTTTTCAGGTCTTTTCTTTCATACCCTCAATACATTTTCTTCCATTTATTTCACTTGAAAAATTCAGTCTGTTCAGTCCTTTAAACCCTTCAAGGTGATTCTTCTGATTCACTTACAGACTCACTTTTCGGAGCTGTATTGGTAACAATTTACTGGTGGTTACTATCTATGACTCGTCTGACACTATAGCTAGATATATATTTATTCAGGCAATGCCTACTTTCTACTTGGTGTTCTCTTTATTCTAGCTGCGCTTGTAGCAACTGGTGATTGACTTTTACTATTTTGTGAATTTAGTTTTAATTACTTCAGAAACTTCATTAATTGGCTTTAGTCTTTCTTGCTTTCTGGTTGACAATGCTTTCTTTGCTGGTTACTTTCAATGACTTGTTTCCTTCTGTTCCTTCTGCTTTCGCTTTTTCACTTGTTTCTTCACTCACTGACAGACTGAACCTTGCCCAATTTCAATTGCATTATTCACTGTGAACTGTTTTCTTCCTTTAGGGGTTCTTGTGACTCTAATTTTCAACTGCACTCCTTCATTGTTTGGATCAGAGACTACTTCTTCTTACTGCCACTAATGCACTTCTCTGTGATTGCCGCTTTGAAGCTGGACAGCACCACCACTGGTGGAGGTACCAGGTTCTTCACCAGAACTTTCACGTTCACTGATCTGGACTTTTATGACTTAATTGCCTTCACCAGTTTTGAAGTCCCCCGCCCCTTTGGATCTACACAATGAACTTGAGCGTGACTTTGTGTATCTGTGGCATTTTCACCACTTCTTCATCTCCCTTGTCACTCTTTTTGTGCGAGTGGTATGAATCTACTGTGGTACTCCAACACACTTTACCACAGTGTTGTTTGTTAAGATAACATGCTATTGCCCACGCCAGCACTCCTCATGACAATTCTTCTTCATATGTTTTTGGATCTTCAGGGCTCAATCTGTGGCACAATACCTTCTTTTTTGCTCCTGTTGCCTTATTTACCTGATTAGAAATGGGTTTCACAATGTCAGCCAGACCTTTGCAGCACTCTAGCTCAATGTCTCAGTTATTGGGACTAATGCAGTTGAAGGAATATAAGCCAATATCATTGCTCTGCCCTGGATCGCCTAATGAGGTAAGAGACTTTTCTTGGGGAGTGCACTGATGCCCAAAAAAAAAGAGCGTCCAGCCATTTCACACCAGTAAAAGCACAGACTTTGGCCGGTTTGTTCTTGAGAGTTCCATTTATCTTTCCAACAACTCCAGAAGAGTGAGAACCATACCTACAATGGAAAGGCGACAAATTTAGTTGCAAAAACTAATTTTAAAAGTAACAGCCACAATTTGCCTCAATAAAAGCTGACAAGCAAAACAATGGCATCAACAGATGTTTAGCAACAGTAAGGCTATCTGATCTCTAAGTGGGCTATGGCTTGATGCATTCAGAAAACAAGCAGACAATAACTAAGATATATTTCAAGCCATTTCAAACTGGCAACTCAACAAAGTCTGCTTTTTTTAATGGCCCTTCTGTTTTGCCCATTTGATTCATTATAGCCAATGTTCTCTTTCTGATTAGTCCTCTGACACACCAAACACCTGGAGCACAAACTCTAGGCAACATTTCTAAAAAGTATGTTTTCCCAATATTTCGTTTATGTGTGAATCATACAATCTAGCCCTCAAGGAGACTGGCCATGGAAACACCTTGCAATACAATATGATATGGCATCTGGAAGAATGTGTTCTCTTTCAGAGGTGACATACAAACCCTGATGTTTTTCTTGTAATTTCTTTTTTTGATGATCTTCTGTAGCAAATGCTTGAAGGCTTCCCAACTCACTCTAACTGTCTGCATTTTGCATAGTACGTATTCTTGATTCATCACTTTCAGTTTCTTAAACCACTGTTTCATCTTTAAGTGCACAGTATCTGGCTACTTGATCAGAATAGTTACTTTCAAGAGTAACCAGATCTTTTCCAGCCTTATGGGCAGCACACTTGACTTCAGCAATCTCCTTTGATTGCTGTAATGCTTTCAAAACATTAAGTATATAGGGATTGTTCTTTATGGGAGCTAAAGAAGATGTCATAAAACTTCTCTGTAACCACATGTGACCAAAATCATACACCACACCAAATGCATACTGACAATCTGTATAGATGGTCACATTTAAAATGTTCTGACAGGCAGCAAACTCTCACTTGTGCGGAAGTTACATTCAGCAGATTGGATGCTTCAAGAATTTCAGAAATTGAACATAATGCATAGGCACCCTTCATAGTTTCACACTGGTCTCTCATACTAGAACCATCAACATCAACAAATAAAATAAAATCAGCCATTTCCTAAGTAGTTTCTTTAATATCTTGTCTTGTTCCAAAGACTGAAGGACTTTTAGTATACCCTTATAGAATTCTACACCACATAAGAATTTTATCTTGAAAATGAAATGCAAAAACGAATTGGCTCTCCTCATGAACAGGTACTGAGAAGCACGGTTGGCATAAGTCAATGACTGTATACCATTCGGAATCGAAAGGATATTGAAATAAATCACAGCTGCATTTGGTACTATAAGACAACATGGGATTACCATTTCATTCATTTTTTTAGGTCCTGCACTACGAGCCATTTTCCACAGGCTTTCTTTATCTCCTTCATCAGAGAATTGCAAAGGCTACCATGCACATTCTGAAGGATTGCATGCGCGATCATTTTTTTCAAGAAATGGTTTTGTTCCTTCCTCCACTTCTTTTGAAAGCTTAAATTGCATAATTCTGGGTAAAATGGCATCATATTTAATTTTAATTTTAACTGGTTCTGCACTTTTTATCAATCCTATTTCATTTACAGAAAAATCCCACATCTTTCCTTTGACAGTGTGTCTTATACCCAGAAGTAGGTCATCTTTTGTTACAGCGGGAAACAACTGAACTCTCAAATCTTATTTTGAACACTGAGGACCTCATTATGAGTGTGGCGGTCTTACGACAGCCACACTCGCAGTGGTGGTCTGTACCACCGTGGATGCAGAGGTCCAACCACCACATAACAAGCCTGGCGGTCTGACCCGTTGCCCTGTGGATTACGACCTCATTCTCTGCCAGCCTTTTCATGGCGGTAGCACTGCCATGAAAAGGCAAGCAGAGAACAGGTGCAGGGCCCTCCCTGCCCAGCACCTTGCTTGCAACAGCATTGCCGCCGGTTACGAGCCAGAGACAATGCTGTAGCCTGTTTCCCATTAGGCCAGTGGGTGGAAACTTAGGTTTCCACCAGCCGATCTAGCAGGACACTCTTAATGACTCCGGCGGGGAGGTCACCACGTAGGCGGCAGCCACCCTGTGAGGAGTTTGGCAGATGGAATTTTCCGTCTGCCGAACTCTTAATGAGTCCCTGAGTCTTCATCTTGTGTTTCAATTGCAACACTATCAGATGCATAGTAAATCTCACAATTCATTTTGAAAAGCAAGTTCTTTTCCGACAAGTTCACTGGACTTGAATCACACAAATGGAAATGATGTTTATGCTCCATTTTTCCTATTTTAACTGAGACATGTGCTGTAACCTGATTAATGTTTATTACTGATCCATACAACTTTGACTTCTCTTCCTGAGAGGGGTAGATTTGGTTTGGTACTTCCACAGAACAAATCAAATTGTGAGTGGATAGCACATGTGTCAATTAAAAATGAAATAGGATGACCTTTGACTTCACCATCAAGTTATTGGCCACTTTGATCTACCTCGAAGACTGCTCCAAGTATGTCATCTTCCTTTCCTCTCAGGCACTGTCATTCTGAATTACTCCCTGAAGAAAACTGACAAAAACCATTACTCAGAATCAGTGGATTCTGTTGATACCCTGAACTATTTGGCATTTTATTTTTGATATTTTACTGTATTCCTGGGGCTGAAGGCATTGTCATGTGAAACTGTTTCTGATCATGCACACTCCTCACAGAAGTCGATTGGGTTATGTATTTTTCTGTATCTGAGGAACAAACTAATTCTGGATTCTATCTGGACATTGTCTGCATTCCTGTTTCCAATGCCCAATTTTACCACAGATGTGACAAACAGTGTTCCTCTTTAACATTTGTATGTATTCCAGAATTGTTCATCAATCGTTTTCCACCACCTGCATTTCCATTGTCCCATTTTCTATATGTTCACTCTGTATGTAAGCCATTTCAGCATTTCCAGATTGAACATAACCGATGTCTAACACCATCACCTGATTATGGCATTCCTCTCAAATTGTTTTGTCTGGGAAATCATCAGCTTCTGCTGACTTCTATTCTGCTTTGCATCAAACTAATTCCTTATGCATTTAGCCAACTTCAAGATCTCATCAGTGGCCTTTGTCTCCAACACTTTTTACTTTGCTGTATGTGACTATTCAATTTTGGACGCAATCTCATAATGAAAGCATTAATAAAAAACACTGACACCATCTTTCTTGGAATGATCAATTCCCCTGTGCCTCTTGAAAATCGAAATGAGCAGCTCATAATAAGCATTCTCTTATTCTTTTCCCAAGTAACAGCCTTTTCCGGAACCTTCATTTTTAAATGTCCACTCACCAGCCTTTATTTATTATCTACCTCCCCAAAAGGTGCATTAATAGGAGCAACTCTAGCTGATTCTTAAGTTAGCCCAGCGACAGCAACTTTACATTCAGACCATGAGTTATGAAGTATTACAATCCCTAATAATGACTTCAAATCAACCCACAGCATCTGTGAAATTGTTTACAAACCTATGAACCTCCTTCTACCACCTTTCAGGCACTTCACAAAATTTTGAAAAAAATGTAGTAAGAGCATAAATGTCAGCTTTTGTCCATGGCACATGTACATCTCAATGAAAATTGCCAAACCCTTCACCTTGCTCTCTAATTCTTTAACTTTCTTTTTACTTGCTGCCTTCCTTTCTCAGTATTTCTTCAAATCGCTCCATCCCCTTGTCTTCTCAATGAAATACTTAATGTGAGCGCTTAAAGTCATCAAACCCAATTCCTTTACTACATTGTGAGTCAAATGCATTTTCTAATTCTTTCTCACACTCTTCATCTAACATCAACTTTACATTCATCAGCTAATTCTTCTAATTTGTCATGTGTTTTATTTGCACATCTCACTGCTTTTTTGATTAACTACATCATTTCATTAACATTATATGACAACAGTGTATTTAAATCAATTGTCTTTTGTAATATTTTTCCAAATTCAGTTTCCAAAGTCCAATATCAATAGTTCTCTCTTTCGAAGTCCTTTCAACTACAACTGTAGTTACAGGTGGATTGATCTGAATTAGAGAAACACCTGTGGTATCTCTGCTATTACTTGGCAATGCTGTTATTGCAGTTTCAGATTAAGCTTTCACTGTTGTGCTAACAGCCACAGCTGTAGGTGGCCTCAGTCTCTGAACTGTTGCACAATCTCTTGCTGTACCCACAAATGGCACTCAATTAGGACTAGCACCAGTTATCTGCGCTCTATCAGGGTATGGAGGAGGTCCAGAATTCAAAAGGTCATTTAAAAAGTTATCCTCCTCATCTGAATCATGATTTTATTCTTTTCCCTCATTAGTTTGTTTTCATTCTGTTCTCAGTTTCTTTAATTATTCCAGGACAAACTCTCCAACCATCCATCGTATTCTCCATCCGGTATCATTCTTGTTGATCCCACTTGTTCTTAAACCACTCTCTAAACAAACCCTTCACTTGCTTTGTCACTTTATTTCCTTCTCTGTACCCATTCGATCCCATTTGTTTAATGCCTCAAACTGTGTGGGTGTGGGCAAGAGCTTTATTTCATTCATTGTTTGTCTCAGGAAATCTAGCTTTCCAATGTTAAAGATATTCTCTAGCTTTCCAATGTTAAAGGTATTCTCTAAAGGAAACTGTACGTCCTTATCAGAAGCAGTATAGTCATGACCTTCTGAAATCCAGGTAAACATATAGAACCGAATGTCTGTCATCATTTTATATGTCGGTGTTCCCTCGCAGGTAATTCCTGATCCTCAGTAGAAGGTAAAACAGAAACTTTAGGATTTCCAACATAGGACCTAGAATTGTTGCTCAATTTGATTGCAGAAATCACATAAAACAAACTAGCAAATAACAAACTAGCCCCAGCTCCGCTCTGTCACAGGTCAACCTGTCACAATGTGGCTCTGTCAGCAACCATCCAATGACAGTGCAGCTTTGTGGTGATGTCTCATCAATCCCAGCACACTTCCTCTGCTGACTAACCAATCACAGCCCAACTTCTCCATGAATGGGAAAACCAATTGCAAAATCCTTCTCACCTAATTTTACACAAAATAAACCTTGTCTGCTCAACCTAAAAAATAAATAAACCAGCGAGTTCAGGTAGGACAAATCTCACCATCAATAGACTCAGGAACAAAAAAAGCACCATCCTAAATCACTATTCACACGAGGTAGGCTCCCGTCCAGCGGTAATCCACCCTGGCAAATGCACCTAATCCCATGTACTGAGGAGCAACACATCTGCATTTCACATACTACCCTGAAAAGGAAGACTCATTCATTCAAAAAACCCCGTTCTGTGTGCATGTGGTACCTTGCACTACACACTACTGTGTGCAGACAAGTAAACTATAATATCTGGAGATCTCGTATTTTAACGAATCCGATAACCAAACAATAATAAAACCGTTAAAAACAAGATTCACCAATAAGAACAATACATTAGCACAACAGTGATCAAATCACCCAATTGAGACCAAAAGCAATATCACATAACCAAAAACCTCACAAACAGCATAACAATCCATCTCACAAACTCCTGGCCTCAGCAGCACACCACAAACAGCTTAAAAACAGAGAACTCTCAAAATCATTTCCCCCATATTTACACTTACACTCCATATTGTTCAGGAACAGCACTGCATGTCAGACTTCTCTGCCATATCTCATCACCTGGAACTCTACTACAAGATCCACTATCGCCGTATACCAGGCATAAAGGGAAAAAGCATTTGAAAAGCCAATAGGTTTTGCCCCTGCGAAATCTGTTGTTTTTTCATTGCTTTTTAGACATGTTACACAGCAGCAACGACAGCAGGGAGTGAAGGCCATGTTATCATAAACACAGAGCTTCCTATTGCTAGCGCGCCTGGTCCTTAGTAAGTAAACTTACAAGGGGACGCGTATAGGTCGATGAACCTTTTGGATCGCATGGAGTATCCTAGCCATGTAGTGACCATAGTTATCAAAATTCAACACAACTCATCAATGTCCACTATGAGAATCATTAATTATTAAACAATTATATCAACAATTCATGAAAACCACAACTCAATATACATTTTAACAATTGATATTTCTCTATTAGTTACAATTCTAGTGCATAAGGTAAACTCAAACTTTATTCAATCAGCTTAGAATTAGTTTATTAGCGACCACCAATAACACAATCTAATCAAAACTTGAGAAAACATATGCTCTAATGCTTCCGCATAAGCTAACAAGGATGAATATATCGACATTAATAGCAGAGTTCAGCAATCAGTTTGTCAATCATTTGTCACTGTCAACGTCACCCAAAGAAACCCTACCTAACCCAGATTAGCATCAGCATGTGGGACTTCATGCGAAATCAATTTAGAAAACATGAATTTGGAAAATTTCTAGCTAAAAGGAAAACCTATAAAACAGCGCAGTTGGTACCTGGAAAGAAAGGCACAAACGTTAATCAGTCACATTATCATAGCTACCTATCCACAGAATGGATCAGCAACAAAGTCAGTCTTTGTCTTCAGGTCATCAATTGATCAGCAATGCATCAGGCTTTCAGGTACATGAGCCCAGTAGCAGAATCTCTAACCACTTCTCTTGACGTCAGCATTTCACCCCTAGCATCTCTGGTTTAAGTCCCTTGTCATGACTTTTTATTAGAGTTTTTCAGTCCATCCCCCTAATTCCTAATTGGTCAATTAATCACCATATGTGTTGCTACCCAATACATTTAATTCTACAAATCTATGACTTCTAGTATTTCGCCATTCTCAGTTCATTGATTAGTTCACTGTTCGATGTCCTCATCATCCGGCTCATCAGGTATCAAAAATGTTGCATCTTCCTCTTCAGTCAGTGTCTCTTATTGTTTGACTCCTGGGCAAGTATATCTCGTCTACTTTACACATAATTGTAGCAATTTGATTCCATCATCTCCTGTCCGTCGGTACATTGCAGAAAATTCTAGCTAAGCAGACTTTAACATTGAGTGGTTCAAAGCTAGTTTACCATGGTCGCTTTCCTCCAGCATGCTCTAATATTTCAGTTTCTGCATGAGGCCTGGCAAAACAAGGCCACAACTTCGGCTAAGTTAACTCTACAATATAATACAAAACATAGGTTATACATCTCAATATGGCACATTACTACATTTTTATTACACATTTTCAATATTTTATGCATTTTTAATCATTTTATTACAAATTCGTATAAGTGGCTACCATTCTCCGTTGGCACATTTTCAAACGTGCATATTATTTCCTCTACAATTAATTTCTCCATGAACTTTTGTTAATCAAAACACATAAACATGAATTCATAATTTCTAACCAGCATAACTGCTTCAACACTATCTTCACACCAACAACATGGTACTTGCTTGGTACTGTAACTCAGGTCATACGTTTCCAGCACCCTTGGATCAATAAAGGTACAAAGAGAAAGGGCACTGTAGGAAAGTACCTTCTTGCCTGGCATATTACCCCCATTTTCACTGTATGTATGTTTGTTTTTGCCTATTTGTCACTGGGATCCTGCTAGGCAGGACCCCAGTGGTCATAATGTATGCCCTATATGTGTTCCCTGTGTGGTGCCTCAGTGTATTACCGAGGCTCTGCTAACCAGAACCTCAGTGTTTATGCTCTCTCTGCTTTTAAAATTGTCACTGCAGGCTAGTGACTAATTTTACCAATTCTCATTGGCACACTGGAACACCCATATAATTCCCTTGTATATGGTACCTAGGTACCCAGGGTATTGGGGTTCCAGGAGATCCCTATGGGCTGCAGCATTTCTTTTGCCTCCCATAGGGAGCCCAGACAATTCTTACACAGGACTGTCACTGCAGCCTGAGTGGAATAACGTCCATGTTATTTCACAGCCATTGTTCACTGCACATAAGTAACTTATAAGTCACCTATATGTCTAACCCTCACTTGTGTGAAGGTTAGGTGCAAAGTTATTTAGTGTGGTGGCACCCTGGCACTAGCCAAGGTGCCCCCACATTGTTCAGGGCAAATTCCCCGGACCTTGTGAGTGCGGGGACACCATTAGACGCTTGCACTAGATATAGGTCACTAGCTATATGTAGCGTCACAATGGTAACTCCGAACATGGCTATGTAACATGTCTAGGATCATGGAATTGTCACCCCAATACCACTCTGGTGTTGGGGGGACAATTCCATGCATCCCCGGGTCTCTAGCACAGAACCCAGGTACTGCCAAACTTGCTTTCCGGTGTCTCCACTGCTACTACTCATGCTGCCAACCCCTCAGACAGGATTTCTGCCCCCCTGGGGCCTGGGCAGCCTGGTCCCAGGAAGGCAGAACAAAGGATTTCCTCTGAGAGAGGGTCTGAGAGAGGGTGTTACACCCTCTCCCTTTGGAAATAGGTGTGAAGGGCTGGGGAGGAGTAGCCTCCTCAGCCTCTGGAAATGCTTTGATGGGCACAGATGGTTCCCTCTGTGCATAAGCCAGTCCACATCGGTTCAGGGATCCCCAAGCCCTGCTCTGGCGCAAAACTGGACAAAGGAAAGGGGAGTGACCGCTCCCCTGACCAGCACCTCCCAGGGGAGGTGCCCAGAGCTCCTCCAGTGTGTCCCAGACCTCTGCCATCTTGGATACAGAGGTGTTGGGGCACAATGGACAGCTCTGAGTGGCCAGTGCCAGAAGGTGACGTCAGAGACCCCTCCTGATAGGTGCTTACCTTTCTCAGTAGCCAATCCTCCTCTGTGGGCTATTTAGGGTCTCTCCTCTGGGCTATTCCTCAGATAACGAATGCAAGAGCTCACCAGAATTCCTCTGCACTTCCCTCTTCGACTTCTGCCAAGGATCGACCGCTGACTGCTCCAGGACGCCTGCAAAACCACAACAAAGTAGCAAGAAGACTACCAGCAACATTGTAGCGCCTCATCCTGCCGGCTTTCTCAACTGTTTCCTGGTGGTGCATGCTCTGAGGGCTGTCTGCCTTCACCTTGCACTGGAAGCCAAGAAGAAATCTCCTGTGGGTCGACGGAATCTTCCTCCTGCTAACGAAGGCACCAAACTACTGCATCACCGGTCCTCTGGGTCCCCTCTCATCCTGACGAGCGTGGGCCCTGGAACACAGGAGCTGGGTTCCAGTGTCTCCCACAGTCCAGTGGCCCTTCTGCCCAAATTTGGTGGAGGTAAGTCCTTGCCTCCCCACGCCAGACAGTAATCCTGTGTACTGTGTGATCTGCAGCTACTCAGGCTTCTGTGCGCTTTTCCAAGGCTTCCTGTGTGCACACCCTAGCCCAGGTCCCCAGCACCCCGTCCTACATTGCCCAATTCGCTGAGTTGGACTCCGACATCGTGGGACCCTCCTTTGTGACTCTGAGTCAACTGCTGTCCTCAGATCTTCTAAGTGCCTGTTCCAGTACTTCTGCGGGTGCTGCCTGCTTCTGCAGGGGCTCTCTGAGTTGCTGAGTGCCTCCTCTATCTCTTACTCCAAGGGATGACATCCTGGTCCTTCCTGGTCCCCAGCAGCACCCAAAATCCTCAACTGTGACTCTTGAAGCTAACAAGGCTTGTTTGTGGTCTTTCTGCGTGGAAACAACTCTGCATCCTCCAGCACGCCATTGGACATCTTCTGACCAAAGGAGAAGTTCCTGTCACCTACCGTTGTTGCAGAATCTTTGGCTTCTTCCACCCGGAGGCAGTCCTTTTGCGCCTTCATCCGGGGTTTAGTGGGCTCCTGCCCCCCCTGGACACTTGCGTGACTCTTGGACTTAGTCCTCGTCCTTTACAGGTCCTCAGGTCCAGGAATCCGTCTTCAGTGTTTTGCTGGCAGTTGTTGTTCTTGCAGAATCCCCTATCTCGACTATACTGTCTTTCTGGGTAGTAGGGTAACTTTACTCCTACCTTTCAGGGTTTTGGGGTTGGGTATCTTGGACATCCTTAGTGTTTTCTAACAGTCCCAGCGACTCTCTACAACCTACCATAGGCCTGGGGTCCATTCGTGATTCGCATTCCACTTTTGGAGTATATGGTTTGGGTTGCCCCTAGGCCTATTTCTACCTGTTGCATTGTGATTCTACATTGTTTGCACTACTTTTCTAACTGTTACTTACCTGATTTTGGTTTGTGTGCATATAATTTGTGTATATTACTTACCTCTTAAGTGAGGGTATCCTCTGAGATACTTTTGGCATTTTGTCGCTAAAATAAAGTACCTTTATTTTTTAGTAAGTCTGAGTATTGTGTTTTCTTGTGATATAGTCCTATATGATATAAGTGGTATAGTGGGAGCTTTGCATGTCTCCTAGTTCAGCCTAAACTGCTCTGCTATAGCTACCTCTATCAGCCTAAGCTGCTAGAACACCTCTATTCTACTAATAAAGGATAACTGGACCTGGCACAAGGTGTAAGTACAAGGTACCCACTATAAGCCAGGCCAGCCTCCTACAGGCACTACTAACAATAGAGTAAACATTGGGACAGTTGTGTTTACGTACCGCACCAGCTAGTATTCATTCCTACTCCCTCCCCCATCCTAAGGAAACAAGAAAGCCTCAACTGTGCCACTCTGCCAAAGCCACCGGATTGCAATTGCAGGTAGAAGTCCAGACTGTGCCTCCACTGTGTGCCTAGAGCAGCCGCTGAAACAATGGTGCTTTCATAACTCCACGGGTCAGATGCTGCTCAAGATCCAGATGAACCTGATTAAGGACTGTTCCTGCTTACCTTGGAACACAAGAAGTTTACAAAATCCAGGCCAGTAGTTTCCACCTTAAGGCCTGCGACATGAGGACTGTCCGGTGACATCACAATTGTGTCCGTGGTGCTGAGAGCTACGCTTCCCTGATCTTCAAGCTCAGAACTGGTGAAGAGACATCACAATAGCTGGGTTCCATGCCACGATGTCACTGCCTGGGCAGCAGACGAGACAAGAAGGACCCCAGGAGCAGGAACCTCGCCGGAGAAGCCGACGCCAGAGCAAGCGTCCCAGAATGCAAAACCAGAGCCTGAAACCAGAAGCCACGTACTACGAGGGTGAAACTGGGCAAGGTACTGTGCAATAGACATTTCTAGCAAGGGCCACAGAAACCGCTGTTTCACGTTACAGTCTGGGGGAACTGTTCTAGGGAGCCTTCGAGGTTTGCCCCTCACTTCTCCATTTTCTAAGGACCCTGGGACTTCACCCAGTCTCTCGATGTGTTTTACTTTGTGTGTGCGTGGCTGTATGTATCAACACTTGTACATGTATTTATTTAGCAGCGCAATCTTTTGAAAGTAATTGTTCTACGATTTTGGAGGGAAACATGGACCAAGCAGGTATAAAGACCTTTTTTTATGTACTACAGGATGTCTTGGGTGAGACCAAAATGTTCTAGTTGGAAGACACGGGTTATAGGTAGTGGTATTGTGAGTAAGGTGGAAAACACCCGACTGCTACTCCATGAACAGCTTTGAACACGGGTATTAGTGACCTGTTCAAAGCCCTGTTTTTGTAGCGAGCTCGCCCGGCCCACCTGGTAGGTACAGAAATAGGTGCGGGTGTGTCTGGTGAGACTGCGGTGTGGGTGTGTCTGGTGCGACTGCGGTGCCCTTATGGCAAAGGTTATGACCTTGTAAAGTGGAGAAAAAACATAGAGAGGGCGAAAAGCAGACTATTACAGTAATCCATGTTGCTAACAACAAGAGAATTGGTCAGTGCTTTGATTTTGTGGATTCAGATGAAAGTTAGGATTTTATTTATGTTCAGTACCGAGGTGTGTAAGCAGACAAAGGCATGGTAGGAATGGAAAAAACAGTTTAAGTGTGTGGGGGGGGGGGGGGGGCAATAGCCAGAATGGAAGTTGATGAGAAGTGGTAGAGATACAAACAAACTGCGTCTTTTCTCATTTGCATAGATCTCTTCTCAATGATTGTAATACTGTAAGAAACACAGAAAGGCCCACAACACCAAAATGACTTCGTGCTTCTCTGCCACAATAAGCTCAGAGTGCAAGATGGTAAAATGTAGTCTCAGGCACCGTGCCTGAGAGTGACTCCTCTGTGGTAATAATTCAGGCAAAAATATTAAAAGGGGGGAAAACAATGAGTTAGTCTTATCTAGTACCATTCTCGGCCCTCTGGCCCTGCCGTCACTACAGGCCTTCGTCCTTTGATTTTATTTCAAAGTCACAGACAACTAAATCAGCAATGTAGCCCTGAAGCATACTTGGGGACTCATAACTGCTAAAAAAAAGAAAGTGTTTATTTTCAGTAGTATTTCTGCTTGAATCCTGCTGTCCAGATTATCTGCTAATAGCTTCTACAACTTCTCTCTTCTAAAGGAAGTTGCGTGAAATTTCTTATAGAGAGTAAAACGTTTCCTGTTATCAAAAAATGGGTCAGCGAGCACACATCCCCCATGTCAAAGTGCCTGAAGCCAGTAGTTTGACATCTGTGGACCTCTACTTAATCACTGCTGGAAGCCGGGGACGCCTGCCCAGGCAATTTCTGTGATTTGAACCCCAATAAAATGCATACAACTCCAGAAACAAGTGTACATCAAACTAATTTACTAATTATGAAATATTTTATTTGATTCACAAACACAAAAATATATACAAAAAATGAAATTTTAATGGGAAGTTTAGAGCATTTCATTTTTTTATTTATTTCTAAAACACCAATCGATACGAATTACTCTAGCATAGCAGTTTTCCTTTTTTGCTCCTAATGCATGTTCTGTTTTTGCCAGTGCATTAACTGTGCTTCATTTGAGGCCATCAGTTGTCCATACTACTGTCTGCTGTGCTTGCGCTGCTCTAACAAATCAAGCTAGGGATACCAACTTAATTTTTAGCCACCAATCTTACATTTCTTCACACAACGTTTTTTTAAATGTTCGATTTTTCCCTTTTGTGTGTATTTTATTGATTAATCAGCTAATATTTAAACAGTCGCAGACCCCCTGAGTAGGTGTTACGGACCACCAGGAGTCCACTGACCACAGGTTAGGTACCACTGCTGTAAGGCAAGCATCATGTTTCATTCGGAATGGCTCATATGCTGCAGAAGTGCATCAAGTCAGGTAATATGCTGGTAGTAGTCTACCTTAGTGAGTAAGCTTACCAATAGAGTAGACACAACGAGCTAACCTTTTCAGAAGCTAAATCTGAGTGGGGGTAAACTGCGGGAGCTAAAGTTCACTTTGTATATCGTTCAGCTGGTAGAACTTGTAGTGGGTACAGTTCCTCGTCCAAACGTACTCAAATGATAAACTGGTCAATTAAGTAGATTTTGCCTATTGTTGGAGCTAGACAAGGGGCCCTTGCAGAGGCGAGGGCAGTGGGCTCATTATGCACCCGGCCCCGGGATTTTTAACATTTTGCCCGGCAGTTGCAAAAATTGATCAAACGACTTTAAACGAGCCTGTTTATTATTAAAAAGGCTGTTTCAAATGAACATACCACTAGATGGCACCAGATGCTGGAACTGCTGTGTCTTGGGCTTTTCTGGGGGATAATTTTAATAAAAAGCAAGTTGAGCAGGACTCTGACAAAAAACCCAAAAGGCCTAACTAGTCAGTGACTTAACCTACACTGTCGGCAGAGTGGCAGGATGACTTTCTTTGTGAGTAAGCTCTTCCTTAACGTTATCCTATGGTTGGGGGGTCTGTGGAGGCAGTTTTTTTGTGTGTGATCTATCCGAGTACAGTAGATGAGTCAAATCGCCCACCACCACCTACCAGGCTACCTATTGCGACATATGTATCTCCAAAGACCTGCTTCATGTCGCAATCAGAACTTGGTGGTTCTCCAGAGATGTCCATGAAGGTTCTATATGGGTAATACTAGGGTCCCACTTTTACCAGATTCAGACTGGAGTTGCTGTTACCTACGAGTAGCTGGGTAGGTCATGCCGAAAGAAGATCATTTGCATCACTATATAGCATATATATATATATATTAATCACACCTGTATTATTCACACAGTATTACATTATCAATGACATTATTCAAAGTTTTTACCGATGTATTTAGTTTGTTTCCATTGCCAATGTACATCTTGTGACATTTTCCAACATATATCTAGCGGGACAGATTTTAATAAAACCTTCCATTTGACTGTAATGTCACGTTCCTCAGCATTAGCATATCAGTGTGACTGATGAGGGAGATCAATCACGTGCCTCTTATGTCACAGTTTGTCATTGTGTCAGTTGCGAACCTACGCAACACATGATCTAATCTAGACCCTTTAGGTCACTGTAAGCACCTAACGTGATGATGCATTACGTTGCGACCACAGAATTGAGATGGAACCGGAGTGCGCAGCATTCATCAGATAGGGCCCATTACATCGTAAACCAACGTGTTCCATGTGTGCATGTTATTTTACTCTACACAGTCTTGTGTTGCACTTCATTTGAAACACCGAGTATGGTTTCCAGTGGCAACACTATTAGGTGTGCTTTTTCTCACTAAGAATGCTTTCACTGCTGTAGACAAAATGAAGTCTAAAGTCATGTGCATTTTTGTGAAACTATGATAAAACATATTTCCTTTTTCTCTCTGTACCCCTGCTGACGATTACGGGGCTCAGTGGCGTCCAGCTCCACGTGTGTGTAATTGTGTGCATGCTTCCTATGATTAAGGCCCTTTTGCACGAGCCATGGCTGGGTTCATACCGAAAATCATTAGGGGGCCGTTTCTGGGTCCTGAGGAAGACCGATTGACCAGGTTGGCAGGTGAAGGACCTAACATGTAGGCCAAATGAAGTGGTAGTAGAGCACTTCACTGTCTCCAAGCTTCAATCTCCACTGCTTATACATGTTTAATCTTACCAGGGAATCGTGAATAAAATTCAACAATACAGGCGCTAACCCCTCGGGGTAATTCAACTATTCTTTTATAAGGTCTATCACATCCACAAAGGTCAAAGGCTCCCTCAGGGGAGTGTGAGGCCATCCAGAGACATTATCTCAACTGGATGAACACGTGGCATGAGCACTGGGTCTATGATGAAAGCGTGCCACGGAAACCCTGTGGGTGAGGTGCCTTTGTACCAATTCCATTTTCTTTAACAGTTGGGAACAGGGGAAGCCAAAGACCGGAAAAACAATATAAAATAATCTCCTTATTGGTTTAAGTTACTGTGCACTTCGGATGCGGATTTGGCCTTCGAAAACTCTCTTACCTCTCCTCTTGTAGGATATTGGTTTTATTGGTGGAAACAACTAATAAAAGTTCATGTCTGAACGCGCTGCTTCGATTAAAAAAACGTGAATTTGCAAAAGCATTAGAGCTAGAGGTCGCGGATAAGGGTTCTAAACTGCTGCCTTATCTCTGCGACACAGTGAAGGCCGCTTTGTGAAGGAAGGCCCTATTGCTGTCTTTTGGGTGCGAGCTTGCAGAAGAGCTTAATCTATCAAGAGAATTCAGGCCCCGCGGTGTGGCTCCTCCCCCTCACCTCCGCTACCGGGTGGGCGCCCCTGTGCTCCACATTCAGTAATCTGTTACCGGCAATAACCGAGTGAAGATCCCAACCAGCTTGGCGTGCAGCCCACTCTAGCCGCTGTCGGCGCTAATACACTTCAAGCCTTTTTCCAGTAACCGGCCTGCCGGGTCAGCACGGATGGCATCAGCCACATTCCCGTTAGGAAACTCCCCTAGCCGCACCAGCACAATGGTACGGCACGTGACTGACTCCGCCCGGGCTCTGCTGACCTCTCAGAGGTCACCAGTCGCACAAGTGACCGACTGTGACTCAGTGTCACGTTGTCTCTCACACACATACATACACAGCTCGTCTCACGGCACAGCCGGGTGGCGGGCTTCCTGTGAATAGATGTGTGGGAGAGTCCTCGATCCTGATTCCCTTAATGCGAGTTATGGGCGTAGAAGCATATGATAAAACAGATGCAGAAATAAGCGTTATGTTCTGCAACGTTACGTAGATTTATTTATGTAGCGGTCACTCACTACCTGCTGTAAGGTCCTGTACCGATTTTGTAACTTGGACAACCTTTACTGTTTTGGGGAACCTGCAAAGCATGTTTGGTTTTGTAGCTTACTATGCAGGGGTGCTTTACATTACCTGGTGGCCTGGAGAGTTTAGTATAGGGTAGTTCTCTCAGTTCTTCTAACTGCTTAGTCACTAGCCTCTGTTACTTAAGCAACACCGAAAAGTATAACGTTCATCTACTAGGAGTGCACCTATCTGGGACTAAGCCACGTTCTCTGTGACTTGCAGCTATTATTTAGTCATAGATGATATTGGATAGAGGGCAGCTTGATCCAGCTTTGATCCGAGAGGAACATTATATGTATAGATTGGTGCACCACTATGTTACACAGAGGAACAACTGCTGAAGTAAAACCAGTGCATTTTTTCCAGAAGGGAGCTGGTGAGCTCAAAGATAAGTGCAGATGTACTGCAGGGTGATGGCTGGCGGGCAGCATCTAAGAGTACACTGAATTTGTAGAGTGTTGTTGGTACAGCACCAAAAAGTGAGGGCTATTGATTAAATGAATGTCTCAATGAAAGTATATTAACCGGACAAAACCCAGTTATCACTTCTGTCGCTGGCTGAATGTATGCTTGTCTTCCACTCTTTACAGTGCTCCTTTGCACTTTGAATAGATTTGAGCTATAAAACATCACATAGGTACATGCAGGTATAGGGATAGGTTCGTGGCCACCTACATCAATCAAGTTAGTTGCAACGTTGTGAGATCCGGCATGGATGTGGAGAGAAGTCAGGTTTAATCTCTGCCTTACTCTTTATTCTGACTGTTAGAAATGGGGTCTCTAGTTGGTAGTGGTTTGCACCCTGTCCACGTAGGGACCCTCATTCTACTCAGGGTAAGGGAGTCACACAGCTAAGATAACCCCTCCTCACCCCCTTGGCGGCTTGGCACGAGCAGTCAGGCTTATCCCAGAGGCAATGTGTAAAGTATTTGTACACACACAGTAACACAGTGAAAACACGCTGGTTCCAAAGTCGCTCTGGAATCAATGTGTTTGTTTCTCTTGGTTACACAAGAACTCACTCCAAAGAGCCCAGGAACTGTATTTGGCACCACTTGGCAAGTCAGGACTCTCAGCAAGAACGCCCAGGTGCTGGCAGATGAAATCTTTAATGCCCCTGAGACTTCTTAACATGAGGCAAGCTCAGTCCAAGTCCTTGGGTGGAGAAGTGTGGCACAGTGGTTAGAGCGGCAGACCCTGATGCAGAAATCTGGTCCGGGACCAGGGTTCAATTCCCACCTCAGCGGGTCTTGGGCTCAATTCCCTTGGACCAAATAATTCTTGCCTCGGTGCCTAATCTAATTAATGGGTCCCACTCTGTAACTCTGTGCAATAGCTTGCTTAATCTCCACAACGGCCCTCACAGCGCTTGGATGCCTGACTTCACCCTGGGGCTGTCCAGGAGTGGGTACCTCACAGGGAAAAGCCAGGAAGGGTTCCACAGCGGTATGTGTACAGCGCCTTGAGACCCTAACGGGTGAGTAGTGCGCTATACAAGTGCAAAGTTTACAGTTTTGGGTTACCTTTGGAAGCAGGATGTAGACAGCAAAGTTCAGTCCTTTCACTCCCAGGACAGAAGAAGCAGGCCGGTACACCAAAGCAACAGGCAGAGTGGCAGTCCCTCCTACAGCATCCAGCTCTTCTTAGTGGCAGAATGCCCTCAGTCCAGAAGTATTCTAACTCTGTGGGGTCAGAGGTCCAGTGCTTATACCCATTTCTGCCTTTGAAGAAGGCAAACTTCAATGAAAAGCCTTTGTAGTGCACAAGACCCTGCCTTACCTGCCCTGGCCCCAGACACACTCCAGGGGGTTGGAGACTGCTTTGTGTAAGAACAGGCATAGCCCTATTCAGGTGCAAGTGTCAGCCCCTCCCACCACAGGATATGCAGGGCACACCTCAGCTCACTTTCTGTGACTGTCTAGAGTGAATTTACAAACAGCCCAACTGTTATCCTGACCCAGACATGTATTCCACAGACAGGCAGGGGCACAGAATGGTTAAGCAAAAAACATGCTCACTTTCTAAAAGTGGCATTTTCAAACTTACAATTTAAAAAAACAACTTCACCAAAAGATGTATTTTTAAAATGTGAATTCAGAGACCTCAAACTCCATTTCTCTATCTGGAAAATTACACTTAAAGGATATTTCAAGGCAATCCCCACGTTATCCTTTGAGAGAGATAGTCCTTGCACTAGCGAAAACCAAATGTAGCATGGTTTCACTATGGTGATATGTAAAACACACCAGTACATGTCCTACCTTTTAAATGCTATGTACCCTGCCCACAGGGCTGCCTTGTGCCTACCTTAGGAGTGACTTACATGTAATAAAAGGGAAGGTTGGGCCTGGCAAGTGGATGCACTTGCCAGGTCGAAATGATAGTTTAAAACTGCACAGACAGACACAGCAGTGGCAGATTCAAGACATGTTTACAGAGCTACTCATGTGGGTGGCACAATCAGCGCTGCAGGCCCACTAGTAGCATTTGATTTACAGGCCCTGGGCACACATGGTGCACCATACTAGGGACTTACAAGTAAATCAAAAATGCCATTCGTGGATAAACCAATCACCAATGCAATTTAGACAGCAAGCACTTGCACTTTAGTACTGGTCCGCAGTGGTAAAGTGCAGCACAGTCAAAAACAGGAGGTCAGAGGCAAAAAGTTTGGGGATAAGCCTGCAAAAAGGGCCATTTCCAACACTGACCTTCCAAATGGTCAGCTCGGTTATTTTTCGTCATTTCCCCACTGTTCTGCTAGCCACACAGCCAATGTACGGATTGCTGTACTTGATTATTAGACACTCAGGCTCCTTGTATACAGGGCAGTCAACGACACTTGATGACAAATGGACAAAAGGCTACAGAGAAATGGCCCAAAATAGTGGACAAGCTATCAGGTGTAGATTTAGTGGCCCAGGAGCAGTGTTGAAAGAAAACTGAGTCAACGAAAAGGGCAGAGGACGCACACAAGGCTGGTGAATGAAGAAAAGCGAGATAAGGCTAAAGCATTGTGTGAAGGGCAACATTTTGTATGGGCACATGCCAGCGCCCAGGCTGATGGGAAACCGAGACTGGAGGGATGACGAGTGCACCACTCCCTGTGGATGAGAGAAATGTCAGGAAGAGCAAAATGTATTCATGTCCCTGGTGAGGCAAATAAAAGTTGGCATGAGGAAACACCCACAGGATGACTTGAGAAGGTGAGGCACCGGCAGCTGCCCCTGGTACAGTAGAAAGGCTAGATGTCATTCTTCGGGTGGAGATAAAGTTGCCATCCTTCTGAATTTTGACGAGAGGGACGCATTTATATTGTTAAATCAGCCAGATTTCAGCTCCAGAGTCCAGCTGTTAAGTCTCGCTGGGGATCTTAGACAAGCTTTTCGTTGCAGAACGGACCTATGATTAGTGAAAGAAAGAAGGGCCCGCTGCACAGGTAAGTACACAAACACAGCTATCAGGAACGCCTTTCCTCAGACTTGTGTCTTGGAGTAGACCAGAAGTTAGCACACCTTCATGCTACCACGCCTTTCCTCGAGACTCGGCAAGCTGTCAGTAGAAACACGGACACACCCCTCCTGCCACTGGGCCAAAAGATAAGACAATATAAGAGTTCACTGTTTTCATACACTCTAAAATAGTTTTAAAAATGAAGAAAATAAATAGGAGCGACAGCGGCAGGTTCCCGCTGAAGAGTCAGTTGAAGGCTTGCTGCAGACAGGCAGGGACAACAACAGGCTACATGCATTTCAAAGCATTTTATATCTAATAAAATGTATCAATCGTATGCACGTGTTTGTGTATAATTACAGCAATAAAAATCATCATAATACAAACGGAATTCATTTTGACATACAATGGTTTTCAATATTGGCAGTGCTATGAAGCCATACCGCTGACAGGCTATGTGTTATACCAAAGTCAATGATGTTTTCCTCTCTAGTAACCTTGCCCGCCTTAGAACAATTAATACAAGCTTATGCTTTGCTTGTTATTTGCAGATGTTTCTGCAGGCACACACCCAACTGAATCATTTATCAGGATTCAGACGTGCAATGCAGGACACCCATAGTGACACACGGAAGCACGCTACCCCTCTAAACTATTTTATGATGATTCAAAGCTGCGACAAACTGATTCCATACAGCGGCAGCAAGGGGAAAATCACCTGAGCTAACATGCCAATATTATGTCAAAGAGTTGCTGGATAGATCCAGATCTCCATAACACATGCCTTAACTCCCTAAGCCAACTTGGCAAAAGGTACGCTTAACCCACAGATTCTGCCGCTAAATTAACTTGGAGGTTGATGTTTCTACTGTGGCAAATTGGGAGTAACCTGGAGGTCACGAGTCCAATCTTCTTTCACCAACCTCAAACTGTTTTTCTTCTAAGGTGAATTAAGCAAGCTCACTTCAGTTGGGTTATGTCGTCTGTCACAAGCATTGCTACTAAACTTCAAGTTGTGAAAACATGTAGCATGTAGAAAACCAAGAAAACAAGCATTGCTAAAGCCAATAGGTCTTACCAATGTAAGAGCTACTGGCTTTACCCATGTCTTTTAGCCATGTTGTAGAGCATGGCTGCTTTTCAGCATGGCTAAAAGGTAGTGGCTTGGCATAGAAGGAAGTGGCATAGAGTAGAGTGGTGTAAAGTAGAGTGGTGTGGAGTACAGTGGCATGTAGTGGCTTAGGGTGGAGTACAGCAGAGTAGAATTGTGTAGGGTGGAGTGGCATGGGTGCAGTGGCATAGAGTGGAATGGCATGGAGTAGTGTGGCCTAGAGTAGAGTGACAGAGTGCTATAGGGTGTCATTCAGTTAAGTGGCATATACTGGAGCGACAGAAAGGCATAGAGTGGGGTGGAGTGGAATAGGGTGGTTTGGAATGGCATACAGTAGAGTGGCTTACAGTAGAATGGCGTATAGTGGAGTGGTGCAGAGGGGCATTGTATGGATCAGAGTGGGGCAGCATGGAGTGATGTAGAGTGGCGTATATTGGAGTGGCAGAGAGAGGTATTGTGTGGAAGAAATGGCGTACAGTAGAGTAGTGTACAGTAGAATGGAATAGAGTGGAGTGGCTTACAATACAGTGGTGTAATGGAGAGTGGCAGAGTGGGGATGCCAAATAGTAGGGTAGAGTGGCGTAGAGCAGGTGTAGAATGGAGTGGCACCGAATGCCGTAAAGTGGCATTGTGTGGAGCAGACTGGAGTGGCATGGAGTAGACTCAACTAGAGTGGCATAGAGTGGAGTGTTATAGCGTGGAGTAGCGTGGAGTGGTGTAGAGTGGTGTAGAATGGAGTGGCATGGAGTACATTAGAGTGGCATTGTGTGTAGTGCTTTGGAGTGGAACTGAGTGGCATAGAGTATAGTGGCATGGACTGGCATATAGTAGAGTGGCATGGAGAACAGTGGAGTACAGTGGAGTGGCACAGATGAGAGTGGAGCAGAGTAGTACAGTTGTGGGTGTAAGTAACAAAAGCATCAATAGAGACGGCAGCCTGGATGAAAGGAACATAAATCAGAAGCTGTATGCCTGGGGTAAAAGTAGAAAAGCACATTGCCTAATGCTTAATACCGAAATGCTTATAACATAAAAAATGTTGTGTTACAAAAAGATGAGGAAGAACAAATACGAGGAAGACCACATGTTTTGGTCCATGCTCCAGGGGGGAGCTAACACAAGAAAGAAGGGAAGCCTATGGGGGCTAAGTAATTGGAAGATTGCAAATAAGAGTGACAACGAAAAATAAAATGTTATACTGTGGGTGGCTTATAACCCCCTGAATTGTGAACAATACATCTCGCAGCACACTGCATGCACTGTGTAAGCGAGACCTGACAAGGAGGCTCTGCGGGGCTGTAATAGGTAAGGGAAATTTGAAGGACTGAATGCGGATCTTGGGTATTATCACATGGTATGTAAAATGGCCTGATTAGAGGACGAGGAGGAAGGAATATGTTTTTTACCTGTAATCATAGTTCTGCTTCAAGGAAAACTCAATTGAAATAATAAGCATTGAATAGTCCCAGACATGTCTGGTATATCGGAGCATTTTCTTCCAAAGTGAAGTTTTGTGTAAGGTTCATCATAATCCAGAAAGTCAGGAAGTACATGTGGAACAAATACACAGATTAGAAGGCTTAAAAGACTATATTGCAACTTCCATTAATTTACTTTCAAAACGGGGAAAATACATAAAGCTCTGAAATGTGACTAGAAAGAAAGAAAAGTTGCATTTTAAATCATCCTTCACAAACCCTTTTTATTTTCTCTTAAAGTTAATGAAGAGGAATGACAGGTCAATGTAGATCTGTATGCACCAGCTATGTTAGAGATAAAAAAGGACACAACACCTTTATGGGTTTCCGGAACTCTTGCATCCCAGCATGTCCTATAGATGGAAGCTACCTCAGTTCCTTTTAGGGTGTAGCCTTCGATAGCATGCACTGGTGCATGCCTCTAGCTTGCGAGACACTCTTGTAAACAAAAAAGGACTAGGAGCCCACTTGTTGCTTACTGTTTGTTGG
Source organism: Pleurodeles waltl (assembly GCF_031143425.1). Lineage (NCBI taxonomy): Eukaryota > Metazoa > Chordata > Amphibia > Caudata > Salamandridae > Pleurodeles > Pleurodeles waltl. Next base: position 494,334,384 of record NC_090446.1, read on the forward strand.
CTTTGTTGGCTTACATGGCACTCGTTTTTACAGCCTCATAATTGGTCACTGCAGGCATATCATTTCCATTCCTGTTCATGGAGTAGGGACCAAGCACTGATTGATTTAACTTAATCAGTGCCCGTCCGCTGCTCCTGACATGATTGAGGTACGATTTTGTTCTTTTTAACTTCTAGTGCCCCACAAACAGAAGGCGTGTGACTGGCAAAAATGCGTCCACCAGCACAAACAAAATTGCAAAGTTTTATTTTCTATAGATAACTCTTCTCTTTTAGTTTGCCAAATATTATTTTCTCACTTTGCACTCATGTATCCGTTTTGTATTTGATTGTGGGCGCTGCTCTCAAAAGATGACAATTATCTTGTTCTAAACATTGCAGAGCCGCACTGCTTCTTTCTAATGTGTAATTTTCAAAATTATCCTTTAACACATAATAGCACAGAACACCCCAGTCCGCCCTACTCCTCTCCAATCCAATCCACCCAAATCCAATCTACCTCATCTCACCCCACACCCATCCACCCCACTCAACCCAATCCACCCCACTCAATCCAATCCACTCCAGACCAAGTCAACCCACCCCACTCTAATAATCCCAGCCAACCCTCTCCAATCTGCCCCACTCCAATCCAAAACAATTTGTCCGTTCCAATCCAAAGCAATCTGCTTTTCCATTCTGTCCCACTCCAATCCAAAACAGTCTACCCAAATCCAGTCTGCCCCACTCCAATCAAAACAATCTTCTCCACTCCAGTTCAAAACAATCTGCCCCACTCCAACCTGCCCCACTCCAATCGAGCACAATCTGCCCCACTCCAATCCACCCCACTCCAAACTAGCCCACTCCAATCCAAAACACTCTACCACACTACAATCCAAACCAATCTGTCCCACTACAATCCAAACCAATCTGCCCACTACAATCTACAGCACACCAATGCAAAACAATCTGTCCCATTACAGTCTGCCCCATTCCAACCCAAATCAATCTGCCCGACTCCAAACCAAACCAACCTGCCACACTTAAATCCAAACCAATGTGCCCCACTACAATTCAAAACAATCTGCCCCACTCCAATCCAAAACAATCAGTCCCACTCCAATCCGCCCCATTCCAATCTGCCCCACTCCAATCCAAAACAGTCAACCCCCTCAAATTCAAAACAATCAGCCCCACTCAAATCCAAAACAATATGCCCCACTCCAATCCAAACCAATCTTCCCACTCCAAACTACCCCACTCCAATCCAAAACAATCTGCCCTATTACAGTCTGCCCCATTCTAACTCAAAGCAACCTGCCCGACTCCAAACCAAACCAACCTGCCACACTTAAATCCAAACCAATGTGCCCCACTACAATTCAAAACAATCTGCCCCACTCCAATCCAAAACAATCAGTCCCACTCCAATCCGCCCCATTCCAATCTGCCCCACTCCAATCCAAAACAGTCAACCCCCTCAAATTCAAAACAATCAGCCCCACTCAAATCCAAAACAATCTGCCCCACTCCAATCCACCCCACTCCAAACTAGCCCACTCCAATCCAAAACACTCTACCACACTACAATCCAAACCAATCTGTCCCACTACAATCCAAACCAATCTGCCCACTACAATCTACAGCACACCAATGCAAAACAATCTGTCCCATTACAGTCTGCCCCATTCCAACCCAAATCAATCTGCCCGACTCCAAACCAAACCAACCTGCCACACTTAAATCCAAACCAATGTGCCCCACTACAATTCAAAACAATCTGCCCCACTCCAATCCAAAACAATCAGTCCCACTCCAATCCGCCCCATTCCAATCTGCCCCACTCCAATCCAAAACAGTCAACCCCCTCAAATTCAAAACAATCAGCCCCACTCAAATCCAAAACAATATGCCCCACTCCAATCCAAACCAATCTTCCCACTCCAAACTACCCCACTCCAATCCAAAACAATCTGCCCTATTACAGTCTGCCCCATTCTAACTCAAAGCAACCTGCCCCACTCCAGTCTTCCTCACTCAAATCCCAACCAATCTGCCCCACTCCAATCCAAACCAATCTTCCCCACTCCAATTCAAAAGAATGTGCCCTACTCCAACCTGCCACACTTCAATGCAAACAAATGTGCCCCACTCCAATCCAAAACAATCTGCCCCACTCCAACCTGCCCCACACCAATACAATTCAATCTGCCCTACTCCAATCTGCCCCACTCCAATCCAAAACGACCAGCCACACTCCAATTCAACCCACTCCAATGCAATTCACTTCACCCTAATCCACCCTACTCCATTCCAATTCACCCGACTCAAATCCACCACAATCAACCCCACTCTAATCCAATCCAACCTACAGCAATCCTTTTCAACCCAAATCCAGCGCAATCCAATTGATCCCTCTCCAATCTAGTCCACCTCACTCCACCCCAATCCACCCCACACCAAACCAATAGAATGTGCCTCACTCCAATCCAAAACAGTCTGCCCCATTCCAAACCAAATAATCTGCCCACCCCACAGCAATCTGCCCCACTCCTTTTTGTTCCACTCCAATCCAACACAATATGCCCACTCTAATCCAAGGGATATGCCCCACTCCAATCCAAATAAGATACTCAATCTACCTCACTTCAATCTGCCCCACTCCAATTGAAAACAAATTTCCCCGAAAAAGGGCTTGGAGCCCACCTAATGCTTACCATTTGTTGGTTTGTGTGGCACTCTTCTTTACAGCCTCATAATTGGTCACTGCATGCCTATAATCATTTCTGTTCCTGTCCGTGGAGCAGGGACCAAGCACAGATTGATTCAGCTTAATCAGTGCCCGTCCGCTGCTCTTGATGTGACTGCGGGGCACTAGAAGTTAAAAAGAACAAAATAGTACCTCAAACAGAAGATGTGTGATTCGCAAAAATGTACCCAGCAGGACAAGCAAAGTTTTATTTTCTATAGTTAACTCTTTTCTTTTAGTTCGCCACATCTTCTTTTCTCACTTTGCACTCATGTATTCTTTTGGATTGTGGGTGCTGTTCTCATAAAATGATGGTTAACTTGTTCTAAATATTTCAGAGCAACACTGTTTATTTCTTATTTGTCATTTCCAAAATTTTGCTTTAGCACATAATCATGCAGTACACCCCACTCCTATCTAATCCACCTTACTCCAATCCATGCCAATCCATTCCACCCTATCTCACCCCACACCCATCCACCCCACTTAATCCAATCCACCCCACTTAATCCAATCCACCCCACTCAATCCAATCCACCCCACTCAATCCAATCCACCCCACTCAATCCAACCCAGCCCAGTCCAATCCAGCCCACCCCAGATCAATCTAAACCACTTCAATCCAATCCACAACACTCCAATCCTCCCAACCCACCCCACTTCAATCTGCTCCACTACAATACAAAACAGTCTGCCCCACTTCAATATGAAAACGACCCCACTCCAATTTGCCCCAACCCTTTCTGCCCTACTCCATTCTGCCCCACTGCAGTCCAAATCAAGCTGCCCCACTCCAATTCAAAACAATCTGCCCACTCCAATCTTCCCCCTCCAATCCAAAACAATCTGCCCCACTCCAATCCACCTCACTACAATCCAAAATAATCTGCCCACTCCAATCCAAAAGAATCAGTTCCACTCCAATCCAATCCACCTCACCTCAATCCACCCCACTGCGTCCCAATTCACCCCACTCTAATCCACCACAATCCACGCCACTCCAATCCATCCCACACCAATCCAAACCACAACAATCTCTTTCAACCTCAATCCAATCTATCCCACTCCAATCCAATCCACCTCACTCAAATCCAGCCCACTACACTCCAATCCACCTCAATCCAGTTCCACCCCACTCAAACTGTCCATCTACACAAAGATTGTTTTGATGTGCCAAACCATGCCTTTAAAGGACCATGGATGACAAATAACTGTTTAGACTTTCAACCTTCTCTGAAGTGTGTACAGGGCCCTTTCTGTCAGACAAGAGGGATTCTAAAAAATAAGTTGGTAAAGTAATTCTTTGATTAACAGGAAAACCCAAAACCACCTTAGGTATGAATTTGGGGTGAATCCTCATCACTAACCTATTTTTATGAGATATTGTGTAAGGATCATGGCACACAGAACTTGAATACCACTGTGTGCAGATGTTATTGCAACCAAGAAAGCAGTTTTCCAGGAAAGGTGTTGTGATGAACCCTTGAGAATAGGTACAAAGGAAAGGCTCATGAGACATGAAAGAACGATGTTCACTTCTCATGGAAAAGGCCTCTGAATATGGGGAAAAACATTCTTAATGCCCACCACGATATATTCAACTTCATGGATTCTGAGAAAATAAATTTGTGAAGGAAATCTTTTTGAAGCAGTGATTGTTGTAAGGTGAAGTTTAACTGATAAAATATATAAGCATGGCTTCTTCTTGGCAGGTGGTACTGTCGGAATTGTGCTGTACAAACTAGATTGAGAACCTCTTCCACTTAAAGGAGTAGGAAGCTCTTGTAGATGTCTTCTAGCTCCCTTTAGCACATCAATACACTTCTGGGGAATATTCAGGTATCCATATAGTCTGAGTTCATGAGTCAGGCTGCCAGATTCCATGATGGGAGGTTAGAGGATAGTAGCAGACCTCCAAACTTGGTGAGGATGGTCTAGGCTTCATGACAGCGTCCTGTGTGGTCATTCTGACTGATGGAGAAGGTCTGTGAACCACCACTGATGAGGCCACACTGGTGCAATAAGAATCATTCTTGCCTTCAAGTATGCCAGCTTTATAGTTATTAATAGTTACAGTGGAATGGAAGGAAAGGCTGTCGAGAGATCTGCCTGACCAGCTGATCCATTGGTCATTCCCCACTGTACCTGGTTGATAAAATCTTGAGGCAAAAATTGGCAATTTCGTATTGTCTTCATTTGCAACACAGTTCTCTTTGATTGTTGAGTTCAAAAAGTCTCTTTGATCATTCCATGTCCCTTACAGATGGTCCGTTGAGATTCTGATCTTTCTGTTTGATCCTCCAGGGGTACAGCTTTGGACCTCATTTCTCCCCGCTCGCTCAGGTAATACCTGGCTGTTATGTTGTCATCTGGACAAGAAACTAGTCCGATTTCAAGGGTGGAATGAAAGCCTTTAGTTCTAAATGCACCTCCCTCAACTCTAGCAGGTTAGTGTGAACTCTCTGATCCTTTGGAGACCAAGGCTCTTATTCCGAGTTTGGCGGTCCGAGGACTGCCACAGTGGAGATGGAGGTCGCACCGCCACAGGCCCGGCGGAGAAAACCACCATATTATGAGTATGGCGTTGTTCCCAACAGGATACAGCAAATAGACCACCAGTACCACCAGTGGTCGGTGGCAGGCATCTCCAGTCCATCAGAGACTATTTTACAGCTGAGCATATTACGAGGTTACACACCGCCAGGATATCTGACGCGGTCAGACCCCAACTAAAACCCTGGCGGAAATGGCCAGTTTAAAAGGAAACCCTCACCTTCAGAAACACGGACACATCCGGAGCCGCCATGGAACCTGAACTTGAAGTCTTCCCACTGCTCCTGATCGCTCCAGAACCAGCGACAAAGACAATAACCGTAACTTCACCTACTTAACACACACTGGAGGGAAAGGCATTAGTATATTCCCACATACTACGTACATATCCGGGATGACTAGCGACAGCCACACACACACGCAAACACCCGTACCAACCACATACTCAAATCTTCATACACCCACACAAACTACACACACCAAGGTCAACATACATGTGCCATCCACACACCACCCCACACACACATCACCACCAATGTCTAAACCAAACATACACAACACCACAGACACACACAATGACATCACTACTGCAAACACACAAAGCCATTGGCAAGGAACAACTCTGCACACTTCCACATGAAAACACATACTGACAGCAACACGTAACCACCACATACAACCAACTCATACGAAAACACTGCCACTTAACGTGCCAGATGTCACACCATGCCCACACATAACACAACGCACATGACAAATCAATCACCACACACGCACGCACACACAACCACACAATGCCACACAACACATCACACCGAGTAGAATGCACAAGGAACCACACAACACATGCTGCAACACAATCACATCACATACATAAAACACACACAGACCAAATTGCACAAATACAACACACCCATTATGAAGGAAAGGAAGGACAAGTATGTCTCCATCCAGACCAACAGGCGGTTTGCCGGCCCATATATATTATTAATACATATTTAAAACTATAAAAAAAGTACAAATGGGGCCAACTGGCCAGTCCAAATAGTCCAAGTGCCACCAGGCACATATGGCACTTGTGAATGCCCCAACTTGACTCCTGACTGCAAAGTGGCCTCCCCATAGTGGGGACATCAGGGGGCAGGCAGGCACCTCAGGGGTGATGGGGTGGTGGTCGAGGAGGGGGTTTGGGTTTGCTTTTGGCTTTGCATGGGTGGGCTTGGCCTTCGGCTTAGTTTGTGGCTCTTTAGGTTTGTCCTTGGGAGGGGGTAGCTTGGGTTTGGGGGTTGATTTTTTTGGCAGGGGGAGGGGCATGGTAACACCAGGGGGGACAAGGGAGGACTGGGAGGTGGAAGAGCTCGTGTCGGGGAGGGATACAGTGCGTTTTGGGGAATCACTGGGTATGAAAGTGATAGGGAAGGGGGAAAATTCACATAGGAACCTTTTCTTAGGGACACTAGGGCAGTCATGGGAAGCGTTTGAGAGTGGAGGGAGGGGGAGTGGTAGTGAGGTGTGTTTATGCAGGTGTCTTGGGTGCAGGTGCGTAGGTGGAAGGCATGTGTGTGCTGGGTATCTGATGGTTGTGTGACTGCAGGTGTTTAGGTGTCTTGGGAGGAGGGGGAGGAGGTGCAGGGAGAAGCCATTGTGGATGGGTGACTGTCTGTTGGGGTGGTGCCTGCAGGTAAGGTGGATGTGCTGCATGTGAAGGTGTTGGTAGTTGTGGTGAGTGTGCATGTGGTGAATGTGGTGGATCTATGCCGGCCTGAAAGTGTGGTGACTGTGGGTATGATGGAACTAGTGGCTGGATCAGGGAGTGTTTGTGTTCTGCCAGCAGGTGTGAGTGGTGTAGTGTCTGTGAAGGAGGGGGTGGTGTGGGGGTCAGTGTAGGGGGTGGATGTTGTTGTGTGTGGAGGTGGGTGTTGCCTGTATGTATGCCGGTGGTGGGTCTTGTGGTGCTTGTGTTTGTCACTGCGAACCGTGTCTGTTGAGGTGGATGAATAGCGATCTGACTGTGTGCTCTGGATGGGTGTGGGAGAGGGGTATGGGATTGGGTACAGGTAGCTGAAGGGAGGACGGAAGAAAAAGCGACACTGGCTGTCGTCAGCGAGGAGGCCAGAACTTGAAAGGATCTCTGCAGGCCAGCCACGGGACAGTGAATGCCTTCCAGGAACACATTGCTCTATTGTACCCGAATTGCCAGTCCCTGTCTCACAGAGATGGACCTCAGTTGGTCAATAGCCTCCTTACTGAGGGTAGCAGGGCTGACTAGGGCAGGGGCTGAGGTGCCTGCAGTGAAGGAGATGCCCACCCTCCTGGGGGAGTGGGCACGGGCAACTGGGTGGGGAGCACAGGGAGTGTGGTGCTCATAAGGGAGGTGGTGGGCAAAGATGTTGCTGGGCTGTTCCTAGATGGGTCCACCACCACCAGGGAGCTTCCATCGGAGGAGGAATCCATAGATGATGCAGATGATCCCGTCTCCCCTATGGCACTCCCCTTGCCCTCCATCCCTCTGGTCCCTTCGGTTTCACTGGTGTCAGCCTCCTGGGTCCCATGGGCTGCTGCTTCCTCATTCACCAGTGCCCTTTCTCCTTTGACTATAATGCTGATGCACACAAAGACAGAGGAGGAGAGGGAGGAAGGGAGAAAGAGAAAAATAGGGTGGAAAAGGATCAATACCTACCAACCATTAACATAGATCAACATGTACATCACACCAATTACCAAATGGCATGCCATACCATCACAATGAGAGTGCATTTCAGTAAATACACATTGTGAATTGCAAGATGCTATGCTCATACTCCAGCTATAGTGAGAACATCTTGACTCAGTGAATTGTCAAGGCTGAAACACTGCATAGCAACATTGTGATTGGCAGGGCGATGCCATGCATGACATTTAAACAATAGGGTAAGATTCCAGGGAGCCCTATGGGACTTACCACATCTACTACCATAGAATAGTTGGAAAGGCCAGGCCACATAATAATAGGTGCTACAACAGATTGTGCGGTGTTATTTGCACACAAAGAGTCAGATGTAGCAGTATGCCATGGTTGTTTCCCAACACATATCCTACACTCTTAGGGCAACATATGCAGCATGGTAAGGAGTCATTTCCTGAATATTGTCCCATTTAGGCCATCCATGTTGAAGATCCCTGATGCCACACCCGAATCAGTCCATTGCAGCTGCTGTGCAAGATAGAGAAATCCTCAGTCACAATGGGAAAACACATACTGATGTGATAGCACTGACACCTCAGGTACATTGATGCAGATGGAAGAAGCTGGTCTGACACAATGCGTCTGTTGCCCACGCTCACCCAACCATTGAAATTGTCCATTGGATATACACTGAAAGCAGTGTATAGCCACGCATGACTGATTCAGAGCCTGGCAGGGTGACTGATACCTATTGTGGATGTCCATCGACGACTGATCACATGCACATCTGCACACATATAACCCATCCATCCCAAACAAGGCATATCATGTGAGAGGTGGGAGCCTGTACTCACCCCCTTGTGGCTGCCATGCTGTCCTCAAGCACCCATTTACCTCAGGGTAGGCCACCCCCAAAATGCAGGCCATTAGAAGGGTCAGGGTCCGACAGGCATTCATCCTTCATTGGGAGGACGTCAAAAGCTGGGCCTCTGCGGTCTTCTGGGACCAGGGTTTCAGGTCCTCCCACCACTTTCTGCAGTGGGTGCTCTGCTGGCTATGGACCCCCAGGGTCCACACTTGCTTACCGATGGCATGCCATATCCCCTTCTTCTGGTGGGCGCTGACCTGCATGGGTGGCACAGACAGAAGGAAAAGGTCATGTACAGGGGCAACACATCAGCAGTAATGGACTACTCACATCATACACATCGCATGCCCACACCAATGTGTCTTCACGGGACAAACGCATGTACTACATGGTCCCTGCATGCATCCACTACCTGTGTGGTGTGGAAACGCTTTACAGCCTCAAACACCCCTATCAGACAGGCCAGTGGAATTGGGCTCACCTGCTCTTCTGGTGCCCCATACAGCTGTCTATACAGGGGTAGGACCTCGTCCACAAGCTTCTCCAGCTCCTCCTGGCTTAAGGCTGGGGCCCTATCTCCTGCAGAACGTGGCATGGTGGCTCCCAGCGACAGTACACAGCAGCTCACGTAGTGGAGGTATTACTTGCATGAGTGTCAGGAGTCAAGTGAGCTAGGTGGCGCAAAATGGCAGTTATGGCCGCCGCATACATGACCGTCAATGCCGTCGGTTATCTTCATTGGTCTCAGTCCCCCATAGGCAGCAATGTGATCCAATGAGGAGTTGCACGGTTATTGAGACCGCCTATCGCCATGATGACATATGCTGGCCGAATTAGGTCACTTCCATCTGTCCAGTGCACGCCGGACAGGCGGCTGCCATTTTAGGCACATATGATGGTTTGTAAAGTAGTAATAAGTGTGTCATGCTAGACATATGTACTGAATGCACTGTAGGCCTAAATTCAGCCATCATGGCTAGGCCCATGAATGTGATAATCATGCCACAGTGTTGTAGGATGGGTGGGTCTCAAATCCAGGGCATGAACAGCGGCTCAATACCTCATAGGCGGTGTAACCATATGATACAGTGGCATTTGTACATATGAGGGACGTGCTGGACTAATATGCAGCTTTTACATGGACCACTGGACATGTGATGTGTGTGATATGCTGTTGTCCAGGTCCTGTAATGGACAGGTTGGTCTACATAGGCCCTGTACATGGCCATATTGGGGGGCCTGTCACAAGTGTATGCTGTCTGCAACGAGGGTCTTGTCATCTAGCATGTGTTGTGTGGTCATCAAGTTGTACATTCTCCCCTCTCTATCCTAGATACCCGGTATTGAGGAGAAGGAGACATGCACCAGTGACCCGCCTCCTAGTGGACCTCCCAACCCTGGAGGAGCGACACATCATCTAGCCCCATCGTCTGAATCGTAACACCATAATGGAACTATGTCCCCATTTGGAGCCAGATCTATTGCCTGCTATACATAATCCCTGTGCCATCCCTCCCACAGTACAGGTCTTGTCTGTGCTACACTTCCTTGCCTCTGGCTCTTTCCAGATAACAGTGGGTTTGGCAGCAGGGATGTCAGTGCCCATGTTCAGTCTTATGTTGACAGATGTACTGTCTGCTTCACTGAAACATATGAATAGCTACATCAGGTTCCTGCAACATGTGGATTTGCCTACTGTTGAGGCTGAGTTCTGTCATATTGCATGCATCCCTCATGTGATTGGGGCCATAGATGGCACCCACATTGCTTTGGTCCCTCCCAGGGCTAATGAACAAGTCTGTATGAACATGAAAAACTACTACTTCATCAATGTACAGGTGGTGTGTCTCGCGGACCAGAACATCTCCCAAGTTACGGCCAAGTATCCAGGATCTGTGCATGACTCCTTCATTCTGAGAAACAGCAATGTCCCACACATGATGGCATAACTACAGAGAGAAAGAGCATGGCTCAGTGGTAAGTTTGCAATAGGATGTGTGTCACTGTAATGTAAACTGTCATCCCATTCAGGCCTGTGCCTCTACCGAGACTGTGACAGGTCCTACTTACTCTGGCTATCCTAACCTTCCCTCGCTGCTGGCACCAGTGAGGTACCCTACCACAGAGGGGCATCACTGTTTCAATGAGGCCCCTGGCACAATGAGGCATGTTATTAAAAGAACATTTGGGCTCCTGAGGGCCAGATTCAGGTGCCTCCACGTCTCTGGAGGTGCCCTCCTCTACAGTTCATTAAGGTATGCCAGATCATAGTTGCCTGCTGCATGCTACACAATCTGGCCCTGAGACGACAGATTCCATTACTGGCTAATGAGGAGGAGCCAGCTGCACCAGTGGCTGATGCTGGGGACATGAAAAGTGATGAGGAGGCTGATGAGGAAGGTGTAGCTGAATGTAGGACTGAGCTGATCACTCATTCCTTCCAGTAACATACAGGTATGTTGTTTTTTATTGTCAGGTGTATTATTTACAAATAGCCTCCTGACAGTACTGCTCATGGTCTGGTACATCATTGGAGGTGTTCAGTGTACCTATTCCTCGGTCTGACTAGTGGTGTGAGACAGAAGCTGTGTTACTGATGAAATCTCACTGACATGTGGTGAATGCAGATTGGTAGGTTGACAATTCCTATGTACATGCATGGGGTGTGTCATTTGTCCTGCAAGGTCCTGTGCAGGTGCTTTCCCAAATGAAGATTTGTGTAGTGTGTCTCACTCCCTATCAAAACTGTTGACTGTGGAATTCATGAACATTGTCCTTTCACAAAACAGTAGTAAGTGTAGTGATTTAATCATTTCACCTGTGATCTACTGCGTAATAGTCATGTGATTCCTGATCTTGTGGGTGTGACATTGTCTTCTGTTGTCCTCTGTGTAGATGCCAATCCACACTGTGCATGACAACAATGTACTACATTGTGCTGTGGCTCCCACCATGCCTACTATCCTGATGTGAGTCCCTGTCTTGGTCTATTTGCAGGTTGGATTTGTGGAACTTCTTCTGTGTGTGGCTTGGCTTGTGACTCCCTTGAGACTGGAATTTGGACCCTCTCTGGTGTAGGGTGTCACCTGCAAGGAATGGCTCCCTCTGCTGTCCATGTGACATACGTTTGGTGAAGGGGAATAACCACACATTACATTTTGCTAGGACTGACCTTCATACATGTGAGAATAAAGACACAAAGACAGTTCCTGTGTTCTATAGTGTTTATTGGGCACAAAGTGCGAAAGAGTTGATGAGTGTGGTCATGGTTGGAGTAAACATCAGAGTAGGTGGTCTAGCGGTAGCCAGTACAGGTCCAGTATCCAAGGCCCATGTGAAAATGGAGTAATGACATTGAACAGCCAACAGGATAACTCAGTGGCACACAAGGGAGAATGTCCAGAAGAGGGTCACTTCCTGGCAGGGGTTTGGTCTTGGAATCATCTCCTGCAGGATGTCTGGATTGGTGACCACATTTCTGGGGGGGAGGGGTCATTAGCTGCAGAAGGTGGGGTGCCAGTGGCCTGCGGTTCCTCTGGCAGGGGCTCCATTCCACTATCTGAGGCTGATGTTGATGGTTCAGTTGGTATCTGGCTATTGGATGGGGCCTGCTTGAGGGCAGAGGTAGCACGCAGGATGCTTGTGAGCTCCTTGAGCACCACTGCAATGGATGCCATGGTGGCATTGTGGGCCTGCCACTGCTGCATGGCCTCATGGTGGTATTGCCTCTGCAGCCTTTGGTTTTCCTCCAGAATGGTGATTATTTGGCCCATCTTGCCCTGGGATTGCTAGTATGCTCCCAGGACTGGGGAGATGGTTTCCTGGCAAGTCGTTTCCCATGGGCTCCATCCTCTGACCCAGAAGTGCCCTCCCATGGCCCTTGACCCCCTGTGCCTGTGCCCCTGGCACGGTGTGCCCACTCCTAATTACCCCATGACTGTCATTGTCTTTGGTGTGAGGGGTTGACTCAGGTCCCTATACTGTGGGGCACGCTGCTGATTGACCAGTCCTTGGGACACAGGTGTGGGGAGCAAGGTTTGGTTGAGATGTAGATGCCAAAGGTTGGGGTGAGGTTGGATGTGGGCAGGCTGAGGCTGGGAGTGGTGGACTGACCAGAGGCCACATGAGCCATGTAAGTCGTCGATGTCTAGACATCCTGTAGCGTTGGTGTGACTGGGGCTAATATCCCTGGGAGGGCTGGCTGTCTCTGGCGCCCTCTCCATTGTGGCAGTGGCAGGGGTAGCTGCGAAGTAAGTGGGAGCATATCACATGGTGGGGATGTGAATGTTGGTCTCTGTGTCTGATGCATACAGTGGCTTAACTCAATTCCCAGTTATGGCAATAACAGATGCAGCACTACATACTTTGTAGGTAATGTACAGTGATATGGGTTGCAAGTTCCATTGAGGATTGTTGTATGAGGATTGCATTTCTGTCATTGCCATGAATAGGTCCCCAGTCGCAGCATCCTGTTGGTTTTGCAGATGTGATAGTTGCACATGCAGGTGTTGTACATGCGGGTGTTGCACTGTGACGTGGACAGATCTGCTTTTTATGTGGATGCGCAGGGGCATTTTGGGAGTCGTAGTGATGGTGTTTGGCAGTGCTATCTGTGCAGTGCGCAGGGACTTTCTGCCCATTGTGGCTGGGTGGTGGGGTGGCATGCAGGGGAGGGGCTTTAGGTGATGCTGTGGTAGGTGTAGTGGAAGATGGGGTGACTTGGGAAGTGATAGAATGGTGGGGTAGCATGCTGGTGGGTTGAATTAGTGCTAGAGGCATGTGGGTACAATACCAGTGTCCAGTCCTCCAGGTTTTCCAGTCAGGCCCTCAGGATGCAGGATGTCCAAGACCTTCTCCTCCCACGATGCAAACTATGGTGGAGGTGGTGGGGGCCCACCGCCAGTCTTCATCACAGCAATTTGGTGCTTGGATGCCATGAAAAGCACCTTCCCCCTAAGGTCATTCCACCTCTTCCGGATGGCCTCCCTTGTGTGTGAATGGTTGCCAACTGAGTTGACCCTGTCGACGATTCTCTGCCATAATTCCATTTTCCTGGCTATGGTTTTTTGCTGGACCTGTGCTCTGTGCAGTTGTGACTCTATTGTGATGATTTCATCAACCATGATCCTCAACTCATCGTCTGTGAAGCGTGGGTGTTTCTGACGGGACATGGTGGTTGTGAGTAGGGGTGTGTGTAGTTTGCAAGGGTGGTGTGTTGGGTACTTGGTAGTGTGGGGGTGCTTGTTTGTGGTATTTGTGTGCTGTGACGATGTGTTTATTGTGTCAATGGTGCAGTTGTGTGGTGTGTGCTGAGTGTTGTGTGTGATTGTGCGTATGGTGTACATGTGCAGTGTCTCTGGTTTGTGTGGTCCTCACTGTCGGTGTATTTCATTTTGGTTGCAAAGGGTTGTGAGTTGTGTGTTTTGTAGTGGTGTGTGTTGTTGTGTCTAATGTTTGTATGTGTGTCAGGTGTTCAGTATTCGATTTGTCCAATGTGGTGCTGTGTTCTGATCGAAGTGTGTTTTTGGGCCCCGGCGGTTCACACCGCCAAGGGTTTTCCACAGTGCAATGACCACTGTGCTGATTTGTGGGTCGTAATATGGAGTGAGATATTTGTTTGGCGTGGCAGTGCTGGTGGTAAGACCACCTCTATCCCTCCCTCGGTTGTCCTGGCGGTGTTGAATTTGCAGCTGTTTTTGGGTGAAATGCTTTGTGAACTCTTGATACGACAGGAGGTATACTGCCAACACTGGCGGTCTTTTGGCACACGCAACTGCGGCAGTCTTGCTGTAAGACCGCCAAACTCATAATGAGGGCCAAAGTGCCTTGAATCTGAAGATGATCAATGTAAGCACCCACGGCTGGTACAGAGGTGTCTGTTACTATTGCCTGCTTTGGGATGTTTTGATGGGATTACACTCCGCAAAGCAGTTTCTCTGGGCGACACCACCAACTGAGAGATTGTGCCGCCAGCAGTGATAGTCTTTTCATTTACCTGAAATTTACTTCAGACCGTATTTAGGTGTGTATTTGGAACTTGGAAGATCCAGGTCACCAATGAACATAGAAGACGCAATATTTAAATTTATGTTGGATGGAATTTTTCTTCAGAATGTGCCATTTTAGAAGTATAGCTAATCTTCTCTCTTCTAAAGGAAACAGTTTTGTTTCTGCTGCATTCAAAACTGCTTCCAGATAGTTTAGACACTGCACTGGGAAGGAAATCAGTTTTTCGTGATTACATGCATGCCCGATCAGTTGAGAGCAGCAATCGCAATCTGGCATGCATGTAGATATATTAATGGTTTGATCAGCCAATCGTTTTGGCAGGGGTAGACTAAGATCTTCAGCTTCTTGAGATGTGCTTCACTGATGCCAAACTTTACAAAAGGTCCTGTGTGCAGACTTTAGATGAAAAGGAAGGACCCTGTGCAGTTAATGGTCGTTTGCTACTTTAAATTTCATTAATTTTGTATGTTTTTTGTCTGTTGTTACATACGCATCTTGGAGGTTTATGGAACATTGCCGAATCCCTTAATGAAATTGGATTAATCTGATGCATTACAAAATTTCTAAATTTTTTTTGCGAATCCATTTTTTCATCATCGTGAGATTTAGAATAAATGAGTGCCTTGATTCTTTTTTCTTCATTAGAAAGAAGCAGGAACACATTCACATCTCTTTCTGAGGTGTAAGGATTTCCCACAAAGCCTGTTTTCACAGGAGGATAAAGACTTCTTGCCAAAGTTGCTCCCTGTGTATAGGGGATGATTTCTTTGGTGGAATCACTGGTGGAGGGTATCTGAACCTGAGAAAGTATCCATTTTCAACAATATTCAGATTTGTTTCTGGCTATGGATTTCCACTCTTTCTGGTAAAATGAAATGCTTCTACATACAGAAGTGGGCAGCAAAAGGGGGGAGCAGGAACGTGTTGTTTCCTACCAGTGATGGGTTTAGTGGCTGGGGCAGACTGCCAATGGCCTCCTCCGCCTCCAGATTGGCACCTACAAAGATGTTGCAGCTGATGTTGGTGTTAATATTGAGGCCTTTCAGGGGCAATATGACGTACCCTTCCAACAATGCTGCGGAGCTCGCTGTTGTCATTGCAGTTGCAGAAGTGCACACATTTGTCCCCACAGAAGCCAGCTTCTTGCGCTCTTTGTTAGGAGACACTGTACACAGAGGAGCAGTGGCATGGGACTGGTGTGCAGTCTACACAAAGACGGAATCCAGAAGAAGGTCCATGCCATTACATCCTGACCTGGAGGTCTGTATTTACTTAGAAGTCAATATTGTAGTGTCTTCTCAAAAATGACAGGAGTGGTGGATGACGTAGCTGTAAAGGGGGGGTTGTATTTTGTTGTCCCTATTATAACGACATCCTCAGAGGTGTTAGTGTTGTCAATAGGAGAAATTCTCACATCAGGAGAGTCTATCAGAGCAGGAGACTATCTCCCCTTAGATAATGTAGAATATGAGCCCCTTAATGAGAGATATTGGAATGTGAAACCCTGTCTGCGTTGTAAATGTAAATGCATTGAGCGATATGTACACCGGTGAGATCTTAACCTTGTCCCAGACCTTGAGGAGGTCTGGAATGTCATGATGGAGACATGGAAAATGGTATTTGGACAAATATCGTTGGCAAGAGTATCGATTATAGAGGTAAGTAATATCAATATTAAATATATCTATGTTGTAAATATCAATGTTAAAAATATCTGTTAATATTGTTTATGTTTAGTATATTTTTTAATTGTATATGTTATACATTGTATAAATATTGTTAATGTTTTTTAATATAGTATGTACGTTTTTTGTTGTTTTTTAATTTAATTGTTTATTGTAATTTTTAGTGTTGTAGCGGGTTGTAGGTTTTGTAGGGCTATAGGGTGGGATGTAATGTAATTACAATTAATTAATCATTACTTTTTAATTATTAATGATTTAATTGATAACTAAATTCTCTAAATTATTTTTAATTTATGTTTTAGGTGCAGGTTGTGGGTTTTTTAGGGGTACAGTGTGGGAAGTAATTTGATTACAAAATAATTTGTAATTACTGTTACTGATTTTATTTATAATTATGTAAATTCTCTGATTTACTTTTTAAGTTCAGTTTCAGGTGCCGGCTATTGGTTTTGTAGGCGTATAGGGTGTGAGGTAATTTAATTATAATTAATTTACAATTCATTTTTTATTATTATTGATTATTTAATTGAAAATTATGTAAATTCTTTAATTTGTTTTTCCAGTTAAGTTTTAGGTCTGGGTTGTAAGTTTTGTAGGGATATATGGTGGAAAGTAAATTAATTATAATAAAAGTTATAGGGTTAGAAGGTAATAAATCATTTATTGGTAATTATTACGTTACTGTTTATTTTTTAACTGATAAATATGTCAAGTTATATTTTAGGTGTGTGTTGTTTAGTTTGTAGAGTAATGAGGAAGGTATTTGATTATAAATTAAAAAGAAAGGTGTTCAGTTTTTCAAAATAATCTTTTTTAATTATTTCATAGGTTAATTGTGTTATACTTTCTTTCTTTTTATTACATTTTAATTGTTGGTTGTTATGTTTGTATCAGTATAATGTGGTATTTTAATTATATAAATAATATTTGTGTTAATTGATAACAATTATTCAAATGTGTAATAGTTATGCTATTTTTGGAGTTTTTGTTAAAATTAAGAGATTTAGGGGCCGATTATGACTTCAGCTGTCTTGGGACCGCCATACTGCCTTTGGTGGTTGGACTGCCGCCTCCTCAGCGGTCCAACTGCCCGATTACGATTTGTGCCGTTGGACCACCACAAGACCACCGCCAACATTTGATCTAACGCAGCAGCGGCAGTAGGGACAGCAGTGGTCAATGGTGGCGGTGCTGACATTGGCACTGCTGTGTGTATTATGATCTGCCTCTCCGCCAACCTTTTTATGGCAGGGACACTGCCACGAAAATGTCAGCAGAAAGGCAGGTAAAGGGCTCAAAAAAGGGCCCCAGGGAGAATAAGCCCATGTGGATTGGGGTTGGGGCTAATGTTGTCCCCCTCCATGCCTGCAATTTAGGTGCATGCATTTGTTTGCCATGCGCAACATGGTGCAAGGAAATGGTGCGTCCGACTTGCTGAAGGCGCAGCAGGGCAGCAGGCACTGGCTTCAGGTTCTCTTCTAAACCGAAGCATGCTGCTTTCTTCACTGCGCCGCTGACACACCTCAAGCCCAGTGGGAATGTCGCAATGCGGCGGTCTGAATGGCGCCAACTGGGCTGCATTCTCCCGACCGCTGCGGCGGACTGGTGGTCAGACTGTCAAAGTCCTATCCAGGCCCTTCATTTTTATAATTAGAATTTTATACTTTGGGGTATGTAATAGAGTTGTTAAAATATGTTGTTTGTTTGAAGTGAAGTATTCTCTTTGTACTGAACCAATGAATTAAGTGAGTGTAGTACATGTTACCTCTTCTGAATCTAATGCTTTCTACACTGTTGCACTGACTGGAGGGGGAATAGTAAATTTACTCCTCCTTAGTCCAACACTTTCCCTACTGTTGCAGTTACTGGAGTGAGAATAGTAAATGTAACTCTCCTGAGTCGAACGCTTTCTCTACTGTTGCACATATTTGAGTGGGAGTAGTAAATTATGCCAATCCTGAGCCCAACAGTTCCCCTAGTGTTGCACACACTGGAATGGGATAGGACATTTTACCCCTCCTGAGTTCAACGCTTTCCCTACTGTTACACTTACTGGAGTGGGAATCGTGAATTTAAGTGGAAATAGTCAATTTCACCCCTCTGGTATCCAACACTTACCCTACTGTTGCACATAGTAAATTTTAGCCTTCGTGAGTCCAATGTTTTCCATACTGTTGCACCGACTGGAGTAGGAATAGTAAATTTTACTTCTTCTGAGTATAACATTTTCCCTACTGTTGCATACACTGGATTGGAATAGTAAATTTTATATTTCCATTGTCCAACGATTTCTATACTGTTGCACAGATTGGAGTGGGAATAGTAAATTTTACACCGCCTGAGTCCACTGCTGTCCCTACTGTTGTATAGATTAGAGTGGGAGTAGTATATTTATTATTGCTATAGTTTAATAATTTTGTTAATATTGTTTAAATATATATTACTATTACATGTTTGTGTATTTAATTTTATATAATTTATATGTATAAATGTACGTAGCTTTTAACATATTTTTAGTTGAATGTATTTTTATCCATTGTTTACTTTTTATATATAATTAAATTGGAATTATTTTAAATGTATTTGTTGTATTTTTATGCTTGTGCAAATGTATATATTAATAAATTTAAAAAATTGAAAGTTATAATTAATATTTGTTATAATAGTCTTACAATACATGTTATATATGTATATAAACATTAACCTATACATATATCTGTGTGTGTATTTGTTTAACATGGTGCATGGCAACAATGCACCTGACTTGCTGGCGGTGCAGTCAGTACAGAAGGCATTGGCTTCGGCTCTCTTTTGAGAGTCGAAGCCAATGCTCCTGCATTGACTGCACCGCTAGCCCCATGGGAACATTACAATGCGATGGTCAGGAGACCGCCAGCTTGGCTGCTTTCTCTCGACCACTGTCATGGCTGTATGACAGTCCGAATGCCAGGATCATAATCAGGCCCTTACTGTTTTTAACTACATATATTTATGAAAAAAACTATATATTTTTTTCAATATTAGTGTTAACATTTTTTTCAATATTTTTGTACTTATCATTTATATGTATATGAAAATTATACTTTTGACATGATATTTCCATATCACAAGATTTGTGGTTTCGATATATTCTATCATAGAACCCTGTAAAACCTTGGAACCAGCCCCATAGGAACATTTGTGGGTTCTGAAGGAATCTTTGGGGGAGGTCTAGAAGGAGACAGCTCAACAGGAATAACTGGTGATGTGCTGGACATGGAGAAGGTGTTAATTGTCGATGAGACGGGAGAAGCAGAGGAGAAAGTGGAGGATACGTTGATGGTGGCGGCGAAGATGAGTCCAGTATGAGGATTGGAGAAGTCCTAGACAGTGAATACACTCTGTCGGATTCCAAAAGAAGTCTCTGATGTTTCATCTTTCTAAGCCACCCTGCGGTCTCCTCCTCAGCTACAGATGAATGCCTCAATGGTGAATGATGTCTTGACATTGATGATCCCTTAATGTCGAGATCTCTTCCTCTTCAACATCGAATGTGTCCTCGATATCAACCCAGCCCTCAAATGTGAGTAGAAAGGTACTGCACCTCTTCTGGACATCAGTGTCCTTGACATGGAGTAAGGATGTTGTTTCTCACTGTGTCTTTTCCTTTTGAATCCCCCCCGCAAGATCCCTCTGCTCTCAGAGAGTGAGACAGGATCACTGATAGATGGAGCAACCACCCCTCGCTCCTCAGATCCTCCTCCAGAAAGTGATTCTTGCCACTTCTGCCTTTCTTCTTGACCATGAAATCGACTCTTTTCATGCAGTCTCAAAATACACCTGGAGAGGACGATGCAGTGATGACACCTTCTGAAACTGTGAGATTCTGGTAGGCACAATATATGCAGAGCTGTTTACAGTCCTTTTTAGCCATTTTTCATCCACATCTTAGTCTTTAAGAAAAAAAGATATGTTCCAGTCAAGAAAAAAGCAGAAAAATACTTTCATTCTTTAAGGGTGTTGAGTGAACAATTTTCAGAAGGTTCAGAAATGTTTTTGAGGGGGCAAAAGTCCTAAATAGGCTGAGCTCAGTGCTTTAAGACTCTGTCACCAAGAGCCATAAATAAGAGATGTGGTAACTGCCATCCTCAGGGCATGATGAGACACCGATGTCTGGTAATCTGTAAATGTGCAGTGTCTTTTTTCACTCTATCATAGCTGCAGCCTACAGACCTACATTGCCCTGTTTTCCCCATTTATTCACTTTAAAAGAAAAAAAAAAGTTTTCTTTCTTTCTAGTGACATTTTCAGGCTTTATATATTTTTACACCTTTGAAGTAAATCAATGGAATTGGTAGTAGAGCCTCCTTAGACTGCTAAATTGTGCATTTATGTCAGATGTACTTCCTGGCCGTTTTGAAGTAAGGCAAAGCTGTTAAATAAAATACAACTTTGGGAGAAGTGCTCCAGGATCCTGGGACTATTCAGTGTTTATGATTATCAATGGCGATCCTTTGGAGGAGAAAGTGATTCAACATTAGAGGAAAGCAGTGAATATAGTAGTGTGTTCAGAAAGTCTGGAGGGAGGATACAGGTACACAGGATTTGTCAGTTTAGGTCTGGAGTGGTGAGTTTGGAAGAAAGAGAACTAGGTAAGACAGATAACCTGGTGGAGGAGCGTGGCATCACAGTCAAATTGAGTAGGAAAGCATGGCCATAAATGCAACAGGTGAAAGGATTGACCCTGGCAGACAGGATGGGACTGAAAGGGGACCTGGTACACTTCTAAGCCACTCTTTGAAGTCTCCCCCACTTCAAAGGCACATTTTGGTATTAAACAGGGCCTCTGACCCTACCAACTCAGACACTTCTGGACAAGATACCACTGATGAAGAAACTCTGAACGAGAACCTGCAACCTGCCAAGAGGAACTTCCTGACTGCCCAAAGGACTCGCCTGACTGCTTTTCTGCAAAGGACTGCTGTCCTGCTGTTGCCCTGCTGTCTTGCTGCCAATGCTGAGAAGTGCTCTCCAATGGCTTGGATAGAGCTTGCCTACTGTTCCTTGAAGTCTCAGGGCCAAAAAGACTTCATCTTGCAAAAAACTCTTTGTTCTGCGAAAAGTCGACGCTTAGCCTGCCAGAAACGTCGCACAGCCTGCATTGCAGTGAGAAAATCACTTCACGCCAGCCGGAACAACGCAGCCCGGCTCCCCAAGAGGAGATTGACAAATCGCCAGCGTTGCAACCAGAACTTTGACGCACAGCCCACTGGATCAATGCATAGCCAAGCCTAAATGATGCAGCCCGACTTCCTGCAAGAAGAATTGACGCAGCTCCTGCAGTGCGACAAAAAGTTCCCCGCATCGCCCACTGGATCGACGCAGCTCCTGTGCCTTTGTCCTGCACGCCCAGGATTTCTCCGCATTATCCCCGGGGCGTCCAAATACCCCGCAACCCAAAGAGGATCCAGGATTTTGTGCCGGAAATCGATGCAAGGCCCTGACTGCGTGGAAAAATATTGATGCATCGTCTCTGTGCGCCCGGAGAAACTGACGCACACCTCCCCATTTTCCATGCATCTCCTCAGCGGCCCTTTGCGGATAATTTCAACGCAAACCAGGTACTTTGTGCTTGCAAGAGACACTTGTTGGTTTTTAAAGTCTAAAGACTCTTTTTATCATTCTCTGAAGTGATATTTCAATGTGTACTTATCAGATCTTGATTGTTTTGACCTGCATTTAACCAGATAAATATTCTATATTTTTCTAAACACTGTGTGGTGTATTTTGTGGTGTTAATACTGTGTTATTGCATGATTTATTGCACAAATACTTTACACATTGCCTTCTAAATTAAGCCTGACTGCTCCGTGCCAAGCTACCAGAGGGTGGGCACAGGATAATCTGGATTGTGTGTGACTTACCCTGACTAGAGTGAGGGTCCTTGCTTTGACAGGGGGTAACCTGACTGCCAACCTAAGATCCCATTTCTAACAATCCAAAATTTATGTATGCATTAAATCCATGAAAAGTATTTTAATTCTTGTTCCAGGCACTGATAGGACAACTTTTTTTTCTGAATTCACTTCTTGACAATTTTTGTTTTTTTTGTTTTTGGACTCCTTATGCCTTAAAGGACATTCAGCGTTTCTCCTTTGAGAATATTGCATTACTTGATAACAAACAGATAACCTAATAACGTTTAGTTGTCCTGATGATGACCCACAAACATTTTAGACAACAGGGAAGCATTGACAGCTTTACAAGCAGACACATGAGCAGTAAAACCATGTTTGGGTTTACTACTAAATAGATGGCATGAATTACCTCATTTTTTTTATTTTGGAACCCTAGAAACTCACCCTTTACTTGCACCGGATTGTCCAAAAACAATGTACATTGCACATCACCAGCACTTCGCTGTTTTAAAAACGAATGTTTGCTTTCTCTGTATGACTAGTACAATACCAGCGTGCGTTCATCATACTAATTAGATCTTCGATTGACCGGGCCTCCACATTTTTTACAGTACTTTTTATTCATTTAATTCGTACATAAGTATCAGTTGTTTACAAATCGCAATATTTTACTGCTGAGCCTTCATTTTTTTTAAATAAGAATGATATGAAACAAACGTGAGGAAGAAACAGTCAAGTTTGCATTTTACTTTCCATCTCGCCTAACAAGGTGCGAACATGGAAAGAACCAGAGAAGGGTGAACAATCTGGATAGTAGCCCGGAAATGGTTGGAGAAGTTGCGGCATCACCGGGGGAAGAATGAGTGACCTTGCAGTGGGGATTGAGCTAAAGAGAGGAAAGGGCACTTACTGGTGCACTGATCACAATCTTGGCCATTGGGGACTCAGCAAAATTACCGAATAGGTCAAAGTTGAATGTAAAGCTGCATCCTCGCGCATGGAAAGGTGAGCGAACCAAGGAGGAGACATGTTAGGAGTAGGGTAATAAGGACGAGGGTG
The DNA here is from genome assembly GCF_031143425.1 of Pleurodeles waltl. Lineage (NCBI taxonomy): Eukaryota > Metazoa > Chordata > Amphibia > Caudata > Salamandridae > Pleurodeles > Pleurodeles waltl. Next base: position 494,357,850 of record NC_090446.1, read on the forward strand.
ACGTTAACTGGCCTTCTGCCACATCCCGCTATCCCCCCGTTGGTCACCTGATTGCAATGCTCTTCGGTAAGGAGCGGTAAGTGAGCAAGTACTCTTTGGGTAAGCAGCAGACGGCATTGTACGTATGTGAATTAGTATTTACATAAGAGTGTTTTTTTCTGGACAGTCTCATGTCTGAACAAGTGCTGCACGAGCAGGACGACCGCTTCCCAGGTGGGCACGCACGGAGGGGAAACTCTTTGGTGCTCTCGGCCCTAATGAGCCGAAGACTGTGGGGCATAGTTATACTCTGTTTGCACCAAATTAGCGTCATTGTTTTTTACTCTAATTCGGTGCAAAACTAACTCCATATTTATACTTTGGCGCTAGACCCGTCCAGCGTCAAATTTATGGAGTTAAAGTCATTTTTGAACGTGGAAACCTACCTTGCCTTAATGAGATGCAAGGAAGGTGTTCCCGTGCAAAAAATGACTCTATGGCCTTAACGCCACATTTATACTCCTGGGCAAAAATGGTGCACAGGAGGGAGGAGGGGTAAAAAAATGGTGCAAAGCTTGCTTTGCCACATTTTTTTAACACCTGGGTCACAGCAGGCGTTAGGGGACCTGTCGGCCTATTTCCATGGTGGAACACCATGGAATAAGCCCACGGGTGCCTTCCCCAGGCCCCAGGGACACCCCTACGCCAGATAGACAGCGGAGGATGGAGGACCCCATCGCAGGTAAGTACAGGTAAGTATTTTATTTTATTTTTTAAAGTGCCATAGGGGCCCCTGAAGTGGCCCCCCCTACATGGCACTGGGTGCAATGGCCTTGCCCAGGGGACCCTGGTCCCGTGTGCTGGCCATTGGGGTGGTGGGCATGACTCCTGTCTTTTCTAAGGCAGGAATCATGTGGTATGGATGGTTTTGTGTCAGGAAATAACTCTAGGCAGGTTAGAGTCATTTTTTTCTACTCTAACCTGCCTAACGTCATTTTTTGTTGGAAAACCCCCTTCTTCCATACCGCCAGACCCACCCGACTAACGTGATTTTTTTTTTTTTTTTTTTTTTACACTAACCTACCCTTTGCACCGGCTTGCACCATTCTATAACTATGGTGCCCGGCTGGTGCACAGAAATGGCGCAAGCCGGTGCTAAACTTTTTGGTGCAAAACTGCATTAGTGCAGTTTTGCCCCAAAAAGTATACACAAGGGCCTGTATTTGTAAAGCCAGTGCAGAAGTAAAATACAAAGCTTGAATTCCCAGCGTTTGCCAATCGGAACATCCTTAAAAGCTTTACGATCGATTTTATACTTTTAAAGTTTAGAATTTTAGTGCCTATCAAGGTCAGGCGGCAACCATATACATAGCATAAGCTGCCAATATTTTTACACTTTTCTTGTGGCGTATGGCGACAACAGCATGCTGCCCCCGAGGTAATGTCCACAGTACGCCACTATTTGTGGAAACAAGCGGTAACAATGCACTCACGCTGTGAATGCTGGGATAATGGGCCGCCCATTTATATTAATGAGGCACGCGGTTTGCTATTGTTTGTGAAGCCTCCCCTTTAGCTGCAAGTGTTTCTGAAGTGCACTGCATCACAATACGAGGAACAGGTTCTTGTGCACGAACCCCCTGGTATTTCACTTCCACCAAGAAGCCAGTTGGAGAGACGGTGAGCTGAACATTTTTTCGAAAATCACACAGGGTAACATTGTGAAAACAGAATGAACAACATGGATTGCAAAAACGTAGGCTCAAAAAATCAACTGCCAAAGTATTTATCACACAGAACATCTCCCTACAAAAAAATCAGTTTGCACTATTGCCCACTGATAAGCACTTGCCTATATGCTAAGATTGGAATTGGAATAAAAAAATCAATCCACTTGTACAACAGGTGGAAAGTGGATAAAGCTGTTAAAAAACATTTTGGTAGTGAGACATATATGCTGAGTTATTTTGAAAATAGTTGTTTTAAAAAAATCATTTTTCTTTATATGAGGCCTCTGCAGATGTATTGCCTGGTCTAAATTAGCGTAGAGGATTGAAGCTTTCAGATAACAGTCTTTTGAAGTGATTGGTCTGCAGAAGACAAGATTATGGAAGATCTTGTAGTTTCTTAATCTTAAATGTTGCTAGTGAAGAACAAAAAAAGCTTTTGACAGAGATCTAAGTTTAATGCCAGGATCACGGGCAATCACCACTGCATATCGGAGGGGAGGGGTGGAGTTTCTAAATACAAGTGGGCAAGTTGTTTTGTCCACTTATAAAGAGAGGGGTGGGTGGGGTGAAGTAGATCTGGATGAGCCAGTGATTGAGATGCATTTGACATGGATGCTGATCTGGTTGAGGGAAGAATACCGAAGCTGGAGGCTAGTCAAACACATCATAGCCGCATTTCATTTATTCCCAGTAGGTGCGATGCACCGCTAGTGCAGAGGTGACAGATATAAGTGATGGATGAAGAATCAAGAGACTGACAATGAATAGATGGCCGTCATACCATACTCCACCACAAAAGATGTTGATGCTGGAGTTGGTGAGCGCACTTGTGTGGAAGGGCTCTGAGGTGAGCTTTCGTTTCGGTATTACGCACACCTCGCGGAACACTATTTGTATTTAGGGGGCTTTATCCAATCACAGTGCTTAGGGCTCCAAGGATAAGATCTGAGATGGAGGAATGGGCATCGCAGGAGATACTACCGTAGAGAGGTTGCATGGATTGCAACGGGCTCCATAGACCAGAGTGTCACAGACATATAGAACATAAAGGAACAGAGAGAAGACATGTCAGAAACTGGGAGGAACAAGGAAGGTTTTGTGTCGCTATATTAAAGTCGAAATAACCTGCAGAAAATATTGTATTTCACTATACTACTAAGGTAAGTATAGATTTACTGTTCTTAACGCCGCATCTACATACCATAACGATATATTGGTAATTGATATACATAATGCGGTATTCAATATTTCAACCATAATGTAATGACATAACCTCCCTACCAATCATCTTTGTAGGGTTGCTTTAGAATTTCACACTTCTTTGTTTCTTCTTGTTTCAGTTGAACGCGCAGCACGGTTAACGTCGATACAGCCGCATGATCTTGCTCAGAAGATCGACCAGTTACAGCGACAGGTGACACTGCACAAGAACCGCTCAGAGAGCCTTCTCCGGGAATATGTACGTGCACAGGTCCTGCTACTTCTCTCGCTTTGTCGTACCCAGTCCTGAGCCAAGGGGCTTGAGCACAGGTGAAATGGTCTGGAGGGAACTGGAAAAGGCCATGCATGCATGGATACAACTGGGGCAGAACTAGCAACATCCTCGATTGTGGCTGTTCCCATCTCCTAAACCCATCAAGTCCTGTTGGTGACATGTTGTGCATCCATATGCCATGCCCCACCCAACCAGTCCAAGAGGTGGCATACTGAACAACTCCTGAGAAAACACCTTTATCTCATCCAATCCTAGAAGTGACCTGAGGTGCACTGCTTTGCCAATGACCTTAACCTATATACTTATTGAGATGATACGTTGTGTACCATGAGTCAATGCCCTGATCCCATCCAGCTGTGTAGATAATGGGTGTCATATCTTTTTGCCAATGTCCACAGCCCATACAGTCATAGATGTGACATGATGTGCATCCCAGTGCAGATTCCCCGGGTCATCCAGTCCTAGAGGAGATATGCATTATACTCCTGTGGTATTACCTTAATCTTACCTTAATCCACCCATGTGTAAATGGGAGGGGCATTTTTCCATGTTTGTATTGCGGCCCATGGCACCCTTGCTATGCCCCTGGCCTAAGACAAGAGCAAATGAGAAAGAAGTTACACTGTATTGTAAAGGGGATAATGCACTGAAATCTGGTGTGATGTGGCAACTGTTTGATACCTGTCACTGTAATGTTAATAACAAAGAATACCCATTTGCAGTCATCCTCACACAGACTTCTCAACTGATTGGATTGTATCAGTGGGAGTAGTGTAGTGTAATCTGTATATATATTGCACTGCACTGCAGACTTTTAACTTTTAAATTTCACAGCCTCATATATGGAATCAATCTCTAATTTTGGTGTGAGGGGGAATGTTAACTGTAGTTGACCCTGGGCTAATGAAAAGGGAATAGGAAATACTTCATTTCTGACCCCGCGGTTTATTCCTTCAACAGTTCACCTATTTAATGGTGGCTGCGGTGCAGCGGCACTGCTGGCACACAAAAGGCAAGCCTGTCTGTGCCCTTCCATGCGCGAATGGGGCCGGGGAGGCTGCACCCCTGAGCTCAGGTCTCCTCAGCTGTTCCTCATCTGCCTTACCTGGGCTACGCCTTTATATTCAGAAGAATTGTAGGCATTCAAATGATATTCAGGAGAAGGTGGTAAGCTGTAAGCACTGTTCATTTCACTTTACTACTAGGGATTGGCTCCCCTCTGTCACCTAGGATCACCAGGAGCTCCGATGGGAACTCCACTAATACCTTTATTAGGAAAGATAGTTTCCTGGAGGGAGCACCTGGAAGAGTTTTTAGTTTTTTTTAACCTAAACTGGGGGTCCTTGGGCAAACACCACCAAGACTTATTTGACTTGTTAACCGACTATAACACTAACGCTATGTTCCTTTCAGAACCATGGCTGAAAGAGTCCTCTGGCCCAGATATCATAGCGGCCTTACCGTATGAATACTGTATATCACACTTTGGCTGCAAGGCCAAAAAACGGGACAGGATTGCAGTTATAAACAAAAGATTAATTTCATTGCTCTGCAGAGAAGCTTGCAATTCGAGATTGCAAGGCCTTGAGTTTTTTCTATATGCTTAACCAAACATTTTATGATATCAGGTGCCCTCATACATCACTTCCCTGAGGCAATCAATAACTGAGTGTCACAGATAGCCGAAGAATTATCATCTACCTTACTCAAATGCGCCAATTTTACGGTGATGGGAGATATAAACCTCCATTTGGAGGACCAAAAAGACAAAATGGGCATGTCCTTAATTGAGGGTTTCTCAACAATACGGCTAGAATTGATTACCATCTTCCTACCTATAAAGCAGGGCACTTACTGGACCCCATCTTCTCGAACCTTGGCACTATTCAGTCTCATTTTCCCCTACACCTTACATGGACAGGTCATTTTGTCATCCCATGCTCCTTCTCATTTAATGTTTGCTTATGGGATAGGCTCAAACGGCCCACGTCCTACGCGAGAAGTTGGTCTAAACTAGATGTTCAAAAATGGAATACGCTGTTAGAAGAATCAATGTCTATTTTGGATAATTCAATAGATGTTGCAGTACAAACACTAGATAATTGGCTTAGAACTTCAGTGGATAGGTTGGCACCAATGAGCTAGAGAAGCCAGGATAGATCCCTACCCCCGGCTACTTGGTTCATTGACTCTTTATATAAGGAGAAGAAAGTTTGTAAAAAAAAAATTGGAAAGAAATTGACGTAAGTCATATCTACAGAGTGAAAAGGCATTTTATAAAAATGCTTTAAGGACATACTAGAAAAATTGTAAACTCACCAAGGCTGCTTACTTTACCAAGAAAATCTCAGATATCAAAGACTGTCCCAGGACACTCTATAAGGTGGTGGCGTCACTTGCAGATTCATTAAACTGAACCCTCATTATTTCCCTTTCTCAATAAGAATGTGAGAAAATACCTAACTTCTTTATTAGCAAAGTAGAGAATATCAGAAACACTTCTTTATCTACTGGAAACACCTACAAACTCATGGATACTCCTAGCCTTAAATCCCTATTAGAATATTGAAATGTTGGCAGCTCCATTGAAAACAATGGAGTGCTCCGGGCTTTTACTGGCCGGTAAAAGCCTGCAGCGCCAACATTCCAATCTTCTTTGTTCACAGTGAACAAAGCCTCACGGAGCCTGAGGGGATTTTAATCCCCTCCGGTTCCATGAAGCCTTTGTTTTATTTATGAGAACATTCTGCCCTCTAATGGCAGAACGTTTTAATAGCCTTCGGCTCGGGCCTTTAACGTGGGAGCGGGACTTTAATAGCCTGTAGAGCCCTCTACGGCGGGTTCTAAGGCTATATTAGAACACTGGAATGTTGGGGGCTCCATTGCAGACAGTGGAGTGCTCCGGGCTTTTACTGGCTGGTAAAAGCCCGGAGCGTCAATATTCCAATGTACTATTTGTTCACAGCAATAGCTGTGAACAAAGCCTTTCGGAGTCTGAGGGGAGTTTAATCCCCTCGGGCATCATGAGGAATTTGTTTTATTTGATAGAACATTCTGCCCTTGAGTGGCAGAATGTTCTAATAGCCTTAGAACCTGCTGTAGCTTGCTCTACCAGCCATTAAAGGCCTGGTATTTTTTAACCAAGTAGGACAGTCTGTCACAAGGTGTTCTCTCAAATTCTCCACATTGCCCTAGATACAACAAAGATCATCGGAGAGGGAACTAACTAATAATAGAATCCTGCCCGGACCCATCAACTTACTCAATAAGCAGTTTCATGACCATTTCAATTCTAATTCAAGCAAGCGTAGCAACGTTTTGAAATAATATTTGCTTGATTTAAGAATGCATCCCCTATGACATAAACAGGAAGACGTTTCTCCAGAATCTTCAAATGTAACTGCTTCTCCAAATCGAAGCCCCAACAGCTCCCTTGAACCTCTCATTAATTCTTGATGCAAGAGTCTGCAGTGTGCTCCATCAGAAATGAACTCAGAAGCTCAACTTAATTTTCAAACTAGGGCTAACTCTTGAAGCGCTAAGGTACAGAGAGGAGGGAAAGATGTAACATGAGAGTCTTGTGTTGCCCGTGACAAGCTTAGTATCCCTAAATTTCATAGCCACAGGCACACAGTATTAGACTATACACTTAACTTATATGAACACTTTCATCCCTGAGGCTGGCTGTCACTTGCTAGTGTGCTCTAGGATTGACTCTAGAAATGCAGTACTAACCGGGATCCCAAAACTCCATGTGTCCCCTGAAGGCTGCAGTCTGAGGAGCTGCGAGGTTGATACCAGGAACATGGGAGTCTGACTACATCACTCAGATCCTGAACTGCACCATGTGACTCTACCTCGAAGCCAGAAGCATTTTTAAGTTTGCTTACACAGTGCATAAATGCCCAGACCCGGATCGCCCTAACTCCTGACACACAACTGGCCATGTCTGGGGGAAACTATGCTCACACCCACTCATAGCACTGAGTTACCAGCACTGCCAATGAGAAACCTCAAAATAAGTAAATAAACCAGTGGTTCTTCCTGGTCCCGCCTCGGGCTAGAGGTGACAATCTACACCCTTGTTCCAGATTTCTGAACCACGTACGTTTCACACTACATACTCTACAGTAAAGGTGCACATGCACTGAAGTGTTGTGGACCGTAGAAGATGTGCAAGTGCTGTATGTTGCAGTACCGGGGTGCAGGGCAGCACTATAAATGAGCAGTGCCATACACTGCATAGAACTCGGAGACCACCAGAAAGCCCTCACCCCACCACCTGCTACACGCAGACTGACCAACTCATTTGTTGGAAGAAGTTTTATTTATAACTTTTTACCAGTCATTTCATAAAACATAATTAGCAATAAATCACTTCAAAACATATTTACAAGTTTTCATAATAACCATTTCAATAAGATTTATTCGATAACCATAAATCAATGTGACAGGATCCCTTCCTGAACCTCCTTTGGACCACACAGGTGAACCGTACCTCACCTGTATCCCTAGGGGAGGCGGCTCCCCCGACTTCACTGTTCCTTGTCCTCACGTTCAGGGTTTCGCCCCCTCTCCAAACACCAATCTGCCAAGGGGTGTAACTGGGCGACCAGGAGCGGGAGCCCCATGGCGACCCCAGCTATCTGGGCTCCTTACCCCTAAGCTGGTGTGTACATCCGCAGGTTGTTTCAGGGCTTCAGGATCCTAACTCTGGTGTTATCCTGAGACCACAGCCTTGGGGACCCCTCTGTTGGTTCTGGTTACTTTAGTACTTCTTCTCCAACCATAAAACAAGGGAGAGGGTGGGTGGGACAATGCCGGATCCAAAGTATCTCCTCGCCGCCGCGCCAGAAACCAGGCCGAGCCTTTCTGGGGGGTGTTTAAGTAGCCCCCCAACTGGAGCGCGGCAGCTGGAACTGGAAAGACGTTGCCCTCACGTCTTCCTCATACCCTAACTTCCGCCCCCTCACCTCGCGAGGTGTGAGGGTGGAAGTTCCTGGCCAGCCCGACACACAACTAGTGCGGAAGGTTCAGGCCACCTGATTCCTAAGGGGCCGCGCTCCCCCCATATTGGGGGGTAGCGCTTTTCCATAGACAAGGTACTGTGTTGTGCAGTGCAGGTTCCATAAAAAGTGTTGCACAGTAAAACATTGTCTGTACAGTGTATTGCTGACGAGTGGTTAATGCATGCGCAGCCCTGCACTTTTAGTTTTCAGATTATATGTGCAGTGATTTATATAGTGAATTACATGTGTAGTGCACCATTGTAGAGTGTGTTGAAGAGGTAGTTATGTACTTTGGTGATTACAGGCGTGATATAGTACATTCACTGCAGAGAAGGCATGCCATGCTGTGAAGTACACAGGATGTTTATGGCAGCGCTTTACATGGACAAGTATTCTGTGTTAATCAGTACCTGTACTACCTTAATATTAAATGGAAAGTACCAAAATATCTCCTCAATGGCTAAATACATTTAATTGGCGTGCACTGGAAGTTATCAATCCTACACAGCGATGCAATAGGTACATGCACTTTTATATTTCACATTCTAAGCACTGGCATACAGTGATACACAAGAAGAGGTGTGCAGGAAGATGCAAATGCACAGCATTGAGCCATGGATCTGTGTAATTAAATAGGAACAACTCTTGTATTTTAGTTATGCCCCTACTATGCTACAACGGCACTTCCTCATTTGAGGACCCTGCTTGTACTCCCGTTTTCCAAGCTACATGTAGTAGGGGGTAGCGCCCTGGCTCTTCAGTAGTAGCTAGAGTCAGAGCTGAGTCAGAGCAACGCTTTTGGCCAGAGCAAGGCTAGAGCATGCCATACCTCACTGACCTGCACGACCAATGCAGTGAACTCGGTTCAATAAAATGGACATACACAATGCTAACAGAAAAGAGATGTGTGCAGTTAGTTCAGTCTGTATGACATGATGAGGTATAGAGCACTGACAATACATACAGTGATGTGCAGTGTTACGTGCAGTAATAATGCCTATAACTCTCTTCCACAGTTGGTGAGCCAAGGGGACCCCTTTGGCCAACCTGACTTCATCCCGCCTCTTCGCCCGATCCCTGGCCTACCATCGCCTGATATTTCCCAAGAGGCCTGGATCAGCCTGAGCGATTCAGAGCGTCTGCGTCAGAACTACGTAGCCTATGGGGTGCTGCCTGATCACCTACGCACTGTGCTACACTGGCAACAGCAACTGAACCCCCATGCCATCCGCCTGTTGGACCTGCTCGGCAGCGCTGCACCGCAGGCTCAGGGCCTGCACAATAATCTGGCTGTTTTGCTGCAGTTGGTGGGTAGCCACCTGCCCACGGTGTCGATTCCACCCAAGCTGAGCGCCACCAACCACTTCCAGGAAAAGGTAATTGGCTACAATGTGTGCCGGAGCTACCACCACTGGCTCCTCCGGACCGACAAGGACATTGGCCTACTGGCCAAGAAATACCCTTTATAAAGACTGTCAAGCCACCCCTCTCCTACGCTTTGTATTCTAACGACCCCTTTGCCTCATCTCCAAAATAGGACAAGACTTTTAATGCCGCAATATTCTTTTTTAACTTAATAAAGTATTTTTAGTAGGATGTCCTGTTGTGCTTTTATTGGGTTGTTGGTACAGAGGTGCCACAGAATAGAGCTAATAAAAATGTTAATGATAATGTTTTTATCCTTTCCCCAATGCTTTAGTTGGGATGAAAAAAGTGGGCCAGTCTCTGAAAAGGGTGTGGCCAGAAAAGCATCACTAAGAATCCTTTCCAGAAGGCTGATCATTACTTGGTACCTCTCTGTGAGTTTTTTGGTATTGCACTTAGACGTGCTACACAACAATAAATACATATACTCAAAACAAACCAGTCCTTTTGGCTTTGCCAGTGCTTGTTATGCTGTACTAGATAAATAAATGACAACTTAAACATTACTAAGATCTGTGCAATGGCTTGTGGGCTTCAAAGGGTTGCAGACACTAGTGCTCACCTTTCACACCACTTTCTTCTACAGTCTCTTTGTTGGATACTTACACCCCTTTTCTCCCTACATCTTTCTGAAGACCTCCATCTGTCTGTCTCGCTCTTTTCCACAATTGCCATTGGCACATATGCAACAGTCACTCTGGGCACTCTGCAGAGAGGCCTAGCAATGGATTTTCATGTAGTTTGCACTCCTCTATAACCCAGTGACGGACACTGGGAGAAACTCACACTGCCTTCAGTCTCAACTTCCCAATCATGCACTTCCATAAATAAATAACCACAATCTGAACTCACTCAGACACTTGGAGGGGGATCAGTTCAGAATATGCACTACACAAGGGTTGATGTTGCAAAAAAAACAAACTATAGAAACATATCTTCAAACAAGGTTTGGGAAAGCCAATATTTCTCACCTATGTGAAATTATTGGCTTTGTTGGAGTGGAGTGGCATTTTGACGGGTGGAATAGGGAGTAGCTTTGTGCAGTGGTTTAACAAAAGCTCCTGCAGTGTGGGGGTGCCCCTGAGTTTCAGTGGCCTCCCTCAGCACAGTACCCTGGCCCGAGAGCTCAAGAGTGAGTCCGGAAGGGGGCCCCTTCAAGTACTTTGCGGGGGGTCTCCTCAAGTTTTGACACACCACTGGCATTGTGTGGCATGGCACTGTGAGGTATGGAGTGTAGTGAACTGGTGTGGGGTGGCATTGTGTGGAGTAGAGTGATATTACATACTGTGAAGTGACATTTTGTGCAGTAGCACTGAACGGAGTAGGTTGGCATTGGGTGGAGTGGCATGTAAAGTGGTTCAACGCATCGTCAGGTAAGTGGTAATACACAACAGTTACAATTGCATACAATTACAATAGAGTGGGTCTCCACTTAGTGGAGTAGCATTGTGTGGCATGAAGCGGCACTGTGTAGCATGGAGTGGGGTGGCATTGTGTTTTGTGACTGTGTAGTGTGGAGTGGCATTGTGTGGCAAAGAGTGGGGTGGCATTGTGTTGTATGTAGTGGCATTGTGTGGCATTGGGTGGCATGGAGCAGAGTGGCATTGTGTGTTGTGGAGTGGCATTATATGGTGTGGAGTGGCATTATATGGTGTGCAGTGAAGTGCCACTGTGAAGAGTGGACTGGTTTTGAGTGGAACAGTATTATGTGGCATGGATTAGAATGGCATTGTGTGGCATGGTGTACAATGGAGTGGCATTGTGGGGCTTGGAGATGAGTGGCAGTGTGTGGTGTGGAATTGTGTGGCATGCAGTGGCACTGAACTGTGTGGACTGAAATTGTGTGGCATGAAACGTTGGGGAGTGGAATTGTGAGTATGGGGATGGAGTGGCATTCTGTGGTGTGTAATTGTGCAGCGTGGAGTGGAATTGTGTGGAGTAGGATTGTGTGGCAGGGAGTGGAACTGTGTGAGTGGAATTGTGTGGCATGAAGTAGAATTGTGTGGCATGGGGTGGAATTGTGTGGTGTGGAGTGGAATTGAGTGGAGTGGCATGAACCTGTGTGGCATGGAATAAAGTTGTGTGGAGTGGAATTCTGTGATGTAGAATTGTTTGTTGTGAAGTAAAACTGTGTGATGTGGAATTGAGTAAAGTTAGAGTGTGAGGCATGTAGTAGATCTGTGTGGCATGTAGTGCAATTATGTGGAGTGGAATGTTGTGAAGTGGCATGGGATTGAGTCGAGTGGATTGGAGTCGAATTGTATGGGGTGGAATAGTATGGTGACAAGTGTAATTATGTGTTGTGCAATTGTGTGGTGTTCACTGGAATTTTGTGGAGTACAGTGGAATTTCTGGAATTGAATGGAATTGTGTGGAGTAGAATGTTACTGTGTGGAGTGGAACTGTGTGGAGTATAGTAGAATTGTGTGGTTTGAAGTGGAATTGTGTAGTCTAATTATGTGGGGTGGAATTGTGTGGCATGGATTGAAGGGCATTGTGTGGAGTGGAATTGTATGGCATAGAGTAGAAATATGTAGCACAGAATTGCCTGGAGTGGAACTGTGTGGAATAGAGTAGAATTGTGTAGAGTTTAATTGTGTGGAGTAGATTGTTGTGGTGTGAGATTGTGTGGAGTAGAGAGGATTAGTGCAAGGGTGGAGTGGACTGGAATTGAGTGGTGTGGTAAAGTGTGGAGTGGCATGAATTGTATGCCATAGAGTAGAAGTGTGTGGAGAAGAGCAGAATTGTGTGGCGTGGAATTGTGGAACAGTGTGGCATTGCATTAGGTGGAATAAATTGTGTGGCGTGCAGTGTTCTGATAATTTTTATGTATTGAGCACACCACCTCCAACGGTTTCTTTGTGATGTGGGGTGAATTGATGGTGAAGCGAAAAAGTAAACCTAAAGCCTGTATATGCCTGTCTGAATAGCCAAGTTTTAGTTATTTTTGAAAGGAAACCTAATTACTATGTGACCCAAAAGAAAAAGGAAGAAAGTTCCATATAGAGGGGTGCATAAAAGGAAAACTGCGGTCACCCATTCCTACTTTCTTGAATCTAGAGATGGCCAGCAGAGACCCAGATTAAGAGTGAAGCTTCCACATCAGAAAATACCTCCGTAATATTTCCTCATTGAGATCCCTCTCCTACTAAAGCAGGTGTATCCAACCTGTTGATAGCAGTCTACCAATAAGTCACAGACACCTTCAGAGTAACTCACAGCCTTGAGTTCATTTTTATATAAGCACAGGGTCACATTTTCCTTTTAAAGTTATGGGAACCTTAAGTTTATTTTACATTATTATCATCAGCTGCAGACCTTAGGCCCTGATAATGAGCAGTGCTAAGTTAGATTTATGGCCCAGGCTAGGGCACAGAGGTGAAGAACTGAAGCTCTGAGATATTTAACACTTAAATAAGTCCTTGTCCATTCAATATTAGAGCTTAGAACACAATTATGTTTTTTAAGTGCTTTTAAATGTAAGGGAATTAAAATGAAAAATTACCCTAATGATTAATAAACTCTTCATTTTAACTTTCTCCCATTTTAAAGTGTTTCATGTGCAAACCGGAGGCCTTTAACTCTCAGTTGGCAGTGCACACTCTGCTATATTCATAACTGAAAAGTTCAATCAAATTCAAATTCATCAGCTTTATTTTGATTTAAATTAATAAACCATAAAAGCAAACCTATCACACATGTACAGTAAAATACTGTCAGATTAAAAACACATTGCAACAGTTGAGGCCAAGGCTGATGTTAGGACGCAATACATCGGAGCTCAAATAGGTTAAAGTTTTATTAATAAAAGGTACACACACAATATTAAAAACACCTAACCATAAAAATTGAGCAAAACAGGAAACCAGGAACGCACAATACAAGGAAGTGGTCAGATTAAAACATAAAACACAAAAGTGCAGTCATTTTTAGATCTCGGTAGTAGATAGTGTAAATGCGCTGTCTCAAACCGAGAGATGTTGTATCTACTTCGTGGGCTTCAGCCCAGCCATAAGCTTCTAATTTGCTTGCTCTATTGCTGCTCTTCTAATCATACTCCTCATTTGTCATGCCTCTTCCTGTCTTTATCCCTCCCCCAGAGCAAGGACCAAGTACTACCATTCATCCACTCCTCCCATTTTAGATTAGTGTTCAGGGGCTACTTTTTTAGTTTGTTTTCAGCACCCAACACAAGCGCCTGAAAAAATAAGCTCTTGTGTTAAACGATGAAAACCAAAAAATAAAATGTGCGTTTGGAGTGGCCAAAAACACAATCGCCCTCTCCAATGGCCATATGTATCAAACCGTTTTGCCCATTTTGTGTCTATGGGAAAATGTGTTTGTACATATGGCCCCAAGTGCTGAAAACAAACCACACATTGCAGGGAACTTAAGTCTATGCCCTTTGCAGGGAACTTGAGCCTATGCCCTTTAACAGACACTTTTCAAACCCGAAGCGTCTCACTCTCACACCTTAGATCACATTTGAGGGGTTTATAGTTACTCTTTAGTGGGCGGCGCATGAATAAGTTGTGCTGCCTTCTAAAATTATTGTGTAAACACTCAGGTGGTCATTCCTACTCTGGCGGGCGGCGGTTGCCCCCCCCCAGGCAGGAACCGCCATTTGGCCGCTATGCCGTCAAAAGACCGCTGCCGGCATTCCGACCTTCCCGTTGGGCCGGCGGGCGCTAACCATGCCCAGCGGGAAGGAGGGCTGCAACACAGAAGCCGGCTCCGAATGGAGCCGGTGGTGTTGCGGCCGTGCGACGGGTGCAGTTGCACCCGTCGCGCTTTTCACTGTCTGCTAGGCATGGGCAGTGGCATGGGCAGTGCAGGGGCCCCCAGGGGCCCCAAGACACCCGTTCCCGCCAGCCTCTTCTGGCCGGTGACAACTGCCAGAAACAGGCTGGCGGAAAGGGGGTCAGAATCCCCATGGCAGCGCTGCTTGCAGCACTGCCATGGCGGATTCTCCCAGCCGGGGGATAAACGGCGGGAAATCGCCAGACCCGGCTGGGCGACCGCGGCGGTCGGAATGACGAGTGAAGCACCGCCAGCCTGTTGGCGGTGCTTCCGTCATTCACGACCGTCAGAATGACCACCTCAGTGGTCTGTCAGGCTCGCACTGCAGGCTAGGCTTGTTTGAGGCTTCCTTTGGCAGGAGGTGGGTCTAGTTGCCCCCGCAGAGCCTGTGCTCCTCTGAGCTTGCACCATGCCTCCCATCACACCCCTTGTGCTGCTGCTGGCTACAGTGATTACTTGGGACCGTGTGCTGGATTTCTGCCATCTGGAGCTTTTTATCAGGGTTCCGCGAGGGAAAAACAACAACGGACGGATTTTACATTGGCCAGGCTTGCTTGGTGGGAAGTTCAGAGAAAGTTTTGGGTGCCGTAGTGAGGAAAAATATTTCTATAAAACTTTGCCCTAATGTCTTTCTGCCCTTTCAATTAAGACAATTATGTCTTGTTTTATGAAGCATTTTTCTTCACTTTAAATGTTCCCTATTTAAATGAATGTCTGAAATGTTCGTTATAAATATGACATAGTGTCCACAGGTTACTGGGAGCAAGATGCCTGTTTGTAAATGTGACACTTGGAAACAGGAGAAAATTTAAATGATGAGTTTTATGAAATCCATATAAACATAAAGTTAAGTCTTCAGCTTAATTTTATTCCATTTCAAAGTGTCACCTTTACACACAGCAGGCATTTTGCTCTCAGTGGCTGTTAGATTTGGTGCATTGTTATAACTGAAAAATACACCCCTTATTTTAATTGAGAGAAATTTGAAGTGCAAAAAAGTTCCATATTATGAACATTTTCGCAAAACAATTTTCTGCCATATAAATCTCTCCTATTTAAAACACAATGGTGCTATGTTTGTGTTATACATGTAATTGTGCCACAGATGGTGAAAGAAATAGCCTGTGTCACAAGTGTATATGCCACAGGCGGTGTCACCCCTGCCATAGTGTCCCCAGCCAAATTATTTTGTTCAAACCATAGTACCTGGCTCTATGGACATTAGGCTCAAAGTCACAGAAGCTGGGCATGGTGGTGTCTGATAACAATGCATGAGTTGCTTAGCCCTCAGTAGCTCACAATGATTTTCACCGATAAGAAATACCTCTCACTTTCAAGAAAGTTTGGAGACCCCTGTACTACCGCTTTGAAGGTAGGACAACAGATCTTGAATTTGATCCTATATTCCACAGCGAGCCAATGAAGTTCTCTGAGATGTGTTAATACCTTGATGCCTTACAGATCAATCTAGTTGCTTGATTCAGAACCACTTTTAGCCTATACATCCACATTTTGGCAAGGTCTGTGTATAAGGAATTTGCAAAGTCTAGTTTAGATATTACTACAGCCAAATTACCATTTTTAACACTTTGCCTGAGAGAGACATAGCAATTTTTAAAATCTTTCTTAGCATTAGTTTGCAGGATGGAATTACAGCACCAATTTGTGGTTTTAGGATCAGGTTGCCAACAGTAATGACTCTAAGCCTTTTTGCTTGGTGCTTTTTGCTTGGGTGTGGAACCAGACCCAACTTAATGGAGTGGAATGGTGTGGCGTAGATGGTGTGAAATTGTGTGGCATGCAATTGTATGGCGTGGAATTGTGTGAAGTGGCATGGAATTCTGTGGCGCTGAGTGGAATTGTGTTAACTGGAGTGGTTTGCGTGGAGTTGCATTGTGTTGCGTGGAGTGGAATTCTGTGGCGTATAGTGGTGTGGAATTGTTTAGAGCGGAGAGGAACTGTGTGAGTTGCAGTGGTGTGGAGAGGAACTGTCACATGGATTAGAGTTGTGTAGCATAAATTGCAGTGGAATTCTGTGGAGTGGAATTGAATATATTGGCATTGTGTGGTTTGCAGTGGTACTGTGTGGCTTGGTGTGGAATGGAGTGGCATTGTGTGGTATGGAAAGTTGCCGCCTAAGTTGCCAGTGAATTGCTCTATAGTGTTTTAAAGACATGTCCTATATAAATGCAAATATAATCAAACATGTTACCAGTTATCTAGACCTACGATATATATGCAACTAGCTCATGCCTTTCATCCGATACAGGAGCTTGTTAAACACGTTACTTACCTCCAGTAACACCAAGGGGGTTATTACAACTTTGGAGGAGGTGTTAATCCGTCCCAAAAGTGACGGTAAAGTGACGGATATACCACCAGCCGTATTACGAATCCATTATATCCTATGGAACTCGTAATACGGCTGGTGGAATATCTGTCACTTTACCGTCACTTTTGGGACGGATTAACACCTCCTCCAAAGTTGTAATAACCCCCCATATCTGGTAGAAGCGCTGTCTAGCTGCAGATTCCTTACCTCAGAATGTTCCCCAGGCATCAGACTGGATCCAAAAAAATTCAAGCAGTACCCCTGAATGTTGGTAAGTGGCATTGTTCAGCTCTGCATTGCCACAGTAGAATTTACATGCGCGGTGCTTACAAAGGCACCACCCCGGCGCGCTGGTTGTCAGTTTCTTTTTGTGACTTTCCATGCCAGAAATGCAGAGCCACAAAGAATGCTGACACATTGGTGTGTATTGCTAAGGCCATTAGATGGGTGACCCTATAAAATCAAGTTGCAGGGCAGGGAGGATAACGGGGTCTGTAAGGAAGCTGTGGCTAGATCGTATCTCTACCAAATAAGGTATTACTGAAGGCATGTAAGTTCTTCACCTGATAGAGGCCTCAAGGTGTAGATTTGCCACCTTAGAAGAGATACCCAAGCAATACCTCGCCTGAGGTGGGGCTGCGAGACAGATTAAGTGCCCTAGTACGAGGCTGGCAGTCCGAAGACTGCCAGACTCATGGTGGACCGCCAAAATGTCGTCGTCGCTGCCAGGATCTTGGATCCCGATGGGATGACGGTGGTCGTGGTTGTAATCATCCACGGCAGCGCTAATGGCAGCACCACCGTGCTGATTACAATCAAGTTCTCCACCAGCCTTTTCATGGCCGCTCAGCTGGACAACAAGTGCTGGGGCCGTCCTCCCCAGCACTGTCAGAATGCTAGGGTGCTAGGGGGGCCTCCTGTACCACGTAATGGGCCCAGTGGGGAGCCTGCCAGCACCATGGCGGTCTCCTTATTGGGAGTTTGGCGGTCTGGATTTTCTGACCGCCAAACTTGTAATCAGCCCCTAAATTAAAACATCCTGCAGGACTGAACGGGCAAAGTGTCCATCGTGATGGACCTGACTGTTAGGAAACTATTCTTCAACCCTCCTCAGAGTGACGCAAAGAAAACACAAACACCAGGCAAGGCTCCGGAACAGATGAAATGCTTTTATGAGGTACCAAGGTTTATTGGCAGGCCAAGGCAGAAGGCAGACGCACATCCCAGTGTAACGTCTTACAAGCTGGCATCTTCTGCCCTGAAGCATATAAGTCAGGCATTTATATATGTTGATAAGTGCTGTCACTGCACAACCCAAAAAGGTGACACAGTCCAAACATGGGCACGCACATACAAAAGAAATGCTGCACATACAAAACTAGAAGTCCATAGTGTAAAAATATACAGAATGCAGTGTGAGCATGAGCACGTGAACAGACAACAGGTGGTCCCTAAAGAAATGGGGGCTGGGTTGCTGGCTGAACTTAAAGTGTGAGACCGAGCTAAACTTAACACCGTGGCTTGGAGAGGTTTGTTTGTACAGCTGGCATAGGTGTCGGAGAGGTCAGTAGGGAAGTCTTACTGGGATTCAGATAAGGGTAAAGAGAGTTGGAACTAAAGTATAATATTTATAGGTACATACATGTGAATATATATTTTTCCCAACAATATCTCCTTTTTGATAGTAATATCATACTGGATTGCAAAAATATATATATATACATTGCAGAAATATAGTAATAACGTATCAAAAATACATATCTTTGGATGGCATTACACATTTTGTTCAGATGAAACACATATATTGTAATCTAGATATACATCTATGAGGTATTCATTATTTAAACATAGACTAAATTATATGCTAGTATTTAATCTAAAGCATTCATGTGTTATGGGTCTATAGCCATTAAATCAAACATTTCTTTGTGTGCTTCCTCTACATCTTGTTGTATTGTAAGATATCTGAGGGCTATCTCCTGCTCTGTAGGATGTAGGACTTTAACAGCAGAAAATGAATAGATGTTCTTACTACAGAACTGCTGGAGCATGGAGCAACAGCACTGGAGGCAACACAAAAGTACCACTATTGTTATAAAGATACCGAATAGCGCTAGAACTAAGCTCTTCAGCCATCCTGTTGGTAACCATGACCAAAGCCAGGACCAATCATCAGAATCGGACATTTTCTCTGCTCCATGAAATATTCTAACTGCTTTTTTAATTTGGGTGACATCCCTTGCTATGTTTCCACTTTTATTTAAAAAATAACAGCAAGAGGAATTCAACAAAACACACAGTCCTCCTTGTTGTAGTGTCAGGAGGTCAAGGGCAATTCTATGTTGGATAGTCATGGCAGCCACTGAATTAATTTCCACCTGCAACTCTTGAAGTGCATCTCTTGTTGCATTGAATGCTATGGCTAGCTCAGCAGACATGTTAACAAGGGCCAATTCCAAATCATATACGCCATATCCAGGGATTAATATACGCATTAGCTCAAAAAATAGACCTTGTCTAGCCTCCAGAATAGGTGTATGTATATCTCTTTGATACCTATGAGCAAAACTCCCCAAGTTTAATGGCTCATGCGCTGCAATATGCGGTACAACTGAAATGTTTGGTGTTAGATAAGAAATAGTACACATGCCTTCCCAATGCCGCGGAAGCACCTTGTAAGCCTTAGTTCCACAAATGAAATACATACTGCCCTGTAACTGTGTGTCCAATGTGTGATATTTACTGAGAGGAAGGCCTACCCCCTCAGGGAAAGAGTTCTGAAACTGGTCACACCATTTATAATCAATCCATGCAGAGTTTATAAAAGTAACATTTGCCCACGGCGCCATGTAAGAGCAGCGAGCTGACCATAAAGGATATTCTAATATTTTAGAAATCACACTTGGTGCCCTAGTATAATAATTTTCTTGTTCAATTAGTGGATCATATAGAAGACCATCAGGTGTTATCAACAGTGTTTCTCCAAGAATAGTGATGTTCCAGTAATGTAAAGTGTAGGTAACTTTCTTTCCTTGCCTCTTAGTTGTCCAGATCCTACTTATTAACTGTCTGTCCTTTAAATTCCAATTACCCGTGGTATCATCAAATTCTAATATGTTAGGACACTTGCTACTTGCGAGGTATCCTAAGTATCGGGAATCTGGGTTACATCCTGAAACTTGATGCTTTATACATACAGGAAAAGCACTGTCCTCTGCATTGTTCTCTCTCATAGGTGACACTGGGTATTCAGCTTGAATATTGGGCAGTATAGTACAACGTGGGTACCATCCAATCCTTCCTTCTCCACAGTCCCAAGTTACATTTGGTATAAGGCATCCTTTTCCTTGTGCATAATTCTGTATAGGCACAGGTGTCCCATGTAAGCCAATGGGGTCATTGGGGTTTCTGGATAATTCTCTACACATCCAGCAGTTTTCAAGACCTAAGACTTGGGCTACTTTCTCATCTACCGCAATGAGGGGATGGTCAGCTGTTTGTCTAAATACTGTTAGTACATACAAAATTAAGGTACTAAAAAATAATATTTGTACTATGCAATGCATTTTTTTTTTTTTCCAAAATTTATAGAAATAGATATGAAGTCTGTTCAGTAAGGCAATGGCACGCAGTGTGCTGTCCTCGTCTTTCCCTACTAGTCTGCAGTAGTCTTGTTCAAGGGCGGTTTCACTGACCTGCCCTGCAGTGTCCTCTTCAGTCTATTTTTCTGCAGGTGTGACTATCACCTTTCTTCGAGACTACGTTGTGTGCTTCACTCAACTGCTTCAGTTGGTGTCACCTGACACTTGATGACGGACCCTCAGCGTGGCTCTTGGGAATGGTCTGGTCTGTCTCCCCTTTTTCTGGTATGCTGTGCTGCTCCACGGGTTGCATGTGCTCATCCGTTGTAGGCACGTCGGTCTTTGTTGTTGATGGTGCGAATCTGCACCTAGTGCCGTGAATCCACTCAGGACGTCCCTGTACCTTCACCGCCGTCCGCGTTACCAGTATCACAAGGTGTGGTCCAGTCCACCTAGAACTAAGAGAAACATCTTTTATTTTTCTCACCAGGACTATGTCTCCAGCTTTAAAAGGATGTGTGGGCTCTGAGGACGGATGGGGCAAGGCTTCCTTCACCTGGAGATGGTGATGCCTCAAGACTGATGACAATTTTATAGCATAGTCAGAAATGTTTTCATCTGTCCACAGCAGTGCTGCTTGAGATGCTTGTAGAGGCAACCTCAACCCCACAGACATAGGCCGCCCCATCAGTACCTCATGGGGGGACAAAAGGGTTGTCCTAGATGGAGTTGCCCTTATGGCATGTAGCACTAATGGTAGAGCATCAGGCCATTTCAGGCCTGTTGCATCAGTTGTTTTTGCTAATCTATTTTTTATAGTGGAGTTCATCCTCTCCACCTGTCCTGAACTTTGGGGGTGGTAAGGGGCATGCAGTTTCCACTCTATTCCCAAACATTCACACATCTTTTGCACCACTGCAGCCACAAATTCACCCCCTCTGTCGCTATTAATGCCTTGGGAGACCCCAAATCGGGGTATGATATCTTTCATCAAGCATCGCACCACAGTTGCCGCATCATTCTTCCTTGTGGGAAACGCCTCCACCCATTTTGAAAATTGATCCACACACACCAGCAAATATTTTAATCCATTCACTGGGGGCATATAGGCAAAGTCTATTTGGACATTGGTAAACGGCCCCTGTGGTACTGGTAAGTGATCATGTGTAGCAGGGGACCGGCCTTTAGTATGCTGGGCACAGACAAGACATTGGGAGCAGAATTGTGCAGTGAAGGCTGTTATCCCTGGTGCAAACCATTCCTGTCTAATTAGCTCATTCGTCCCCCCTTGTGCCATGTGAGTGGGTCCATGAGCAAGCCTTGCAAGGGGAAGGAACATACTACATGGAGCCACAGGTCTCCCATCCTGGTGGACCCACAATCCCTCATCATTTTGCAAACACCCAGCATCAGTCCACACTCTTTCCTCAGCTAGTGCTGCAGACCATTGTGCTTCCTTTCCATCAGCTAGTAACAACTGTCTCTGAATAAGCTGAATTTTAGGAATGCTTTTTGCCATTAGGGGCACCATTTGTATTGGCTGTAACATGCTTTCTCTTGCTGCTGTGTCAGCCGTGGCGTTTCCTCTGGCTATCTTGGTGTTAGCCCCTGTATGTGCCTCGCATTTTATGACTGCTATGCTGTTGGGTAGTAGTATTGCTTTTAACAAGTTCTTTACTAAAAGGCCATTTTGGATGGGGCGCCCTGCTGCTGTTATGAAACCACGATACTGCCACAGCTGGCCAAAATTGTGGACAACTCCAAAGGCATAACGTGAGTCAGTATAAATGTTAACACTTTTCCCATCGGCTAGGATGCATGCTCTTGTTACAGCATACAGCTCAGCTTGCTGGGCAGATGTGCCAGGGGGCAGAGCTGCACTTTCAATTATGGTGTCTACTGTTGTTATCGCATACCCTGCTCTGTAATCGGTGTCTGTTAGTCTACTGGAGGAACCATCAGTGTACCACTCATAGTCTGCCTTTTCTAAAGGTGTCTGTTGTAAATCTGGTCTGGGTGTGGTGCATGTTTCTACAACCTCAACACAATCATGGTCAGGGGTCTCATCAGAATCACCTATGGCAGGTAATAATGTTGCCAAATTAACAGGGGAGGCATTTTTTAAGGGTAATATTAGTGTTAGACAACAATGTGACCTCATAACCTGTGCGCCTGGCTGCCGAAAAATGCTGTGTTGCTGCTGATGACAACAACAACTGTACCGAATGTGGCACATAAACAATACAAGGGTAGTCCATCACAATGGGAGCCGACCTCTCTACCATCACAGCGGCTGCCGCCACTGCTCTCAAACAGGCTGGATGCCCAGTCACTGCCGAAGGCAAAGTCACAGAGTAATACGCCACAGGTCTTTTTCCAGAGCCATGCTGCTGTGTCAGTACACCATTTGCAATGCCGTCTTGCTCTGACACATAGAGATGGAAGGGTAGTTTGTAATCAGGGAGCCCCAATGCTGGCGCAGTACACAATGTCCCTTTCAGTTTCTTGAAACATTCTGCAAGTTCATTAGTCCATACAATGTTGTTGGGTGCATCCTGTAGTGTGCATTTCCTCAATAATGCATCATAGGATCTGTACTCAGGGATCCACTGGCGGCAGTAGTTCATTATCCCCAGGAAGGACATCATTCCTTTCTTGGTGGACGGTGGCTGCATGCTTTGAATCATTTTTATTCTGTCAGGTGATATGCAGCGCGTACTTTTGGATATCACATAACCAAGGTAAGTCACCTCTTTTTGGCAGCACTGAAATTTTGACAATGAGGCTTTGTGTCCTCTCTTCTGGAGGTGGTTCAGCAGAGCTACAGTGTCTTTTTCACAAGCCTCTAGTGATGGGGATGCCACAAGCAGATCATCAGCGTACTGCAAGATGACACTGTTGCCTTCCAGGTGTAGGCTGTCCAGGTCTCTCTTTACTGCCTGTGCATAGACCGTGGGACTCTCTGTGAAGCCTTGGGCCAGTCTTGTGAAAGTGTACTGGGTATCTTTTATTGTGAAGGCAAAGAGGTACTCACTCTCTGGATGGACTCTAATACTAAAAAACGCACTTGAGAGATCTATAACTGAGAAGAACTCTGCTTCAGCAGGTATAGAAGATAATATAGTATTGGTGTCAGGCACAACAGGTGCTAAGGGAACCACAATGTTGTTTATCTGGCGTAAATCCTGTATGAATCTATACTGCCCAGTGTTGCCCTTGGGCAACGGAATTATTGGACTGTTACAGGGGCTAGTGGTCTTTTTAATGATACCCTGTTGTAAAAGGGACTCAATCACAGGTTTAATTCCCTCCTCTGCCTGAGGTGACAGTCTGTACTGACGCACATAAGGTAGTTCTGCATTCTCCTTAAGCTTCACTTTATGGGGAGGGCATGTTTTTAACAATCCTGCCTCATTTTTGTGTTTTGCCCAAACCTCTGAGTTCACTTGTTCTAGGACCTTGTTTTTTGTCAGCTGTAAAGCCATATTCCCTTCAATCTTGTCAAAAACTGCAGTCCTGTCATTTCTGAGCATACACAACGTCCAACACCATCCTTCTCCATCTCCCAACACAGACACAACTCCCAAAGGAAATGTAAAGTCCTTAGTTCTTGGTAAGACCCGGAGACGTTGGACCATGGGGCCCAAATCTTTAGGGTAAAATCCTGGTGCTACAGCTATGGACACATGTGGTTCTGAAGCTGGTACTTGAAATAACCTCTCTTCCTGTGATCCTAGCTTAATGCTGACAGCACAACCCTCTTTTCCTACATACAATGTGTCTTCATGCAACTCCGTTGTCCAGTACAAATATTTGTCTGCCATGTAGGCGTACCATTCAGGCACTGGGCCTGTAAAAAATGCTGCAGTACAGTGTCTTGGCCCAGGTACTAATGCCAACTGTACTAACTTGGTCATCAAGTCAATCTCAATGTCAGTGCTGTATTTAAACAATTCTTTAAACATGTCATTGTAGAAATCTCCCTGTAACGGGGTCCATTGGTATCGTGTTGGAGAGAGAGACAAAACTGGGTTTGGACATAGCATAGAGTCCTCACTCAATTTGCAAGCAGTAAGTGCTCTATTAGCCAATTCTAATCTGTCCTCAGGCACTTGTAAGTAAATCCCATTTTGTGAAAAATATAATGTTGCATGCAATTTACAGAGGAGGTCTCTTCCCAGCAAATTGATGGGTGCATCTGGTGACAGGAGAAACTGATGGGTCGTTGTGAAATCCTCAACAGAAACAGGAAGGGGTTCTGATAACTCTTCATGCATCAGCATTCCATTTACAGCTACAGTAGTTACTGTTTTACCACTACTGGGACCCAATTTGTTTCTTACTGCAGAGATAGTTGCACCACTGTCTATTAGGAAATCAATTTCCTTACCTCCTACCTTAATTGGGAACATGGGATTCTCCTCAGGCGTGTCAGATACCTTCATCATAAAGCACTGTGTTCGCCGGTTTTCTGTTGTTTGGGTCATCTCTCTCTCCACGTGGTCCTATGCTGATCCATGTCGCTCCTGAAAGGGATTCCTCAGGGAGTGCTGTGTTTGGTTGATGTCTCTAGGCATGGGTGGTGCTGATGGCTGGACCTTGTCCCTGTCAAACCTGTCATACCTGTTGTTTCTGTCTTTTCTCTCATACCGGTCATTTCTGTCTCTTCTACCTCTATAATTTTTACAGTTTCGGCCCCAGTGCCCATACCTCAGGCAAACATAGCACTGATCCCTAGCCACGTCTCTTCTCTGGTATCCTTGTCCTTCATCCTGTCTATTATGCGCCCCTGATAGTACATTCCCTCTGGCTCCTCCTCTTGCTGTACTTGTTGCAACATCATTCCTTTGTCAGTTTTAGCTGAGTCCTTCTTTACTTTAAAAATGCCATCCCTTTCCATAGTTGCCAGAAGTGTGCACAACTCTTGATATCCCTTAGCAGACCAGTCAGGGTGGCGTAGTTTACAACTATGGGCCACAGATGCTAATAATCCATTCATAAGGGTCTGAGTTGCCAATACTTTATATGCCTCTGTTGTGCGTGGTACACCTGCACTATTATCCCATGCTTCATTGAACCTTAGGATGTAATCAGCCACTGATTCCCCTGATTTCTGCAACGTGGCTGTTACTTGAGAAAAATCACCATGTTTTACTGCTAAGCCATTTATTGTGTCCCTGACAGACTCTAACCAATTCATCAATCTATTTTCTGTGACATCTATATTATTAGTCAGTATTGTCCAGTCCCTCTCCTGTGGAATTTGGAACGCACTCTTTACTAAAGACCATCTGCTACCATATCCTAGTTTTAGTAACATTTCTACGTCTCTGGGAAGGGGGGTATAAGCAATGCATATTTTATGGAGCCATTCATTATATTTCACACTGGCTGTGAATGGGTCTGGGGCATCCTTAGCCATTTGAGCTGCTTCCAAGGGGGTCCATGGTTTTAACATTGCTGTCCCTCCTAACACTATTTTTGGTGCAGTCATTCTAGCGTTTAATAGTGCATCATCAGTATAGGAGTTCTCACCCTTTCCTTTTAGCGCCCGTGTGCAAGACTGTGTAAGTATCAGCCGTTCTCTGCTATCTATCTTATCTTGGAGATTCTGAATGGAGCGTTGTATTTTCTCCCTTTCTGTGTTCACTTCTTCCTGGAACCTGTCTGTCTCCCGCCTTCGTTGAGCTAACTGCCTGTGTTCCTCCTCATTCTTTTTTCCTTGTGCACTCATCCCTAAATCCTCCCTTAGACCAAAAGTGGAAGTTGGTACAGGGGTTTCAAAAGCAAGCGGTATGTCCCCCCCAAAGGACAGGTGTCTATTCAGGACCGGTGTTGTGGCACCACCTTCTCTGGCACTAGTTGGCATGTCAGATACCCTAGTTAAATCACCCTCCAGGGAAATATGGAAATAAGGCACACAGGGCATGCCTTGTTTTGGACCCAGAGCCTGCATGTGTGTGTTATTTCTTTCACAATGTACATAGGGGCCTGAAAGTGATGGGTAAATTGAAGTTGTTGGAGGAGGTGGAACTGGCCCTGCAGAATGGATGCTTTGATCCAATCTTAGGGGGCTGCTCTCATTGTTATTTCTACCTGTGTTCCAGGAATTGAACTCACTATTCACATCCAATCTCTGTCTTTTCCTTTCTTCCTCTGTAAATAACAGTATCTCTTCCTCAGTTATTGTACTACTCATTATTTGCTCATTATTCCCTCCTTCCCCCAATTTTACATAAAGGCCATGAGGCTTGGAGGTGATAAACAGTTTCTTCAATTTATTTATATCAATATACACCTGGCGGTGAGTCCAAATACACAGCAGAGCAGCAGCCCTTCTTGAAGTAGTGGCATTTGGTATTGTTTTAACTCTGTCTACTTCAGCTGTTGTCAAACCACAGTGGTTACATAGTGACAAAAAATGCTGCTCTGTTTGCACATAGTTACTTAATTCCAATAAACATTGGCTATATGTTGTGGGCCAATCCTTTGCTAATTCTAGCTCCTTTTTATTATGTTTTTCGCATTCCCTGTTCACCACTGCCACTGTAGAACAGTCTCTGGACTCTGTGGAGACTATTTCCTTGCCTTTTCTTTTTGAAAGGAGAGCTTTCTTCTTAGCAATGGAAAGCCACTGCTGCAAGCAATCGCTTATGTAGTGTGAATCCCATGATGGGTCACCCCGTAATTCTATAGTTTCTGTCAATAGTTCAATATCCTCTACCTCAAGAGAACCAAATCTAGGCCACTTCCCGTTATTCCCTTTCCAAGTCCAAACTAGCGCGCAGAAAGGTGTCACATATTCCAGACATTTTGTATCTTCTAGAACCTGGGCTGCAGGGCTATCTGGAGGTAATTTGAAACCTTTCTCTCCTGTCAACTGTTTAAACAACTTTTTAGTCTTTTTCAGCATTCTAGGGCTTACCACCATTACATTTCCTTTAGACTTGCCGCTGCCCATTGTGCCCTTCCCTCACAATTTTATAATCTGAAAAAATAAACACAATGGTTGTATCCTGCAAAAAAATTGTTAAACAGGGGAAAAAATGTTATGCAGTGGTGGATAGAGAGAGAGATAGAGAAACCAAGAGCTGTTGACAATTTAGAGGCACAACATAAAACATGTTTTTCTTGTCTATTGCAGTGCTGCACTACTTTACAAATAATTCAAAATCATTGCAATGAAACATAGTGACGCATTTACACTTAATCAACACATAATTCAAATACAGCCATTGATCAATGACAGACTATTTGTTTGCGCGCATTTCAAAATCATTTCCTGTGTTCCGGCGCCAGCCGATCAAATGCTTCCCAAGCTACACTCCAGGAGGGTTTTAAATAATTAATTAATTTATTTTCTCTCTGGGATTCCCGTTAAACAAAAACAAAATTCTCTTCTTTCTGTTCAGGATCTCCTGCGTGGAATTACAATTCGCCGTACGAATTTGCCACTATCATTTAACGCAATGATACGGATAACTTTGTTACTCCTCAGTCACCTATTTAAGAAAAAATTATCTTCAGTCTGGCCAGGTTCTCCTGCGTGGAATTAAAATTCGCCGCACAAATTTGCCACTATCATTTAACGCAATGATACGGATAACTTAGTTACTCCTCAGTCACCTATTAAATAGCCAGCTATATTTTTATTTATATCAATCCCCAGTTTAACTCTTAGCTAAGCGTTGAAAGGCCACAACAACAGGCATTCAATTAACTTACCCGTGGTGGCATTTCACACATCCCACTTCTGACGCCATTTGTTAGGAAACTATTCTTCAACCCTCCTCAGAGTGACGCAAAGAAAACACAAACACCAGGCAAGGCTCCGGAAAAGATGAAATGCTTTTATGAGGTACCAAGGTTTATTGGCAGGCCAAGGCAGAAGGCAGACGCACATCCCAGTGTAACGTCTTACAAGCTGGCATCTTCTGCCCTGAAGCATATAAGTCAGGCATTTATATATGTTGATAAGTGCTGTCACTGTACAACCCAAAAAGGTGACACAGTCCAAACATGGGCACGCACATACAAAAGAAATGCTGCACATACAAAACTAGAAGTCCATAGTGTAAAAATATACAGAATGCAGTGTGAGCATGAGCACGTGAACAGACAACAGGTGGTCCCTAAAGAAATGGGGGCTGGGTTGCTGGCTGAACTTAAAGTGTGAGACCGAGCTAAACTTAACACCGTGGCTTGGAGAGGTTTGTTTGTACAACTGGCATAGGTGTCAGAGAGGTCAGTAGGGAAGTCTTACTGGGATTCAGATAAGGGTAAAGAGAGTTGGAACTAAAGTATAATATTTATAGGTACATACATGTGAATATATATTTTCCCCAACACTGACCAACCAGACTGTAGTGTTTGGTAAACGTGTGCAAAGATGC
This sequence comes from Pleurodeles waltl, assembly GCF_031143425.1. Classification (NCBI taxonomy): domain Eukaryota; kingdom Metazoa; phylum Chordata; class Amphibia; order Caudata; family Salamandridae; genus Pleurodeles; species Pleurodeles waltl. The sequence continues at coordinate 494,386,594 of NC_090446.1, forward strand.
CCACGTTAGTCTCCAACAGATGACCAGGACAGGAACTCCACAAGCTAATGCAGTGGATCTTGTAGAATGATTTTTGGCCAATGTGTAGCAGATCTTGATGCAGTGCTATCCATCGTGAGATGGTCCTCTTCTGCATGGCCTTCCCTTTCCTAGCACCAGCATTTTCCCTATTCTTTAGGAGGGTGAGGCAGAGCAAAGATGGGCCGCAAGTTGATGGTTTGACCTACGCAAAAAGATGTCACAACCATCAGGAGAAATGAAGTACAGGTCCGCAGAACCAGCTTGTCTGGGTACAAGGTGGTATAAGGAGGGTGCACAGAGAGTGTCTCCAGTTCGCTGTCCCTAAAGGGCTGATCTTATGGCTACTAGAAAAGCCACCTTATTGGTAAGCAGGCAGCTGTGCATCTGCTCAAAAGGTGCTCAGGTTCTGGTGCAAGACCCTGCCTTGCTGCTATGACAGAAGGTCCTTCCGAAGGGGCAGCCTGAACAGATGACCAATGGTCTTGCTAAGGAGTTCAGGATGCCAGACTCTCAGTGCCAATACGGAGCCACAAAAATGACTTGGACCCGACATTCCTGATCTTGAGAACTCTGGGCAGGAGTGGTTTTGGCAGAAAGAAGGAGGGAGTTCCACTCAAGATGAAAAGAGTCTCCGAGCAAGAACCACCTAGGAAACTCCACCATGCAAAACTTCTGACATTGTGGGTTCTCAGCGGTGGCAAACAGATCGATCAAACCTAGCCTCTCTCCACTCTTGAAAGAGGCCTTGAACCACTTTCTGACGGAGATGCCATTCATGATCTGCTAGCCATTAACAGCTGAGTTTGTCTGCTCTGGCGTTCAGAGAGATAGGCAGGTCTTGAATCAGCAGGGAAATGCCCTGACATTCCGGCAATATCGAGAGGAGCAGAGCTTCTTGACAAAGGGTCCACGACCCCAACCCACTCTGTTGTAGTACCACATGGCGGTGGTGCTGTCCATGAACAACTGCACAGACATTTCCTTGACTGAAGGAAGAAAGGCTTTCAATCCCAATCAGATAGCCTGGAGCTCCAGCAGGTTGATGTGAAGCCAGGACTCCACCAGAGACCAGAATCCTGTGATCTCCACCACCCCCCAGATGGCCACCCCAGCCCAGGAGTCGCACATCTGTCACTATAGTCAGTTTTGGTTGGGGAAGGAAGCAGGGTCTACCGCTGAGTAAATTGCGATTCAACATGGTGAGGAAACTGGGGTTCTCAGGAGTGAGGTGATGGCAGAAGGAAATTGTCCTGTGCACACGAGTCCCTGTGCACGGCTTGGACCAGGCCCCAAGGAGGACATCTGTAAGGGCTTCATTGAATGGGAGGGAAGGTTCAGATGGGGCAACCTCCAGCTGACTTCGTGTACCAGTGTGGAGAAGTTGAAGACCGCTTGGATTTCTTAGTCTTCTTTGTCTTGTGGGACTTACCTGATGACTTGGATCGAGACAGTGACTGTCGGGAGCGGCTCCACTAGGGGTCCCAGGACATTCCATGTAACCAGGATAAAGAGTGTTGTGGTGTCCTGGTGTGTTTTACCTGTCCTGATAGTGAAATACTGCTAAATTTGTTTTTTACCATTGCAAGGCCTATCCCTCCTATAGAATAACATGGGGATTGCCTTGAAATAGCTTTTAAGTGCAATTTCCCATTGGGAGCAGATAAAGGCCTGGAGTTTGGGGTCTCTGAACTCACAATTTAAAAATACATTAAATTGGTTTTTAAATTGCAGTTTGAAAATGCCACTTTTGGAAAGTGGGCATTTTCTTGCTTAACAATTCTGTGCCTCTGCCTTTCTGTGGAATACATGTCTGGATCAGGATGACAGTTGGGCTGTTTGGGAATTCACTCTAGACAGTTGCTGAGGTGTGCCTTGCTTATCCTGATGGGTCTTCCTGGGCTAGAGATTTTGGGAGAGGCTAGCACTTGCACCTGAATAGGGTTGTGCCTTTCCTTAAACAAATCAGTCTCCAACCCTCTGGAATGTGTCTGGTGCCAGGACAGGAAAGGCAGGGTCTTGTGCACTATAAAGACTTTCCTTTGAAGTTTGCCTACTTCAAAGGCAGAAGTGAGTATAAGTACTGGACCACTGAGACCACAACTTTAGAACACTTCTGGACTGAGGAAATTCTGTCAGGAAGAAGAGCTGGATTCTGTAGGAGAAACTGCCACTCTGCCTGTTGCTTTGTTGTTTTTCTGGCCTGCTGCTTCTGTCTTGGGAGTAAAAGGACTGGACTTTGATTTCTAAATCCTGCTTCCAAAGGTTCTCCAAGGGCTTGGACTAAGCTTGCCTCCTGTTAGAAGTCTCAGGGACATCAAAGGCTTCATCTGCCAGCACCTGGGCTCTCTTGCTGAGAGCCCTGACTCGCCAAGTGGTGCCAAATCGAGTTCCTGGGCCCTTGGGAGTGAGTTCGGGTGTAACCAAGAAGAAAGAATTACATCGACTCCAGAGTGTCTTCAGGACCGCCACCGCTGTCTGACTCTGTTTCGCTGCCTGCACTGGAGTTGTGGCCCTGCTGAGTGCAACAACCGCAGTCAACACCACAGGCTCAATGCTGCTGCAGTGCCACTGAAGTCCCATGACATTGTGAGTCCGAGTTGTGTTCCCGACGGCCATAACACCCAACTCAACCACAGCACCAGTGGTTCTGTGGTGTTATCGTGACACCACAAAGTCGACACCTTGCGCCTTGACCTGCTGGATTCATCAACCCTGCCAGATCATAAGGAACCGATGCCTCACCACTCTGGTAGCAGTAAGGAACCAACGCCACACTAGCTCCAGCGACGCCTCAGCTCCCCGACTCTGTGCTACATCTTTGTTTACTCGTTTTCCAAAGATACTGTACCTGGGGTCGATGCTACTCCAGGACCGGCCTGCCCTCCCTCGCGAGTGGCGTTGGACTGTTGGGAATGACTCAGTCAATATGTGGTTATAGCCCTAGTTGGAGCTATTGTGTTTATAAGCACTTAACTGAGATATTTAATCTTTAAAATTTTGTCTCTTTGCTTATGTATGTTGAATTTTTGTCGTTTTGGTCTTGTTTTACACAGATAAATACTGACTATTGTTCTACACTGGAGTGGAGTACATTTGTGATGTTTTCACTGTGTTACTGTGTGTGTACAAATACTTTACACATTGCCTCTGAGATAAGTTTTACTGCTTGTGCCTAGCTAGCAAGGGGGTGAGCAGGGGTTATCTTAGCTGTGTGGCTCCCTTACCCTGACAGAGTGAGGGTCCCTGCTTGTACAGGGTGCAAACCACTGCCAACTAGAGACCCCATTTCTAACAATACCCCTACCAGGGACAGCACATGCACAGTCCATAGGTAAGCCTTAAAAGGTAGTGCAAGATGAAATAAATCATGAAATATAAACAGAGATTGCATAACTGACTTGCATTACCTTAAGGGTATTTACAGTCATTATTGAGAAATCGATCAGTGTTTTGTCCATAAAGTTAAGGGTATTAATGTAGAGCCTGAAAGGGGCCAGTTTCAAAGTCTGTTTAATTACTGTGGGGTCTTAAACTTTGCAGTACCCGTCGGCTTAAAGACCTGGATTCTCCATATACACTAATACCCAAAGAGACTCAAAAGTCTGGCGGCTTCTCACAATCTCAGAACAGCTTATCGACATTGGTTTTGGAGGACAAGTTAAATTCCTTCTATGTAAGTTAGAGGACCTGAGATAAAAGTAAAACATTTCAATCTCTAATTACAAACACCACAATTGTCTAGATTGTGTGAATCCAAAATTAAAATAATTTATCAAAAGAAATTACAAGAGAAAAAACTAAAAGTCAAGGCTCAGTAATTGTGAATTAAAACAGAACAATCAAGAAATCCAGATGTATCGAAAAACAGGATTTACTCACATCAAATTAATGGAGAGACATTATGACATGAGACATGATGACCATTGACATTGTTTTATTAAAATGATATCACACACCTTTTGGCCTAAGTGACATCACAGGAAGTGACCTAATATGGCCTTTGGCACTGAATCTTCCCAGAAAGTAAGGTCTCATGATTTTAATCCTAATGACAAGACAGTGGTTGACTTCACTTAAGTTCGATTATAACTGAATGATTGGTGTAACAGTACAGCACATACAAATATCTGTTTTGCATACCACCAATAATAAAGTGCTGACAAGACCATTGACAGTGGTGTATTGAACAACTGCACACAACTGTAGCAAGCAGAAGAAGCTAGTAAGCTTTACTTTCATTTTGGGAGAGGGGTGGTTCTCCTCTGAGAAGATTTTGAAAAATCGAGGTCAAATAGCACATTTTAAAGTACAATTTCCACATAAATTTGCTCAAAGTGTCTGAAGGGGTCCTCATTTGCAAGTCCATTCCCAATAAAACCTGTTACTTCCCAGGAGTTAACCCTATTATTTTCCCAATTTGCTATGATTGTCTCCATGTATCAAAAATGAACTTCACTGTGACAGGATTTTGCATTGGGTGCCCTGTGCCAAAACATACATATAATATGCCAGCGCTAGAATTTTGCATTTATTGCAATCTGTACATTATGGTTCACCCATCTGTCAACTCATTACCTCCAGTATCCAAGTGCCAGCCGTATGTCTCCAAGTATGGACCTATGTATGGAAGACTGGATGTCTTAAACAGCGCTGCGAGGTAAGACCTCAACCTTCTTGTATGTATAGCTGGCAGGCAGTGCCTGCAGGACCCCCGCTGCCAGGGGCCCCCACATCCTATTGTGGTGGGGCTATTCAAATACCGCGACAGATATAATATTATGCAAATCTCCCAATCCAAAGGCTCATGGTTGATCAAGAACAAAAAGCTGATGGTCTTCCTGGACTACACAACTCCAGTCCCGAAGAAAACGGAGTTCTTACTTGAGGGGAAGTGACAGCTGCTTTCAATATGCCTTGATGTTTCCAGCCAAGCTGAAGGCCGTGGAGGGGGATGCTGCTTGCTTCTGTTCATCTCAGCATGAGGCATTGGCATGGCTAGAGGCCAGGGGTACAGCATCCATTTTAGGACATCCTCATTCCTCACTCTTCATCCCTACTTCTCATCCCTGCTTCTCATCCATCATCCCTACTTCTCATCCATCTTCCCTACTTCTCTTCCATCATCCCTACTTCTCATCCCTGCTTCTTATCCATCATCCCTACTTCTCATCCATCATCCCTGCTTCTCTTCCATCATCCCTATTTCTCTTCCATCATCCCTACTTCTCATCCATCATACATCATCCCTACTTCTCATCCATCACCCCTACTTCTCTTCCATCATCCCTGCTTCTCTTCCATCATCCCTGCTTCTCATCCATCATCCCTACTCCTCATCCCTGCTTCTCATCCATCATACATCATCCCTACTTCTCACTTCTCATCCATCATACATCATCCCTACTTCTCATCCATCACCCCTACTTCTCTTACATCATCCCTGCTTCTCTTCCATCATCCCTACTCCTCTTCCCTGCTTCTCATCCATCATACATCATCCCTACTTCTCACTTCTCATCCATCATCCCTACTTCTCATCCATCATACATCATCCCTACTTCTCATCCATCATCCCTGCTTCTCATCCATCATCCATCATCCCTACTTCTCATCCATCATCCCTACACCTCACCCCTGCTTCTCATCCCTACTTCTCTTCCATCATCCCTACTTCTCATCCCTCATCCCTGCTTCTCATCCCTACTTCTCATCCATCATTGCTACTTCTCATGCCTCATCCATCATCCCTACTCCTCATCCATCATCCCTACTCCTCATTCCTCATCCCTCAGTCATACCAACACATTTTCAGTTTTGTGAAACACACCTTCACACTGATTGGTTGGGAACAGCCAATCAGAGTTATGAGAGAGAGCTGCAGTCTTACAGCTCTGCTGGTTTGGGAAATACAAGGAGCCCACAGACAGGGCCATAAATCAGCTCTTGGAGAAAGGGTTATACAGTTCATCTACAGTTCATCCAAAATAGTTCTGGTTTCAGAAAATAAAAATAAAAAAACAGCTCTCAAAGATAAAAGCAGTCTCAGATGTAAACATGTTATTTGTTACAAATAAAAAGCAGGCTCAGATTTAAACATTTTGGGGGTTATTCTAACTTTGGAGGAGTGTTAAACCGTCACTTTGACGGTAAAGTGACGGATATACCACCAGCCGTATTACGAGTTCCATAGGATATAATGGACTCGTAATACGGCTGGTGGTAAATCCGTCACTTTTCCGTCACTTTTGGGACGGATTAACACCTCCTCCAAAGTTAGAATAACCCCCTTTATTTGTTAGAAATAAAAATGAAACCAGAAAAGGTTTGGATGAATTGGATTGCACTGTCACCAGAGTTGATTTTAAACATTTTGTTTCTACATATGAAACTGAAACCAGAAAGGTTTTCGTTGAACTGGAGATGACCTGTATAACCCTTTCTCCAAGAGCTGATTTATGGCCCAGGCTGTGCATTCCTTGTATTTCCTAAACCAGCAAAGCTTTCTGCAGAGGCCTGTGCAAACAGAAAAACACTGAGTTAAATAAAATAAAATATTGTGCAGCCTTGAATTCACTAGAAACAAACACACAGTTGAATTTCCTCTCCTCCCTCTTCACCCTCCATGTGCAATGAGGAGGCTGTTTTTCATTGAAATAGAATGCAGCTCTCTCTCATAACTCTGATTTGCTGTTCCCAACCAATCAGTGTGAAGGTGTGTTTCACAAAACTGAAAATGTGTTGGTATGACTGAGGGATGAGGAATGAGGAGTAGGGATGATGGATGAGGAGTAGGGATGATGGCTGAGGCATGAGAAGTAGGAATGATGGATGAGAAGTAGGGGTGAGAAGCAGGGATGAGGGATGGGAAGTAGGGATGATGGGAGAGAAGTAGGGATGAGAAGAAGGGATGAGGAATAGGGGTGATGGAAGAGAAGCAGGGATGATGGATGAGAAGCTGGGATGATGTATGATGGATGAGAAGCGGGGATGATGGATGAGAAGTAGGGATGATATATGATGGATGATAAGTAGGGATGATGGATGAGAAGTGAGAAGTAGGGATGATGTATGATAAGCAGGGATGAGGGATGAGAAGCAGGGATGATGGATGAGAAGCAGGGATGATGGATGAGAAGTAGGGGTGATGGATGAGAAGTAGGGATGATGTATGATGGATGAGAAGTAGGGATGATGGATGAGAAGTAGGGATGATATATGATGGATGAGAAGTAGGGATGATGGAAAAGAAGCAGGGATGATGGATGAGAAGTAGGGATGATGGATAAGAAGCAGGGATGAGATGCAGGGATGAGAAGTAGAGATGATGGAAGAGAAGTAGGGATGATGGATGAGAAGTAGGGCTAATATATGATGGATGAGAAGTAGGGATGATGGATGAGAAGTAGGAATGATGGATGAGAAGCAGGGATGAGGAGTGAGGAATGAGGATTTCCTAAAATGGATGCTGTACAGGGGTCAAGAGCCACCACTGGGACATGAGGAATCGGATTGGAGATAAATTCCTTCCGGAGGCAGACGCCGCTCTGTTTAGAAATTGCGTAATACGCTTACTAGGGAGCAGGCGGTAATAGAGTGAGAACTAGTGATTGCAGAATTGAAAAAAAGCTGGCTCTAATGGAGCATATAAACATGGTTCAGACCAGGCGGCCTCGGACATTCTTACAATTGATAGAGTTGTGCAGATACTGAGGTACGGCCCTCTGATCACTTCGATCACTGCTGAGCTAGTTACATAATTAGATCACATGTCTATACCACAGGTGCTTTTGCTCTTCCCCCTATTTAAACTATATTTCCCGATCTGTCTTCGGTCACGATGGGGGATGCTACGGTTCGATGATTGTTTCTCCCGGGGGAAGGTAGCGACAGAAACTAAATAGCTGGGGGGGGGGGTTGCTTAAATGTTTTAGTTCATTTGCACTAGACTAGCCTAGGGTGACCACCTGGCATTGAGGCAAATTCTGGACAGGACTGTAAAAAATTCAGGACAAAGGGTCAAAATTCAGGACAAAAATTCAGGACAAAGGGTCAAAATTCAGGACAAAAATTCAAGAACAAACTTCAGTTTTATAGACACACGCAAGAGAGGCCATGCCTCACTATGTTGTCAGTGCATTTATTTACTTTTTTTTAACATAGCACTATTTATTCACTGTGGAACGTTTGTGATTGCCTCCTGGTATGCTACATTCAGGTGTCACATTACGTCCTTGTTCAGTAGTAAATGAATGCCCTTCAGTACTGCGGCAAGGCCATCACCCCTACCCAAATCTACCCGATCTTTCCTGAAGAGAAAGTAACAGCAAAATTTTGATTATGTTTCTGAACATTTTAAAACCCCTGGCAAACAGTTTGGGACACATTAAGGTAATTAACCTTATGCTAGTTTAAAAAAATTGAACAAAAACATCTGGCTTACCCCCACCGCCCATGGAGTTTCAACCTAATTATTTTTAAGGAGGCAGGGCAGATGGTGTGGATGACAGTCTCACACCTAATGTCAGGATGTGATGTACCCATAACTTGTCTGTAGTCTCACTGCACTGGAGTGTATGAATGGGACTCTACATTTATCTCAGAAATGGGAGCCCGGACTACCAATCAAAGATAATAAAAGAGGAGTATGAAATTGAGATCAAATGGGAGATCCACGGCAAGTAATTCAAAGGGTTGTGGCTAAAAACTGGATAAATAAAGAAGAGAAGCACAAGGTGGGACAATTCATAAAATCAGACAAGATGGGTCCACCAAGACTATTCGAAGGTATTGGGTACCTGGGGAGTTGTCTCTGCACACAGGGGAGAAACAGAAGAGGCCCTGTCAAGTGGTTGAACAAGCAGCACCCATCCACCTTGGCAAACTCTTCTGGTGCAATGGTCCGCTGTTAGTGCTTTTGAAGGGTGAGCAGAGGCCAGACCCCTTGCAAGGCTGTGCAAGGCAACTGCCCGCTTTGTCCATGTCTTTATATGGTTTTGAAATTGAGCAAAAGCCAAACTAGAAATCTGGGTTATCCCTAAGTGTCAAGTACACATAGAATCTTCAAAATATTTGGGATGTAAATTGCACAAACAAAGTTTACAAATTTTAAATTTTAATTAGTGTTTCTTTAACATATGGCACTGTTTTCACCTTCACATACAATTAGATCTCAGATTGAACTGGGAACCAGTTACCTTTTGATACCTAGTGATTAATATCTACCATTCTTACACTGTTTTCCAGGATGAAAATCTCGGCAGAGCGAACGGTCCCTCCAAGCCCAGTTTGCTTTTTGGTCTTCTCTTCTGCTTTCTGTAAAGGCCACGTGGCACTAGTGAAGATGGTGTGCTACCCCAATAATAGTATTTTTGGCAATCCTTCCCCTGCTCGTCCTTTATTCCTTCTTCAGATAGGCCACACATTTGATTTGGTCACTCCGGCGCCATCGGGAGCTCTTTCCACTCTAAAGCTGACTTCAAAGTGAGAGGATTTATGCGACAATCTTGCTGGATACTGGGGTTAGGAAAGAGTTTTTTCTATCAAATGACAACATTTAAATAAACTTCAGAATATATCAGAATTAGAAGTACAAATCAAGCACATTTTTGTTAATTCTGAACTGTGCTGGAAACAAATACCTTTACATGATTAAAACAAATCATTGCATTAGGTGATGCAATTTCCACACATAATCGTCTGTGCACAGTATAGTTTGATTTGAAAAACTGTATATCTGTGCAAATGTAATGGTCATTTCAATCAAAAATGTGTTGTCTGTAATGGCAGTGTGTTAGCATATCACCCATACTGCACTCCACTCTGCTCTGTACCACTACACACCACTGCACCCTACTCTGTATCACTCTACTTTACTCCACTCCATGCCACTGCACTCTTCTCCATTCGGAACCACTCCACATTATGCCTATGCCTCTCTACTCCCCTCTGTAACACTCTACTCTATGCCACTGCACTTTACGCCTCTCTACACCACTGCGCTCTGCTCATCTGCACACCATACCACTCCAGTCTAGGCAACACCAATCTAATCCGCACACCTCCACTCTGCAACACTGCACTGTACGCCACTGCACTCTAAGCTAATACACTCTATGCTAATGCACTTTAATCTGTAACACTTAACTCTATGCCACTGCACTCTACATCAATACACTGTACATCACTCTAATCTAGTCTGCACCTCTGCACTCTACACTACTTTACTCTATGCCATCACACTCTATGCCACTTTATGCAACTCCACTATAACCTGCACCTCTCCACTCTAAGCCACCTCACTCTACTGTGAAATAATCTACTTTATGCCACTGCACTCTGTGCCACTGCATTCTATTCCACTGCACTCTACCCTGCACCTCTCCACTCTATGCAACTGCACTCTACTCTGAAACAATCTATTCTACGCCACTGTACTCTATACCACTCTGACCACTGCACTCTAGTTCAATGCACTCTACACCACTGCAAGCTGACACTCTGCAACACTGCACTGGTCGCCACTATACTTTACACCACTCTGCTCTGTACTACTGTATTCTGCACCAATATACTCTATTTAACTGCATTCTATGCCACTCTACTCTGCCCAATACCAGTCTATGCAACTGCACTCTACACCAGTGCACTCTAAACAACTGCACTGTATGCCACTGCCCTTTACTCTGCACCATTGTACTCCATGCCACAGTTCTCTGTACCACTTTACACCACTGCACTGACACTCTACTCTCCAACTCTGCACTCTACATCACTCTATTCTATGCCACTGCACTCTAGGCAATATACTCTACTCTACACCACTCTACACTACTCCACTCTGCACCACTCTACACCACTGCACTCTATGCCACATGAGTCTACTCTGCACTCTATGACACTGCACCACTCTGCATTACTGCACTCTCTGCTACTCTATTGTATGCCACTCTACTCCACTGCACTCTATGCAACTCTACCCCATGCCACTCTATGCCACTGCACTCTGTGCCAATGCACTCTACACAACTGCACTGTACGCCACTGCCCTCTACTCTGTACCTCTGTACTCTACGCCACTGCTCTCTATGCCACTCTACTCCACTCAACATCACTGCACTGACACTCTGCTCTGCAGCGTTGCACTCTCCACCACTGTACTATACAACAATGTACTATGTACTACTGCACTCTATGCACTGCACTCTATGCCACTCTACTCTGCATCACTCCACTCTACAGCACTTTGCTCTACTCTGCACCACTCTACACTAGGCCACTGCACTCCCTGCAACGTGAGTCTACTCTGCAATCTATGCCACTGCACCACTCTACACTACTGCTCTCTGCCACTCTAATGTATGCCACTCTACTCCACTGCACTCTATGCCACTCTACTCTGTCCCACGCCACTCCATGCCACTGCACTCTAAACCACTGCACTCTACGCCAACTGCACTGTACCCCACTGCACTGTATTTTGCACCACTGGGCTCTACGCCACTGCTCCTATGCTACTCTACTCCACTCCACACCACTATGCCACTAACTTTAAGCCATGCTGAACAGCAGCTACTCTGGTGTATAAAATGGCTGATAGCTAAAATACATTAGCAAACCCAATAACTCTTTCGTAGATGAGACCTATTGCTTTGCCAATGTTTGTTAGTACTATGAGGTACCGAAGTACCTAAAAGAACTGTGAAAAATACAATTACATCATAATAAAGGCTGCTACAAAATGCGCAAATACATTGCGGTTAAATAAAAAAAAAGTGCTTCTCAAATACAGATTTGAATAATATACAGTTTATACCTAGTAATAAAAAAGCTCACCTTGGAACACCATTACAATACCTCTCTAAAAGAAATATCTTTGCCACCACAAAACTTCAAGTGACTCCTTTTAGTAAAGTCAATGCAGGTTTTCAAGCCCTTTTGTATTTGCAGATTTACCAGTTGAGCACATTTGCATGTCTTTAGGGAAGGAGACCCCCTGGCAAGAAGGTCTGATTCTTATCTGTCTGCCCCTCCCTCAGAGCACTGGAGACTCCCTGCCTTCCATTCCAGCTGGGGAAACTGATTTGCCCGTTAATTTCGCCATGCCTCTTGCCCTTTAGGTGAAAGGCAAAAACTACGGAAAAATGCCGTCCGTTAAAGCTTTCATCACAGACAACGGACAGCAGGGCGAAATTACAGACAGTCCGTGAAATTTACGGATGGGTGGTCACCCTAGACTAGCCACTTGACCCCGTTTCCTGCTCGGAGGACTGGGGACTGACACAAACTCTGTTGGAGGTGGAGGGGTTCTGTATATAGGATCACATACTGCGGCTTCGCATGGGGGTTGTCATATAGATTGCTTTTGGGGTATCCTTTGTTCTAAACAGACCTCTGCTTGATACTCAAGGCAGGTATGTTCCAGTTGAGAGGGTGATAGATGTGGAGCCATGTGCCCTGGTATTGGTATACACTCCGAATGCAGTGCTTAATTTGTAAATAAAGAGGTGCCGGTGCTCAAAGCCCTTCTCTTAAACATGAGGCTGCTGTAATTAAATCTACAAGCACTGAATACTGAGGCAGCGTAATCCTGAAGCCATCTCGGGCCTCTTCAAACAATTTACGGCCACCCCTGCCCCTTCAGCTCATCCTGCAACTTTTTACTTTCTCCCTTCATGACGCTTTTTAGTTTTTCCTTCTTCCGTCTTTCCCATATGTGTCTTTTGCTTGCAGCAAATGCTTGAGGCATACGAATAAGCCCCGGCCCTCACAAATAAGTGCTGGTGCTCAGCACCGGAAAGAACAAGCACAAATTAAGCGGCTTCTACCCTGGAATGATGCCAGTCGTCCTACGGGATCCCCTTGTACCCACAATGTAGTGCAAGAACTTTAATTGTGTCCCTGACCTTGACTGGGACAGATCCACTCCCCCATGACAAGGAGCACAGTTTTTGTTAATACTTGTCACTCCCAACATTGGGTTACCAATACTCAGGTCCCAGATATATGGCTTTTTATGCACCCTGCCATCAGAGAGTTTTATTATTACTCATAGGTACATCCTCTACATATCAGAAGAGATATAGCCTACTGCACTGGGGAGGCTAGTTTGACAGAGGGACACTGAATACCTATAGTGCATGCTCTATGATCATAAAACACTGGCCTGACGTAGAGCGCAATCCTGGATCCTCATGTGCCATCTCCAAAGTGAACGCTTGAAAGAATTGTCATTTCGAACTCAAGTAGGCAAGACCATAGACCACTACTTCACTGAAAACAAAAGCATGACGCCAAACTATACGATTTAATGGGATGCCTTTAAGGTGGTTCTTAGGAGGTTAAGTATGAAACCATCTTACCGAAGAAAAAGAGACTAAAGGAACCTTATGGATGCTAAGAAATGCAGCATACCAGAATCAGAGAATGCAGGTGTGAGTGACCAACGGACAACAGAAGAATTGGGTAAGTTGCAAGCTGAATACCGTGAAAGTCAGGGTAGATTGTGCCTTTTATATTACAGGGAATATGTAGCTCATCAACATGCACAGGAAGATAAGGCAGGCACCGTTCTAACATGGCTTCTCCGGTCAGAGTCCCCTCGTAACCCCAGTGGGGCTATTTATAGTCGGGATGGTCAGTTGACCAATTCTCAATCATATATCAATATGGTATTCAAGACTTACTAAAATACAAGATACAGTGCTGTGCCGGACCCCAGACTCTTCCATACATTAAAATACCTAGACCGTTTATCACTATCAATTATAAACCCGATGCAGCATCAGGAACTAGATGCCCGTATTCTAACATATATTTGTGGTGCTGACATAAACAGCATGTGGTAAGACACCCAGGACCAATAGCTTCTCAGTGGAATTTGATTTGGCCTTTAAATCTACACTGGAACTGAAATTGCACCAAATATTTAGGGCCTCCAAGGAGAGAGGACTGTTGGCAGACTCTTTACGAGAGGCACTTACTGGTTTTCGCCCTGGGTAGAGACCCATTGAGTATTGCCCTTTGTCTCTACTGAACCTCAGCTGTATGGTGCTGGGGAAAATATTGGCAAATCAACTGCTACTGGTTGCACCAGATCATATTGGGTTAATCCCCTTCCGGGACACATTTCTTAATTTAAGATGCCTATTCCGAATAATGGACTGGACCAAGACGGGTGGAGTCGAGGCGTAGGTCGCCTCTCTTAATACTGAGGAAGCCTCTGACATGTTGGGCTGGCCTAATCTAGTGGTGTTTCGGTGATTGGGGCTTGCACTGGATTTTTTGGGATGGGTGAAATTACTCTAAGCCTTGGTCCCCTCAGGATCAGTGATTTTGGATGCCTTCTATATAGCAAGGGGTACAAGGCACAGATGCCCCTTATCAGCAGTTATTTTTGCACTGGCCATTCAGCCGCTAGCCTCTATGCTGAGAACAAGGGGACTGTGTTGTGGTTGCAATTAGGGAACACCAATCATGTTGTCTCTCTGTATGCCGAAGATACCAACACGAACATTGTACCACAGTTTATACTGTTACTTGACAAGTTCAGTCACCTGTCAGGACTCAAAGAGTTAATTGTGACAAATCGTGCCACTGACGAGGACACTGTACAGGCATAACAGCCCACACCGCTGCAGTGGTTGATAGCATTGAATATCTGGGAATTCACATCTACAATGCTGAAACTGACTTGTTGAATTGTTGGAAGGCACTTTGGGCAGAACTATTTCATCTATATGTCAATCCTTTCCGTTTTTGTGTCAGCTCCCTTTGTCATAGATGGGTAGTGTAGATCTCCAGTATGATAATCGTACCCTGGCTATTATTCCTTTTTACAGCTCTCCTGGTAATTCTAACGAAACCCTTCTTTAGAGATCTCAGGACGATATTGTCCTCCTTGATATGGGGCTTGGGTAGCCATAGGATTGCACTGGCAAAGCTGTATTTACCACACACTGAAGCGGGTTTGGCCCTGCCACTTTATGAACACCGTTATGCTGCAGCTCAGCAGCAGTCACTGACGAAATGGGTGGAGGATGGAGTAAACCCAGAATGTGATGATGTATTGGAGGGACTGGAGGACTGAGCCCTGTTGGAATGACTACTGTGTTCCCTCCCTCCTAGAAAATCAGACAGCATGCTCTTTATGTTGGCCAAGTGCTGGAGAACATACATGGAAAATGTTTCAGGCTTAATCCTGCGTGTGCCAGAGCTACCTATATGGGTGCTTCTCTGATGTAGAGCTTTATGGTCCTTGTACCACCGGAGCATTTACGGGACTGGAGGTTTGGGCAGACATAGTAGAGGGTGGCTGTCTGCAGTCCTTTGGCAACTTGATGACAACGTATAGTTTGGAGCTGGACAATTTTACTATACAATGCCCTGCTCTGGGCAGTGCGTAAGTTGTGGAGGATGGCGATAGATGTGCCTAGTACTACGCCAACACTTTTGTTAAAGTTGACACATAGGCATAAAAGGAAGGAGGTAATGGTACTTGCTACATGGTGTGTATACAAAACTAGGGCCACTCAAGCAGTGGTGGGAGGACAAGGTAGCGCCAGAAAGTTCCACCTCAGCATGGATAAAAGGGTTGGGATCCATAGAACGTATTGGATTACACTACATGCAGTTTAACTATATTCATCACATACCTGACCCCGAGGCTTATAGGTAGCTAAGATGTACCCAACAGCTTCTAGCAAATCCCCAGATGTACTGAACCAATAGCAGATGTTTACCATATGCTTTGGCAGTGCCTAATAATTGCCACTTTCTGAAGGAAAGCCCTACGCAGCCTCACATCCAGCCTCATTCACACACAGGAGTTCCAAGATGGATTTCTGTTCCACAATCACCTTGCCACCTAGATGTGGGGGAAACATGCAACCTCCATCTATGTTCGCAAGAATGGAGCTGCAAACACAGCTGATTGAAAAGTCAGAAATGTTTCTATGAGAGGTCAGTAGTAATCTCTCCTGTGATGATAGGCGAAAAAGATCTATCCTTTCATTTAATGGAACCGCTTCCTAACCCTTTCAGCCTGGCAAGCAGACAGAGGTCTCTCGCAAAAAGGGGGTGCACTTTGTGTGCCTTCCTGTCTTGAGAGCCACACTCTGGCGTCCTGTGCCATAACACGGGTAGGAATTCAAGAACAAGTCATATGTATTCTCCGAGTCGAAAGTAAAAAAAAAAAAAAAATACCCAGCACAGACGAACAAGGTTTTTCATACTTTCTCAATGAAGTGTCTGCGTGAGATGGTATGGGTGAGGTATTATAATGCAGTAGTAGTGCGCATAAGGGAGGTATATACTACCCATCTAACTTGGGGAGAAGATGTGACCTGAGGGCCTAGGCTGCTAATTCTGGAACTGGGAACCAGGTTCAAGTCCAGGTGCTGGCTCAACCTTCTGTGACTCTGGGCGGATCACTTAAATTCCCAGTGCCTTCAAAAATGAATGTGAATTTGTGTAATGTAAGATGGTACTCATGTAAAACGCTCTAATGCCCTTGGGCCAGGTTTCTGCTACCTAAAACTGCAAAATATGTCCCGAGATTTCCACAGTGGGATTTGGGGAAACTTGTTGAAAGCTGAAATGTGGCAGATGTCAGGTTCACCTTATCGAGAGCGCATTGATGTCATTGTCACTCTAAATACATCAGATGGAACATCTGCTACTTTTCGGCGTTTCGTCCACTCGACAAAACTCTAAATAAATTCCTAAATCCGGTACCAATCCTATACCCCAGGGGTGACAGTGTTTTGAACGAGGAGATTGGGTTCATACATGCCAATCAGGTAAAAAACATGAACACCTGAGTCCTTGGAACTAGGATTCTTGAGGGTTTTTGTAATGTCTATCCATTGGAGTAAGAAAAACTTAATAACCAATGTTAGAGAAGTAAAGTAAACTCTAAAAGTTTAGAAGACACTAAGAAATGTTACAAGAATTCTGTTATCTGGATGATATGTCCTCCAGGTGATAGAAAGAGTTAACCTGCTGTTAAATGTACTGCTCAGACATGAGGATAAAAACTCTCTCCTACAGTAGGAATACTATCCAGACTGCCTGAACAGTTCATTTTGGTTACAGACAGTCCGCCAGTTCTGCCACTGCTTTGAATCACCGTCAAAGAGAGACATACATTTTAGTTCCTTATTCCGACAGGTACATTAACCCTTTATAACTATCAGCAACTTCTCTGAAGGTCCAGTACCACAGAGAGAAAATCTCACTGGTGTTCAGGAACAGGAACTCCAGAAATGATTCCAGGTTATTCTTTGACCTACCAGAACGTGCTAATCTTGTTTGTCATCATATTTTGACTGAAGTCAATGTGATAGTGCACAAAAGGCCATATTAGGTCTCTGAGACAAGACCAGCAATTCAAGGTGAAGACAAAATGTCGGACATGAGCATAATCGAACCCTTAAGAAGTGAGTGGAAGTCGCCGACTGTGAAAGTACCACCACCTCAGGTCGGATCATGTTCTTGATCGACTTCAGAAAGCTCAGCCGGTACCATAATATGATAGTTATCCAATACCCTTTGCAGATCAAATGATTGAACATTTTGGAACGTCAAAGTATTTATCAACTCGCGAATTAACTGAAGGGGACTGGCAGATTCCTCTAAAAACAGAGAAAAAGAAACAACTGCCTTTGCTACTGGGTTATACCGGTTTACTGTGTTACATTTGAACTACTGCAGGCTATCACCAAGATTAATGAATTTCCTATTAAAAGATCACTATGAACATGGTGAAGCCCATTTAGATATTTATCATTTTCGTCTATCAAAAAATGGGAGATGAAAGTATTCAAGAAGCCTTATCACCTATCAAGGAATAAACTGGATAGGGTACACTATCTCTGCAGACAGTAGTGTGAACTTCCTTTTTGATCATGGTTAGCTACCCATGCCATGACACCCCAAAGGGCTGTAAAATTATTCTTACCCACATATTGCCTGACGCATGCTTCATCATTGAATCCCTTATCCAGAGTGATAGTACACCTGTATGGGCTCCACCTATTTGAGAGGGCTCTTGATGTTGCTAGAGATCAAGTATAGAGAAGATAAAGTTATCTGGGGAAAAAAACCGACCTCTTGGTATTTTTATTTGTGGGTTCCCCTGGCAAAGTTAAAAACAGAGGGTACAGAATGTAGCAGATGGAAACATGGATTGGCACTGACTCAGTTTAGAAATGCCCTGACGACTCCAAAGAATTCCATCTCCAAACTCGTGCTTTAAGTGTAGGGATTAGGGTGGTACTTTCACAACCCAATTCAGTCGTTTCACTAGTCACAAACCTCTCCCCAGAGAGCTAAGATACTCAATGATACATCCACTCAGCTATGTCCAACCAAATCTCTGCAGTGTATGCCTGTTGCTTTCACATTCTTAAAATGCTTAGAAAATCTTTTGAATGGTTGCCACTTAATGCACGGAAAATGGTGATCCAAGCACTCATCACCAGTAGACTGGACTATGGAAATGCCCTTTATGTTGGTAATTTAGCACACCTTATCAAGAGACTTCAAGTAGTCCAGAACACAGCCAACAGGCTTGATCTCAATCTGCCACCTCATACCACCCTCATTGCTCACTTATGCAATCTTCATGGGCTGTCTGTCCATATGTGTTACCTCTACAAGCTTCTTACTCAGATCTACAAAGCACTTTTCAGTCTTGGCTCTTCTTACATTAGCAGTCACATCCTCTAATATGTTCCTTCCAGTCAGCTTCTTACAGCATCTCACCTGACGTTCACCAGCCTTGTATCTGGCACACCAGAGAAAGATGGTGCTTCTTTACCTATCCGGCTCTGAAGGCTTGGAATAAACTTCCTCTCTCCATTCACTCAGCTGGACCTCTCATAGAATTTAGGAAGAAATGTAAAACCTGTCTGTTTTAACTAACTAGATTTGAAACCTCCAGGCAGTAATTTTCTGTTCCATGCCAGGAGATCCTCATGGGTGAGATGCATGTGTTACAAATAACACAACATAACATAGAAAAAGGATTTCTGGCACTCAAATGGGACATTGAGACATTGCAATACTATTTACTTGGTCATTCTTTTACATCGCTGATCCTACTCCTTTGACATTACATTCTCAAAATACGGAAATTACTTGAAGTGTGTTGAGATGGCTCCTCACCATAAAGCCATACAGCTTTAAACCATTACATAGGGAAGGGAAGCTCCAACCTAGCACTGATTGTCTTTCTCATTGTCCTTGTACTATTTTGACCAAACAACAGATCCTAAGGAGAGCATTATGTGGCAGGGAACCTCATCAGATTTTGTCTTCTTTAAAGGCCAAAGCCGATCCTTAAACCAAGAAGGAAACACATTATTATGGTGTGACCAGCAGTTTCGTTCCCTGTGACCAGGAAGTGAAAAACCTTACAATTCTACAGAATTATCCCATTCCACTACTTTGAAGAGGCAAGTAAGCTATAAAACGGCTGAAGACAGACATCTAGGCTACAGGATTGATAGGAGAACAATTAGAGACTGGGAGGATGTTGGATATGAGGACCAGACCAGAGGAGTGCAGGAGAAGAAGGTTAAGACCCTGCCAGAGGCAAGAAGAAAAGCATTGGAGGTGAGGATCAGGGTTCTTACGCCGGAGAACCCAGAGCCTCCATTGATGAAAATGCTTACTGTAAAAAGGTAGACAAATATGCCAAGGTTGAGAAACGGGAAGGCTGCTATCCCAATAAGGAAGGACCTAGAAGAAAGGTGTAATTCCTAATAACTGTGTTTCAGGCATGGAGGTGTCCGTACCTAACGGCTTACTGGAGCATCGTTACCTGTCGCCTCTTAGAGGTGGCTGACTTACATTTTGAGGGCACAGTCCAACAATGTTTGCTACATCTAATACTGAGCCCGAAGGGGAGCAGGGTGTACTATAAGTATGCTTTGTTTGAGCTTCTGTTGGGTAAAAGAAGAATTGCTATTTGATTGCTGTCTCTACCTATGCATTGTGGAGAAGGGATGGGGCACTGGTGGAAGAGGTCAGGGCTGACGACAAGATGGAGGAGGACTGTTTTGGATGGGCACGGATGTTGCAGGAGCTGTTAGCCCTGGTCACAGAATCCTGACTCAGTGACAAAATGAGCAGCTGCCCCGTGGACATCCTGGGCCTAGACACCTACCATGCACAAGCTCTCCTGGTGACCCGGGATTTGGGGAGAGAAGAGATCGAGGGTGGTGTCTGTTTGTGTAAGTATTGAGCAGGTGGTCTGTTTCTGAATATAGCTCTGTATGATGTTCGTGTATAATACTGTTTTATTGTTGCAAATATTGTCAATAAAGAAATATTTTAAAAAACGCAACTGTGGTTCTAACATGGACCACAAGGCAGGAAAGTACTAAAAAGGGAGAAAATAAATAAATTAAGATTAAACTTGGGACACAACCTTCTCTTGTTGATCCAGGGGATTTTAAGGAAATAGATATGGGTGTGAAAGAAAGGTTGGGGATATGGCATACCAATATTCTTCGACTAAAACAATATTGGGTAACAGAAAGAGGAAAAGGACAAATTCAACCCCATCCAATATATACATATTTTTTATTTATCTGGCATGATTTTCAGGACTCTAGATAAAGGATGACTAACACACACGCGAGAGAAATAGCGAGGGTCAATGTGAATACCTTTTTGTAAATACTTCCATTCGATTGTCTTTGTGGCGACTTGGCAAGGATTTGTTATAGGAATATACACTACTTCAAAGATAACAATAATACATTAAATAAAACAGAAAAGCTAATCACACATACTTCTTGTTGTTCTTCAAAGTGTGGTGATCATGTTAGGTCAAAATCTGGGGGTCACTCTTGAAAACGTACTTTCTTTACCCTGACGATCTGGGATACCAGGAGAAAATCTGTTAAAAAACATTCAATGACGTCACTGTACCTATCTGACTCAAGTTGGTATATATACCGGACTCAAACTATTTAAGAATTCTTAGAAAAATATAATACTAGCTTGGCTTAATTTATTTTGCCCAACACAAAGTTGGCATATATGCTGGATTCAAACTATTTAGTTAAGAATTCTTTGAAAACTATTATACTAACGTAGTGTAATTTATTTTGACCAACAACAGTGCCCAGGTAACCAGATTACTTTTTCCTGCTCAAGCTGCTTGCCACCTCACATTATCCTGACTTCACATTTAGCATGACCTATGAGATCAGGGATCAGTGTCTTCCAGCCCTTTCTACTTCATCATACAGCTGCACCATGATGTACTACCGACTGTGTGAACAAATGTCCATAGCAGCTAGGGGTCTCCAACCTTTTTTGTATTAAAAGCTACTTATCCTGATGAAAATCATCCAGAGATATTCGAATTTTAATACTGACCACATCAGACAAGTTCACATGTTTGTTTTAAATATAAACTTTTCACTTTTGTAGGCTGGGCTACACACAGGAGAGCTACTTATGAGTAGTTCAAGAGCTACTAGTAGCTCACGAGCTACTCGTTGGAGACCCTTTTTCATGCAAAATACTTTCCTTACTAGCCTCACTTACCCCGAGCTTCCCCATCAGCAGTGTAGAAGTGTTGTATGGTGAGGTGGGGTATGTTGACTGGTGTGGTAAGATATCACATAAAACAATTTTTGCTTAACCGTCATTTCCTTCTTCCCTCCCTCTCTATACCGTCAGGACATTTTCCTTGAAGTGTGGAGTCCCCTGAGAGTGTTTCATAATGGGAATTCTGTGCTGAATAAACTCCCTGGTGTTCTCTGCCACTGGTTCCTAAATTGTTGTGTACACATTGTTGATGGCTTTCATGTTATGAATATAATTTAGGCCTAATAAAGCGGATCTGTTTTGTACTCTGAGTTTATACCTTAACATTGCTTATGTTTACTCCCAGTGAATAATTAACCGCACAGGGTTCTCTGTAAAGCGCTCTGATGCTGGTATGACTTTTATGGGCTATTTAAAAACACCAATGAAAAGGATACTATGTGGTGAGGTGTTGTATGGCAAAAGAGGTGTGTTTCTGTTTTCAGAGGTGTGGTGCAGTGTGGTTTATGTCATTGTTGTAATATCGCATTGTGCACTGTGGTGAGAGTGATGTGGGTCCTATACCTGGAACAAACCAGGAGAGACGTGCTATTCCCAAAAACCAGGGTCCGATGTAATGTGCTGTCATATCATTTGGGGGGATATATTTTACTGTGTGGTATGTAGTTAAATGGATAGTTTGTCAATGTGGCTTGTGGAATTCGGACCATTCTGTATTGTGTACCTTAATCTGGTGTAGGATAGTGTATACTATAATGTAGATTAATGTTGCAAGGAGAAGTATTAGGTATCAGGGGACTCTGACTATTGTAATATGGTGATGTCAATGGGTAAAGTAGATAATAGGTGTTGCAGTGAGGCTAGGCGAGTTGTAATATATAGGTTGAGGTGTTGCAGTTATATCAGTGTTGTGGGCTTGGTGGAGGTTCGTCCAGTTGGTGAGATGTGATGTTGTGTTTGAAGATGCAGAGAGTAGGTGTCATGTGGTGAAGTTGTAGTGCAACATGGTGTGGTGGTGTTTGGTGTAGTTCAATGGGATGTGGATGAAGGCGAGAGGTGATACTGTCCAGTGATGTGTGTTATCTGTCATGCAATGTGAAATAGTATGATATGGCATGGGTTGGTGTTACATTGTAGGCTAAATAGTTGAACGGGTAGTATGCAGTGGAAAATTGGTATTGCATGGTGCAGTATGATGAGACTGAAGTGGTATTGTGTGGTGTAACATGGTGGTATGTGTTGTGAAAGAGTTTGTATAGTAAGATGTACTGTGATGTTTGGGGGAGGTGCTCTGGTATGGTGCAATGAGAGGTACTCAATAGTTTTGGTATGGTGTGGAATGGAGGTGTGTGGTTCTGTGTGGTTGTGTACCATGTGAAATGTGATGAGGTGAGGTGTGCTGTAATATGGAGAATTGTGGAGTGTTATGGCTCTGGCATGTGGCTTTGAATAATGGCATATTAAGGGACATTGGAGTTTCATGGTGTGTTAGTTGTGGAGTGATAATGTGTATTGCATACAGATGTGTGACATGATAACGTGTATTGTGGTAGGAGATATGTGTCATTCAGTGAAGTAATTTGTGTGATTTGTATTGTAGGTTTAATTGAGATTTGATATGGAATAAAATGATGTTAGATGTTGTTATGTGGTATCTTTAGGAACATGGAGTTTACTGCACCGCTGAGGTAATCTTGGCATTTTGTCTGCTTATGTACCCCTCATTACATTTCATATATCTGTACCTTCATTTATTTTAGCACACATTTTTAATTTAGAAACATGCTGCGTGTGATATTGTTTGCACATATGTCTTGTAGAACATTTGGTTAATTATAGTTTGATAGTACATCAGTTAGTCATATATATGTTTTCATTATTTATAATGTGTGATAGAATTAGGTGAAAGTTCAACTAGATTAATATGGTAAATCTTGCATTTTACATAATTTATCACAAGAAATGCCTGTTTTAACATAATCAGAAAAGTATATTTAATACTGGTGCAGACAAGTATTAGACAGATCAGAATTTTCAACTTCATGGGAGATTTGGGAGCAACATTTAAGAAAAGTGGTGCTGCAGCCAGTGCAGCGCCATTTTCCTTGAGTGCCACTTTCCTTGCGCCCATTAGCGCCTCTCTACTGCCACCATTTGTGTGTGGTACAGAGTTACATCTATACATATTATCTGCCCTAGTTAGGACACTGATTTCAATAAAGTCTTATTGTATATCTATAGTGTGGGCTCTTGTGTATTCCCATTGATGGTGACAGATCAGGCCTCAATAACAAATAATTATGTAAATCTTATAATACTGACCATTGCACACAATTTACCATTTTTATGTAATGTGCAAGTGGTTTGTGGACTGCAATCCACCAGGTTTTGTGTCTCAATTTAGTATGTTGGCGCAAAACCTGCACTTGACCAGTGGGTCTAGGAGATCTAAAATTCGGCTGTATTTTGTAGAAGACTTCAAAAAAGACACCATAAACTTCAAGTACCCCTGAGTAACCCACACAAGACTTTAACAATACTTACTAATCGCAGAGACATCCAGTGTAATATAGGTTTCCTCCTTCAGTTCAGGCAGGAGCTCACTTTTAAGTTTCATTCTGAATCTGTCCTACAATAGCAAAACAACCTGCTGTGACAAGGATAAACTCCAGGGCACCATTTCCACTATAACTCATGGGAAGGGGGTTCCCTGAGGCAGAGGTGAAGTACTTTGTGCCATAAATGTACATGCTGCATACCCCCTTGAAATATTTTTCTCATTAGTGGAGTCTGATCCTGTAGATCCAAACACTAGACACTTTAATCCCTATAAAGCTGCCACTATATCCACTGAATATGAACCTTATCAAAACCTAATTATCACAACAGGTTATCGGGAACAGCAAGCTTGGTTCTGTGGACATTTACCAGATGTAGTGCAGAATGTCAGAATAGGGCCCTAAGTAAATCCGGGGCTACCTGGCCCTTGTTGGCTGGTTATACCCAGCATCTGGACGCAGCAAATCTAACTGCTCCAGAATTAAGGTAGTTATTAAATCAAGTAGTGTCTGTCTGTCGATGATTGTGACAGTATGCTCTACAGGCCGTATAGACTGGAGTTTTGGTTCTTGCTCCTGCAGAACAATTGCATCCTGCAGTACAGGCAATTAGTCCACAGATTATTAATACAGATTATTAATACAATCACGGGCAAAGGACCTACAAAACAAAACAAGATTCAATTTTCGAGTGCTCATTGCTTGTACAACCAATCATTTGTGAGTGGTGTATCCTCACACTGCACCCCAAGAGAAACATAGAATGCTGACTATGTGTGACCCACACGGTATGGTACTACTCGTAGTGAAGCGCACTAAATGGGGAACAGTTTTTACTAGTATGTTATACTATTGCACATGACAGTGACACATCCTATTACACATACAGAATGCATATGGAGCACCCGGTTTATTGGTTTAGGTATGACATTATTTGGTAATTTTGAGAGTGTCACTTTGAAAGTTATTAATACCAATCGAGGGGAAGCGGTGGCTCTGCAGCACATCAGTGCCTGGCTGTTGTTTCTGTTCAAGGTCGTAAGCAAGAGCTTCCTAAAATTATTTTACAAGTAGATATCTTCCTAGGTTGAAATACTTTAAGTCGCCGAACCTCAAAACTGCAACTCAAAACAACAAATTAGTATGATAGGTTTGGTAAATAACATCACTAAACTCTAAGAGAAAGCAGAAAGCTACAGAGAAATCGATGACTGGATCTTCACCACAGCAGGAGACCAGTGGGGTGGGTACAAAATGAGGGACCATGAACAATTAGAATCCAAGGCCCAGATGCATCAAAGACCCGTTTTGCATTTCTTAAATAGCGAATTTTAAGAAATCGCTATTTGAGAAATGTAAAATGTGATGTAAGAAAATAGGGAATCCCTAATAGCGATTTCTTAAAATTTGCTATCGCTATTAGGGAATCGCTATTAGGGAATGGGTCTTTATTCATCCCTATGGATCTGAAGGCCCATAGGTGCGAATGGTTTTACATTTCCTAATTTGTGAATTCCTGTTAGGAATTCGCAATTTAGGTAATGCAAATCCAAGGGTGCTGGGGGCCTAAGGCCCTCTTTGATGTACCCCCCCAAAGAAATTGTGCACGGGTAAAGCGAACACATGCACTAGGGGAATGTGTGCACTACATGGCACTTTTAAAAATGTATTTTTAATGCATTTTATAAAACTGCACATGGTTACCACCAAATTTGAATTTGTGGTAATTGCATCTCCTAAATACCCATTGCGCATTTAGGAACTGCATGATACATGTGCATTGGTAATCACCAATAGGTATTCCCTATTTGCGTTTACCTATTTAGGGAATCGCTATTTTAGCGATTTCTTAAATTGCACTGCGAATAGCTTTCATAAATCCTGAAAGGCTATTTTGCATTTGCAAATGGTGGAATTTTGCGATTCGCACCGTTTGTGAATCCAAATTGTTTGCTACATCTAGCCCCAAATCCGTAAAAATGGTCTGATAGCTGTTATTACTTTCCTTTGCAGGACTCAGGGGAGAGCAGGACAGAGAGGAGCAGTCAGACTATTGCAGGAAGGATATGTATGTGAGCCAGAAAAGTGAAAAAGAGACAGCAAACAATGTTGAGATTAGCTTGAAAGAAAAGTTCAGACTCAAAAGCTCATTTTTGGAAAAGAAAGCTGGATTGACAAAGAAAAGACATGTCTCAGAAACTGTACATTCTTCTGCATAACAATCCTTGGGCAGTAGCACTTCTGGACAGCACAGGGGACGTAACTATAGTTCACCAGAATCTCAAACAGCACCTGGTGGTGACTCCAATTTAAGATTTGATTTAATATATGAGTTGTAGAGCCTGACTAATGCTAAAAAAGAGCTTCTATGCCCTAAAATCTAAAGAAAGGAGAATGGAAGAGTGAGAGCAGCCAAACTGGGTTAGAATAACAACCCTGAGGAAATCAGTTATTAATAAAAGTCAGATTTTAAGATCGGGCATGTCCACCAGATGGACATGCAAATTCTACTGATAGGGTTTATGATTTAGAAATACAAACTGAATGACACTGAAGGGCATATATTGTGCAAAATTAATTGGTATTCTAGTCAGACACTTACAGAACCATTCCCACAGAGGAGGATTGGCTCCCCTCATTTATAAGGGGTGCATCTTGTAGAAAGAAGGTTATAATGTAAGTATTTTCCTCCTTAGTACCTAAGGAACTCAGGGAAAAATATGCATGTGAGTAGAATTTAAACAGGCTCTGACTTTGTAGAGAATCCAAACAGGGTGGGGCATAGAACCTGTACCACTAGATTCCCTTACAGAGTGATTCCAAAGCCCAGGCTCAGTATCTATAAAAGTCAAAAGCTAAGTGCAATAGAAGAGCCATCCTAGATCAACCAGGTCAGTGCCTAGGCATTCAACCATGAACACTCCCTTTTTCCCGAATTTGAAGCCACACAATTCATATAGATTAGTTAGTTTTAGATTACAGAAATGTAAATGCATGCACAGGCATATTTATGGCAGGCATCTTATACATGTTTTTGTTTTAACAAACTCCATTTAAAGATGACCTCTTCAGAAGCATGTGCAACCAAGGCATCAATCTATGAAGGGGATCTATTAAAATACATCAAAATGTATTCCAATTTGGCTGCTGTGGATGTGGGCTCAGCTACAGCAGCCATAGCTGAATGACATTTGTTAAAATATTACAGATGCATTTAAAGATGGCAGACATGGACGTGTGTGCATTCACAGCGGCTTTCTTAACAAAACAGAAAGCATTGGTATAGCCAATAGGTTTCATTGTCTAGACCAATTGGCTTTGCCAAATCTTGTTTTCTCCCAGATTTGGCTTTATAGCCTTTCAACTGAATCGAATAATGGCACTAGGATGCCTGCAAAGATGGCACAGTGAAATTAAAAAATATTTCACTGCGCCATTTTTGGCATCATTCTTAACACCTGCTCACAGCAGGTGTTAAAATGACGCTCCCATAGTAACCTATGGGGCTCCTTGCACTTTGCTGCACTAGCGTCAACATTTTTGATGCTAGTGTAGCAAAGCGCCAAAATAGCGTAAAAAATGTTCACGGTATTGTGCTAACGACTGTAATGGTGCACTGTATTACAAATACAACACAATCATGATGTTGTTAGGTATTGGTAGGGGGTGCAAGAAAAAGTGGTGCTTCATAGTTGATGCACCACTTTTTCTTAAATAAGGGCCTTAAATTTTAAATTTATATTACTAATGCTGTAACTTTTTAAAAATATTTAATTGCCTTAAAATTGTAATAAATATACAAAATTATTTAATGGTAATATTTTTAAATAAAATAAAAGTTCTATTTTATTTTTTTCAAATTTAATTCACTTTTGTACTCTTCCTCATATGCTTCACATGTATATCACACCGAGACCACGGCCTATATGTAAAAGGTACTAGGTGTAACTTTAAAATAGTAAATTATTTTTACATCTTTATTAAATTAATTTAGTATTAAAATAAAGGAAAAATAACTTAAAAAAATTCCTACCTAAAGTAAAATGTTTGCATTTACTACACATTAAAACGTTTTGAATTAATTGAAATTCATTCAAATTTCTTAAAAATAGTTACATTCTTTTAAAAAATTTAAAAAGCGACTTGAGACATCTAAGTCTACACTTTTGTGTAACTTTACACTTGAAAATGGTGAAAACTCCAAGTTACTCAAAAATATAAGAGAAAACTTGTGCATGTAGATTTACCTTTGTGCATAGGTCCATTAGAGTTTCAAAACTTTATGTTTATCTATTTTTTTACTTGATCCCCAATCCTCATGCTTATTTATGTTACATAAATGTATTCAGGCACAACCACTGGCAGTTTTGTCAATAGCACTGATGTAAGATGGAAACAGGACCAAGAAAAAGAAGGCCAATACTCAGGGTGATGAAGAATAAGTTACTTCCCTTTGGTAATGCCTTATCTGACAGAGACTCTATCGAGCCATAGATTCCTTACTTTAGAATATTTCCAGGCATCAGACAGGATCCGGCAACTTTTTCTGAGCAGTCTTCTTGCATGCCAGTAGGTGGCATCATTCAGCTCTGCATGGTATTGTCCGTGCAGGAAATGATGTGCGCAGTGCCTATATAGGTGCCACCCCGTGCTCTGACCTCAGTTTCATGACTATTTGTCCACACCAGAAGCACAGACAGAACCATACTGAGGTCTTGAACCAATGTGCAAGAGTGAGGTCCTCAAGGGCCTCTTAATATGGAAGTCACAGTTCGCACAACGGAGAGGATCGGAAAAGAATCTGCAGCTAGAATAAGTTTCTACTTGTTAAGGCATTACTGAGGGCAAATAATTTGTTTATCTGACAGAGACATCTGGTTATAGATTCTTTGACTTAGGATAGATACCAAAGCAATGTCTCCTTGGAGGTGTGTCTGCGGAATGTTTATACTACAAAGTCCTGGAGGACCAAACAGGCAAAATGCTCATCATGCCGTGTCCAGACTGTAGTGTTTAGTAAATGTGTGTAGCAATGCCCATGTAACACCCTGCCAGATGTCCAAGACTGGGACTCTATAAGCTAATGCAGTCAGTGGTGTAGCAAAGGCCACTCACAACCTCTGCAGTGCGGGGGGCTGGAGCACAGTACCTGGGCCTGACAGCTCCTGAATAGGTCCAGAGTGTGGCCCCTCAATGTACTTTGCAGTAGGGCCCCCTCAAGTTTCGTTATGCCACTGAATGCAGTGGTCTCAGCCTTGGCTCTCGTGGAAGGAGCCCTCAAACCCTCAGGAAGTTGTTTCTTGGTCAGTGTGTAGAATATTTTAATGCAGAGGGCAATCCGCCATGAGAAGGTTCTCTTTTGTACTGCATTGCTTTGTCTTTGTTAGCTTCAGCAAATTCAACAAAGAGTTGATTGTACCCCTGGATATCAATAGTACGATCAAAGTAGAACAATAATCCTCTTTTTGGATCTGGTGGTAGAGTCTCTCCTCTTTTTTTGGAAGGGTGTGGTGGAGCAATGAAAGTCAACATTGTGGCATTCTGTCCGACATGGAAAAGTATCACAATCTTGGGTAGTAAAGAGGCACATGTTTGTACAGGAAGAAGGCAGTATACAGGGGAGCTGACTCAAAGCTCTTGAAACTCACTCACCCTTCTGGCAGATCAATTATACATGAGAAAGGCTGTTTCGATGGTGAGCAGTTGAAAAAGGGCAGTTGTGCAGGGGCTGAAATGGTGAACACAACTGAAACATAAGAATGAAATTAAAGTCCCATTCGGGCATAAAGAAAGGTGTGGGAGGAAAATGTGTTGCAAACCTTTCAGAAAGCGTGTCACACAGGTAACTTAAATAGGGAGGATTGCTCTGGCAACCCTCAAGAATGCCAAGATGCAGAAAGGTACCATTTAAATGTGCCAAAGGAAGGCCTTGCCAGGACAGGGACAATGCACACAAAAGAACTTCAGATGGGGTGCAGACAAAGGATCAATGGATTTGGCAGCACAACAAGTCACACGTTTGTCCTATTGGCAGGGGTATACAGTCTTGCTGGAGGGGTGCCAGGCTGCCAAAATGGTGTCACATACTTCAGGAGGTAGATTGAAAATTCTCAGCTAATGCTGTTCATTCTTCTCGCATGGAAGGAGAGTGTGCAAAGGTTCAGGTGTAGAACCCTACACTGTTGCCTCACTAGAAGATCCTCCAGAACAGACACCCTGACTGGAGGACCAAGACTCATGGTCAAATATTCACATAGCATATTCTCTGTGCCAAATATAGAGCCACTAAAATGTCTTGAACCTGGTCAGTCCAGATCTTCTTGAGAACTGCAGGTGGGAATGATATTGGCGGAAAGGTGTTTAGGAGTCATCAGCTCCACTCGAGAAGAAATGTGTCTCCAAGCAAGAGCCATCTTGAAATTCAGGACACAGAAGTGCCGACATTGTCCATTCTTGGCAATGGTGAACAGATCTAACCAAGGTTCTCCCCAATCTTTAAAGAGGCTTTGGACCACCTCTTGGTGAAGATGTCACTTGTGATCTGTGAGGCATCGCCAGCTGAGTTAATCCGCTCTGGCATTCAGAGATCCCACCACGTGCTGCACAACCAGGATGATCTCCTGACGTTCCAGCCATGCCCAGAGGTGCAGAGGCTCCTGGCATAGGGTCCAGTATCCCACTCCTCTCTGTCTGTTGGAGTACCACATGGCTGTGGGGTTGTCCATGAACACCTGAACCATCTCTACCTCTCCCAGATGTAAGCCACAACCCAAGATTGATGCATTGGTGACCCCTGCGAGTTCTGGGTGGGGCCAGGAGAGGGTTCTGCCACTGATCCAATCAAGTTTGTTAGCCACCACTGCAGGTCTTTAGCAGTTCCCTCTGATATATCTGAGAGATTCCCCTAATGCTGAATCCACAGGGACTTCAGTTCGACCTACAGAGCCTGCATATGCCAATGGGCATTCATGACTAGGAGGATGCAGGAGGCCATGAGGCCTAGCAGCCTCAGACACAGTTCAGGATAGAGGCTGAAACATCGGTATCATCCTGAATATCCTGGATCCCCTGCTCTGGAAGATAGGCGATGAACTGCTCTGTGGGCTCAGTTGAAAAAAAAAGTATCTGAGAGGGAGTAAGGTGTGGCCTCAGCACATTTATAGAGAACCCCAGCAAATGCAGGAGGCCTGTTGTAGTCTGAAGATGAAAGACAACTGTCTGGGGCGAGCCCGTCTTCAACAGCCCATCATTGAGGTAGAAGAGCACCAGAACCCTGGACCTCTGCAGATGGGCTGAGACATCTGCATTACTTTTGTGAACACAGAGGGGTGCTGGTAAGGCCAAAAAGAGCACAGCAAACTGAAATTGCTTTTGGCCCACCTTGAACTGCAGGTGTCTGTGGGCTGGCTAGACAAGAATATGAAAATAAGCGTCCTGCAAGTCCAGCGCTATCATTCATTCTCTAACATCTAGAACAAACAGAACCTGAGCCAAAGTGACAATTTTTAACTTTTTCTTTCTCAGGAAATAGTTGAGAGGGCACAGATCTAGAATCCATTCTCATTTTGGCAACAAAAAGCATCAGGAATAGCAAACACAACCTACTTCTGATGTCTGTACCCTCTTAATGGCTCCTTTGGCCAAAACTGCTGTCACTAAAGCAAAAGGTGGTCCTCCTTCAAATGATTGGAGGACAGTGCATGGAGTGCAGAGTTTCTGTAAACGGTAGTGCATAACCCAGCTGAAAAATCTGAAGCATGTATTTATCTGAGGTTTTTGTTTGCCACTGGGGCAGGTGGTGCTGGATCCTACCTCCAATGGCTGTTCATGATGGAGCAAGGACATATTAAAGGGGCTTTGAGGCTGCAGCTGCCAGGTGCAGTGGTGAAAGACTGAGTAGACCTTTGGTCTTGGGTCCCACAAGATGTATGGGGGCAACACCCACAGCCACGTAAGGACTGAGAAGCCTGGTGACTGTGGTGGTTAGGAGTAAAAGGAAGTGGCTGGTAGTCTTTACAGTAGCCATGGAAGTAGTGATAGGTGGAATATGGCTGCCCATGACCTAGTGATGGATCTACTATCTTTAAAACGCTGAAGGGCAGATGAAGAGCATGTCCATAAGGGATGCCTGGACATCCCCCAAAAAGCCAGTTGATCTCAACCAGGTGGGCATCTGAGAGCCATTGATGACGCAATTGCTCTGCCTATTGAGTCGGCCATGTCCAGTCTGCAGCTTATGGTAAACATGGCTGTGTCTCTACCATCAGCAATTGCTTGGGAGAGTATGGCTTAGTCGTCCTTGCATACAATAGGCAGCACTTGCACAAGCAAATCCCAAGCAGCATAAGAGTATTGGCCACACAGTGCAAGGCTGGTAAAAGAGAAAACCCTCTTTCCAAAGGTGCTCTTGGATTTCCTATCCGGTGGTGTGGTAGGGAATGTGCCAGGGTTAACCTTAGAAGTAGAGACCTGGATCACCAGGCTGGAAGGGTTGGGGTGCTGGGTGAGGAAGGCTAAGTCCCTGCGAGGAGGGTTGTGGCAGGGCACAATGGTCCTGTGCACAGGAATACCTGTGCTGGATTTGGCCCAGACCCCAAGCAGGACATCAGTGAGGCCTTCATTAAAGGAAGTATGGGTTCTATGGGGATATTCCTGGTTGAAGTACCTCTGTCTTGACTTTCACCAAAGTCAGCTTAAGGTCCAGGACCTCAGCCACTCTACATTCCACCTGCAAAGGAGGCCACTTCCACCATAACCACTATAAAAGGAGAGAGAAGGACGGTGTCTCGTGAGGTATTCAGGCCACTGGCATCACCCAGTTCCTCCAACCAGTTATCCTTTACCTTGGTCTCTTTTAGGGGCTCTGGGCAACTATATGGATCCTCAGATCCTCTCCATTTATAATCCTCACACGGCCTTTCTGAAAAATAAAGGCTCTGTCTCCGACTAAGACTGTATGGGTCCGGACCGCGCCGGTTCAACTCTGTACTGAACCCCAGTGGATTGCTTAGACTTTTTTCTGTGGGACTTACCAAATGAAGTCCAGGATCGTGTTGATAGCAGGTGCAAGCAACTCCGATAGCAGTCCCAGGACCTTCCCTGCGACCAGGATCTAGAGCACATAGGAGATTCATGCCTTCCTCTAGGATTGCCTTTGGATGTATGGTTTTGCAATTCGA
This sequence comes from Pleurodeles waltl, assembly GCF_031143425.1. Taxonomy (NCBI): domain Eukaryota; kingdom Metazoa; phylum Chordata; class Amphibia; order Caudata; family Salamandridae; genus Pleurodeles; species Pleurodeles waltl. The sequence goes on from NC_090446.1 coordinate 494,419,916, forward strand.
GCAGGCCTTGGAGATGTGGTCCAGCTCCAAGCACCAAATGCAGATCAAGTGGGGATCTGTCATTGTCATCTGCCTGTGACAGCCACCACAAGGCTCAAAACCAGTAGTTTGGTAGGAGACAGTAGTACAAAAATGGTCGAAAAAAGTCCTGTCAAATGTCTGAGGGGAGCTTGATCTAGATCTGCGCGGATGATGCTGAAAAAAGAAACTGAGGTCAGTGTGACACCTATATAGGCACTATGCACATCACCTCCAGGCTGGATGACACCACGGAGAGCGAAACAATGCCACCTACAGACATGCAAGGGGACCAGTTTGACGCCTGGAGAATATTTTAAGGTAAGGAACCTGTAGCTAGAAGCCTCAATCAGATTCTTACCGGTATGTAATCTAAACTTCCTTTTCCCAGTCCCTAGTCACTGAGGAAAAACAGGCATTTACTGCATCAATAATAGGAATCCCAACAATTCAAAAGCACAATATTTTATTTAGCACTAAATTAGGTTTGTACTGCTGACACAAAACTTTACCTTTCCCAAATGACGCAGAGGGTCCAGCACCAATTTGTAAACTATAAAGTCTACCAAAAAATATGAGAACAAAACCAGTGGTCCGGGAACCCCTGCGGGTCCGCAATGCCTACTCAGGGGGGTCTGGGACTGCCTAAAAAAATTAAATAACATTAACAGATTAAATATGGAGGAACTTGAAATTAAAGGCTAAGATTTGATTAATTGTTGGGAAGAGTGCATGTGCATCAAACAGAATATAGTATGGGGTGATGAGTGACCTTACTTGACTTTAGAAAAACTCAAACCCCCATAATAAAATTATAATTTAGATTTTTTTCTATATATGTTTGTGAATTAAATTTTATATTTAATTACTTGTGCATTTGTATGATGATTGCTTGTTTCTGTATTTTGAGCATATTCTTTTGAGGTTTAAATCACAGAAAATGCTTAGTTCAGTGTCCCCGGTTTCTAGTAATGACTCAGTGGGGCCCCCAGATTCAAATAATGATTCAGGGGGGCCCAGCTTCCAATAATGATTAGCTGGGCAAGGATCCACAGAAGTCAAAATGTTAAGAACCACTGGACTAAACCAAATAGCAGCCAAACAACCATCTTTCAGTGAAACTCCTCAAGCCTCAGCCGAGGCAGCCATTCCGCTGGTGGAAGGGCATTGTATATCCCCAGGTATTGAAACCAGTTTGGTCAAATATGACTCAGAAGTTGCCAAGTGCAGCCATTTCCTTAAGGAAGCCAAAGAGGGGTTCTTACCTAAGGAACCTGGAGAGTATGCACGCACTTGTTCTTTTATTAGCTTTCATCTTTTTGAAGCAGGCACGCTAAACACTCCCCAGGAGAGACTTGGCCAGATGAGCAGCGTGAAAGACATTTCTAAGTCAAAGGCTCGCTTTTGCCCATAATTTGTCTAAGGGCCCTCAAATGGATTGCCTCATACCTCACCAGAATAACCTAGAGAATCCATTTCCCAACATTCACATTGGAACATAAGAAGATCATCTGGGATGTCCCCCATGGCTTATCCCTCAGCCCTACCCTGTTAAACACATACACCGCCAGATGGCATGAATTCAACATAATTTCCTACGCCACCCTGCTCATCCTCTTGCTATCAGAAGACAGCCCCCCCACCACCACAGCCAACTTCCACAGATGGACGTTGACGTCTGGATGAAGCTAAACACAGACAAGACGAAAGTCCTCATCTATGGGAAAAACACCTCGCCATGGAATGATGCATGGTGGCCTGCTGAACTCGGCCCACCTCCTGCCCTGACAGACCACACCTGCAACCTCAGCATCATCTTGGACAGCAAGCTGTCTATGAAGAAACAGGCAAATGCAGTCTCATCTGCCTGCTCCCACACAATACGCATGCCCTGCAAGATCTTCAGGTGGCTCCCAGTCAACACCAAAATGACTTAGCAACACAACAAGATGATCGACAGAGTGCTAAAAAAATTTCAACACTCACTCCCAGTCACAGATCTGGGTTAAACCCATTGTTTTGTTGTTCACCATGTGACCCCAGTATGACACAGCCATATGCAAATCAGTCTTGACCCTGTTCCCCGTGGGAATGGTCCAGCCCGCACTGCCAGGCCAGGTTCTCCCTGGACCAGAAACAAGCATCCTCGGTCCAGTTTCAGGGTATCATCCATCATCAGCCAGGGTAGCTTGAATCAAGAGGCACAGTGAGCAAGGGACCCATGTATGGGCATACCCTTGACACTTAGGGTGAACATAGCAATACGACAAGATGATGGATGGAGTGCTGAAACTTTGTAAACACTCACCCCCTGTCACCAGAAGGACTGTCACGCAGGTCCTCACCACCAGCAGGCTGGACTACGGGAAGACACTATACATAGGAATCACTGCACACCTCCTGAAGCTGAAGAGACTACAGACAATACAAAACTCAGTGGCAAGACTCATTCTCGACTTCCCTAGATGGATCCATATCACACCTCACCTGAAGATGCTACACTAGCTCCTGGTCCAGAGGAGATGCCATTTTAAAAATGCTGACCCATGCATACAAAGCCCTGCACAACGAATGACCAGCATACATCAACAAATAAATGACCTTCCACAAACCAACCAGACACCTGCGATCCACCTCCCTCTTCCTTGCAGTCACCCCATAGATCCGCCAAAGCAACAGTGGAGGAGGCTCCTTCTCTCACCTGGCGGCCAAGGCCTGGAACAACCTTCCGCTACACCTGAGGACCACCTTATCACTCCAGGAATTCAGGAAGAGGTTCAAAACCTGGCTGTTCCACAGAACAGAGCACTGCGAGGCTGCTAGAAACTGGACCAGACAGGGAACCCAAAGCAGCCCTGGTAATTTTGTTGGACCATCCCCCATGGATGGGGGGGTTGCAAGTGTGAAGCATTGCTGCTTTTGTTAGTGGAGGCTGATATTGCAGCACAGCTGCAAAATCAGTCCCCGATAACAAAACTGGCCCCCACTGCTGCAAAACCAGCCCCCACTCGTCCAGCCTCCTGGGAAAATGCCCAAGGTCTGCTACCACCAGCCTGGCCCTGGCTCCAGCACCTCGAGACCCTCACAGGTGATTTGCTACGCTTTACAAGGCCTGATTGATTGACTGATTGAAGGGCCCTCAATGGGTTTTCATAGTAGGAGGCCTTTGTACGTAATTTGTCTCTGCTAGTGGAGGGGAAAAGGGCTGCAGTGTTTTGTAAAAAAAATAATTTCACACACAATTGCCTACCATAGAGGCTGCTCTGCTGTAGAAAAGAGCAGCAAAACATTCTTACTCGAATTCATGCCACCGGGACTGAAACTGCTCCTGTTCTCGTATCATACTTTTGTTTCTCATTTAAGGTCTAGACATGAAAGAATCCTAATTCTTGCAGTACAGCGTTTCCTGACTTTAAAACCCATCCTTTTTAATGTCCTTGAATTTACAGGCAAAGCAGTGATTATTTATTTATAATGACTGTAAAAAACTATTTTTATTTTTTAATAATTCTGAAGGTAATCGAAGCAGTCCTAGTTTGCATTTCAGGTGTTTTACATCTTCCTGCTTTTCTTAGGAGGATTTCTTGTTTTCATATGTATTTTTGTTAATTGTACTGAGGTCACACAAGCCTCTGATATACCGTATATAGTGCATAGGTGAACTGAGTGGCATCTAGGTGTCACAGGTGTTGAAATATGGACACCGCCAAATGAAAAGAAATGTGATGCTTACAGGAGAATGTGAATATTGTGTGTGGATGATGTAGTGAAGGAGGTGAAAAGAAATGCATGCAGAAAGAGAAAGTGAAAAGTGTGCTGAAGAGGAAGGAGATGACAGAGGTATACAGACTCAGGAGTTCAGAAGGATGTGGGGAGATAAAATGGCTTAAGTGTACATCAGATTGCAAGACTGCAGAGTAAACTGGTGTGAAGGGGAGAACAGGACGACATTCCGAAGACTACTACCCTTTTCACAAACCTTAATAATTTTCAATATAAAGTCCCACATTTTCACAATTGAAACATTTTCAGCTCTGATTATTCACAACAAATGAATTTATGTTATTTATTTGAATAGGACTGGAACACCTAATAGGTCTTTCTTGTTTTAGGCTTAGGTTCATTGTTTTATAATATGTCTGAGCACAAAAAGAAACTTAGTAAGAGAATCAAATACAAGCTGTGCGAAGGACAAGATTTAAGTTTCAATGTTTACCACTTTACCTATTGCATTCATTATAAAGCAGTGTCTGTGGGAAAAGAAACCTGCATAGGCAGTCCGGAGATGGTAAACAATAACAAAATGTCATTACTCACAACAAAGGTGTTAAATAAAGCGTAGATTTGACGATTGAAATTGTATTTATTGAAGCGTTAAAGTATAGGCTTTACGAACATCTCATCCACTGCACCTCCTTTTCCGCGTCCTCCGGCTAACGATCACTCCCATCAAATCACAACATTGCTTACGGAACCTAAACAGGTCAAGGTTCCATGGTATAGTTCTAACCTCTAATGTAAATTCATATAACACATCTCCCTTGCATTACACACTAAAAAGCAATTACAACTACTCACTCTACAATATACAAAGATCATATACAATTACTAAACTAAAATTCTCCAAACAATAATTCACATGAAAAATTACAGAGAACAATATTGTGTATACAAAAATGAAAATTTCTGTAACCATCATTTTAGCTTGCAGTCCTTAAAATGTAATGGAATCTTGATGTTCCTGTTCGATCTCCTCAGAGCTGTATCTCTGCAGTTTCGAATCTTCCTTCAGGATGTGTAACAGTTTTTTCCAATGCCTTCTCATTACCACAAAGTTTGACCACTCTATTTAAATTCCATATTCTGTTATCTTCAGTTTTAACTGCATTAGTGAATAGTTTTAACACTCTCATAGGATTGGATAGTTTTCCTCCACCATCCCTTACAATGGGTCTTTTTTATCATCACCCAATCCCCTACACCAACCAGAATTTCTTTCACCGAGTTCTTTCTATCAAAACTCAATTTACTTGCTTTTATCTTTTCCTGTTCCTTATGTCTCCAATTTCCATCTAAAAGTTTTTCCCTCTGACACCCTAAGGTTTATTTATCCAGTCTGGTTCAAGAATCATATTGGCTGGTCTACCCCAAAACAAAACAAACGGTGTTTGTCCTGTGTTTGTGTGCGGAGTGTGCCTGTATACCCCTACTTTCTTGACCACCTCTTGTTTCCAGTTTAATTGATGACTATTCTTTGCCATGGTGATAGTCTCCTTAATAACTCGGTTAAATCTCTCAACCATCCCATTGCACTCAGGTTGATACAAACCACCTTTTTGTGTTTTATACCACACCCTTTTAAGAAATCTTCAATTTCTTTAGAAACTAGTTGTACACCATTGTCAGTGAGAAGGGTTAAAAACGCAATCACATTCTTAGTTTCAATGTTCCTGGTAAAACACACTTCAGGCCATTTTGAAAACATATCCACAACCACAATGGTGTGATTTTCCGAATTCTCACTATGAATGGGCCAAAATATCTAACACAATGTCCTGCCATGGACCCAAAGGCCTACTCCTAATCACCATGGGTTGTACCTTGGGTTTCATAGCTTTCTCACGGACAGCACACTGTATACAATCTCTCACCGCCCTCTCAGTTTGAATGTCCATACCAGGCCACCAGTAAGAAGAACGCAATCTTTCCATACGGCTTTTATGTGCATGGTCTATCAAAAGTCTTCTCAAATTATTAGGAGGAATTAGTCTTCTGCCTCTGACTAACAAACCCCAATCTAATGCCAGTTGATCTTTAACTGCCCAAAAATCCCTACACTTGACACTACCTTGTTCCTTATACTTCCAAACCACCTGTAACAATTTCATGACTTCTACTAGAACACTGTCTGATTTATTCTCATCATGCCACTTCTCTTCAGATATGATTGCATAATCCAGTTCACACACGCTCTCAAATTGTTCTGATTTATCATCTAAACCATCATCACACTACTCGCTCAAATCCGGCACCAGTCTCGAAAGGACATTCGCTGAGATATTGTCTGCCCCTGAACATATTTCACCACAAAGTCATATCCTTGTATGCTTACTATCCACTTACTGATCCTCCCTGACACCGCTTCAATCCCCTTAGAACTGAATACCTCACACAATGGTTTATCATCTGTTCTTACCACAAATGAACCTCCCCATAAGGATTTCTTCAATTTTTTGATAGCCCAATGTACTGCAAGTGCTTTCCTCTCTATAACTGAATATTTAGTTTCTGTTCTGCACCTTTCAAGCTTCTGGAAATGAAAATAATTGTGTTTTCAGATCCAAACCCACCCTGTTGCAACACAGCACCTAAGCCTCTGCTGGTAGCATCAGTAGTCAATGTGGATTGTACATTGGGGTCAAAACACTCTAATTTTGGTGCCTTTGCTAGACTCTTCTTTAATTCTATAAAATCATTTTCACACTCATCACTCCATGCAAATTCAACTCCCTTTTTCTACAACCGTTTCATGTTACAACAGGAACCATCAAAGTCCTTTATGAATTGATTGTACTATTCAGCCAACCCCAGGAACCAAATCAGTTCCTCTTTTGTTGTGGGAGAAACCACGTCTTGAATAGTGTTAATCAAGTCTCTCTTGTGTGTTATACCATCACATGTAATTGTGTGACCTAAGTAGTCAATAGTATCAACAGCAAATTTGCACTTCTCCGCTTTAATGGTCAAGTTGTGTTCAGAACTTTTCTTCAGTACCTTCCTAAGTCTTCCATTGTGTTCAGCTGTATCCTTTCCATAAACTAAATTATAATCCTGATATATTCATACGCAATCAATTCCACACAAAATCTTTTCCATTACACACTGGAAAACTGAGGCCGCAGAAATCAAACCAAAAGGTAATCTGACAAACCTATATGGACCAAACGGTGTTATAAATGCTGTTAGACTTCTGCTAGACTCATCCAACTCTATCTGATGATAGGCCAAAGTCAGATCAATCGTAGAAAATATTTTGACCCCAGTTACCATCGTTAATAACTCAGAAATATTTGGAAGAGGATATTTGTCAACCAACACACTCTTGTTAAGTTTGCGGAGGTCCACACATAATCTTATATTTCCCTTGGGTTTCTTCGCTATCACAATCAGAGCCAACCATTCTGTCCCTTCTACTTCTTCAATCACCCCTTGTTCCTTCAGTTTTTACAACTCAGACTGTAACTCACTCCTTAACACAAACGGAATACTGCAGACTTTGCTACAGAAAGGCACAGCTCCTGGGACCAACCTAATTTTGTGAGAATATCCTTTCATACACCCTATTTTATCTCTGAAAATGCTCGAGAACTCTTTGTACAAATCAGCCAGTAGTTCAGAAGACGACCCAACATTTTCAACCTTATTCACACATTGTCGTTTTTTCACTATTATGGGTGGAGAATTGTTAGGGTCTAGGATTACTTCTAGATCTTTTTGGTGCCACCAACTTATTATGTTGTCACCTTTCTTTGACACATACATTTTTCCTGATGTATAATGTTGGTCGTATTCAATCAGACCAATAAAATAACCATGCAGATCAATCTGTTCATCACCATAAGCACAAGGTCTAATGTCAGGTTTCAATAATTTGATTTTCCCTTTAAGTTCTTTCTCATAAAATGTATTAGCAATTATGATGATCTTAGCTCCAGGTGGGGCGTGGCCAAACAGCTACGATGGCTCACGCTTGAGTGCTCGGCTCCAGAGGGGCCTTTAATTAATCGGTTGAAAATTGCTCTCACCCTGGTCCCATCGGCTCTGTAAGTCAGTGCCTGGGGGGGCTGAGCTCAGGAGGGACGCGTGGAGACCCATCCCTGACATCAGGAGGACACAGGCAGGCCGACGTCACAGGGCCTGAAGCCGGAGCCTAAAGTGGACGCTAGAGGGCCCGAGCCCGGAGGCCTGAGTGCGCAGTGGACCTGACCTACGCCCGGCGGCGGGACCGTGTGACAAGGCAGCAGTAAGAGGGGATCCGCTCCTCGTTGGCTGGGGGCACGGCCGGCCTGACCCGGCTGGGCCCGCGGCCGGCGTTGAGGCCGAGTGCGTTGTGCGGCCCAGGACGGAGGGCGGCTCACGCGAGGTGGCAGAGACCTGCGGAGGGGGCCGGGCCCAGGCCCGAACAGGAACAAGCTGCGGGGGGAAGAGGAGGGGTGTCCCCTCGCGCTACTGAAATAGCAGAGGGAACGGGCCGGCCGCCAAAGAACTGTGGAGAGGGCCGGGTCTAGGCCCGAGCAGGAACGTGCTACGGGGAAGGGGGGTGGCTTCTGAAATAACGAAGTGCGCGCGCCGACCGTCGAGGTGGGGCGGCCCCGGCCCCCTTCCGGCAAGGGCATTCCCCGGGGAGCAGGAGAAGGAGGAGGGCGTCAGCAGGCCTGCAGATGGGTCCCCAACAGCCAAAACGACACTGCAACAACAGAGAGGCAGTGATAAAGAGCACAGGCAAAACAGTGAGGAAATGGGAGATCGGCCCACATAGAGGCGACTAAGCTGGTAACTGAAAGCTGGAACAGCGCTCTGGCAAGAGCAAACAAGGCAACCCAGCAACCCAGACGCACGTGGTGGCAGCACAGTGGCCAGGCACAACAGACACTGACTGAGAATCCCTGATCTGGTGAGGTCGCAGGAGAATTGCGCTGGAGTGGGGTCTGACCCGCTGCACAGAAAAGAAGTAGTAAACTGCAAGCACTGAGAAGAAAAACACTGGGAAGACCTGGAGTTGCTGGGCCTAAGTAACACAGAATGCTAACTGCAGCAAAGACAATGATTGGGAAGTGTAAGAGGCAGCGGCAAGGCCTGTGGAGCCCCCTGAGAGCGGAATCCAGGTGAGAGAGTGGATTGCCTCGATCATATATGCTGAAGAGAATGACGAGGGACAACCTGCTAAACTAGCACGGATCGTAACGGTGCTGCTCATTCTTTTACTACAATCACAGTAAATTATAGCTTACCTGATGTCATCTAAAAACCGACACAAGGTCAAAAACATGGAGCACCTGGCAACTGCTGAACTCAAAGAGGGGGACCCTCAGAACCTGTCACAAACGAAAGTTCAAGACACCCTTGATAAAATATTAGGGGCAATAGAAGACACTAAAGCCACATTGCAGCATGATATCAATCAAGTAGCGATGGATGTGGGACCCTTGAGAGCAGACCACCAGAAACTCTCAGATAGAGTCAGGGAGACAGAGACAACACTAGCGGACATTACTCCCAAGCAGAAAGAACTAACAGCCACAGAAGACAGCCTTGGCGATAGAGTGAAGCGACTGGAGCAAAGGGCGGAAGACGCGGAAGGGAGAGAAATAATGTGCGTGTAGTGGGTCTGCCGGAAGGAATAGAGGGGATGAACATGGTGGCATACCTGGATGACTGGTTGCGCACAGTGGTAGCACCGGAGGGCTTGACCCTGTTCTTCACACTTGAACGAGCTCACCGAGTGCCCTCGAGACCCTTCGCTGCGGGCAGACCACCCAGAGCGGTAATTGCCAGAGTACTGCATTATAAAGACAGGGATACCCTACTCCAAAGAGCGAGGGAAGCAGGCCCATACAGAGTGGCGAACGGAGAGGTGACGCTGTTCCCAGATTTCACGTTTGAGGTCCAGATCAAACGAAACTCGTATATGGCAGTCAAGAAGGCCCTCAGTGCATAAGGGATCCAGTACTCGCTCCTATTCCAGGCTCGCCTGAGAGTGATGCACGAAGGTAAATCTCTGTTCTTCCAGCAACCTGAGGAAGGGTGGGATTGGCTTGAAGCCCAGGGGATACAGTTGACCCGGAGGGCAGAAGTCAATACCAGAGAGAACGGAGAACACAGGAAACCGAGGAGACGGAGAAGCAGAGGCCCCTCCCGGGGAGGGCCAACACAGATACAGAAAGAAATCAGAAGGCTTGCGGCCCTGGAGGCAGTGGCATCCTTGAGCAGAGAGCCGTCATCCCTGGGGGGCTCTGGAGTGGAATCAGATGACACGGCAGTGTCCTCCATAGGATGCTCGGAATCCTCAGTGCGGGCTCGGAGGGAAACCCCTCAGACTTCAGACGAACTCTGACAACAGAAGAAGTGTACTGGCCTTGGGGTGAGGTGATTTGAATAATTACGAGGCCCCTCCGGACGTGGCCCCCCCAACCTGGATTCTTGACCAAACAGTTAGGCTGTCGAGAATCTCAGAGACATTATTCAATATGTTGCACTGTTGCACAGTTTGCTGGGCAACCTTCTGTTCACAAGGCGCCCTGGGGAGAGGGAGTTGGGGTTTACAGTTACAAAGTTTGATGGTACGCCGGATGGGCTGGATAGAGAATCTCAGACATGCACTGAAAATTAAGGGGGTTATGTACGTAGAACGGGGTCTGGTAAGGGGTATTGTTAACAAGATATGTCCATGTCGGAACATAATATACTAACATGGAATATACGCGGTATGGGCTCTCCGTCCAAACGACATAGAATACTATCTTTCCTGAAAGGAAGGGGGGTACAAATAGCAATGCTGCAGGAGACCCACTTAATCACGGGAGAGGTAGAGAAATTAAGACGCAGATGGAGAGGACAAGTGTTTGCTACTGGCTACTCAGTATAAGCGAGGGGAGCTTTGATCTGGATACGGGCAGGGGCCCTCTTTGAACTAATATCCCAAGAAGTGGACCATGAGGGAAGGTATGTGATTGTGGAGGGGAGGCTTAATGGAACCCCAGTGGTGCTAGGCAGCGTGTACGCCCCTAACCAGGACCAAGTCCCTTTTATGACGCGACTGTCGGGCCACCTCACATATCAACAGTTTGGGGCAATATTATTAGGAGGAGATTTTAACAGAGTGTTAGACGTGAACTTGGATCGTTCCTCTCCTAAACTCACAGGTGCAGTGACACACAGGGTAGTGAGACACTTAAGGGAGTGGATGAAAGCATGGGGCCTTTTAGATGTGTGGCGGGAACAACACCCCACAGACAGAGACTACTGATTCTTCTCTGGATTGCATTAAGTGCATACTAGAATAGACAGAGTGGTGTGCACCGCGGATTTAGCACAGGGCATGATTCGTTCGGAATACCACGCTCGCACACTGTCAGATCATAATCCCCTGCTGGTCACTTGGAAGGCGACACTGGACAGACCCCCGTACCAACATGGAGATTGACCCCTTCATCACTAGAAGATCAAGCATACAAGGAGGCCCTTTGCTTATACCTATCCGATCACATTAGAATTAACAAGGGATTTGCCTCCTCAAGGTCACTAGAATGGGAGACCCTTAAAGTGGCAACCAGAGGCTTTTGTCTATGTCAAACAGCGGGAGTGAGACGCACCCTAGAACAGGAATTAAATAACTTAGAGATGATAATACATGAAGGGGAGTGCAATAGGGAGACTGAGGGGGTGGAGCAAGAAAAGTACGATCAAGCACGAAAGTCCTATGCTCAGGTTGAAGAGTAACTCAGATGTCACAGCCTTCGGAAATACTTGGCCTCACTCCAAGCCGAGGAGGGACGCTCAGGCAGAACGCTGGCATGGTTGGTGAGAGCAGAGGGGGAGAATGCCCCCATTACAAGTGTGCATGACAGGTGGGGAGAACGTCTATGTAGACCGGGACCCATAAACGATGCCTTTAAGGATTATTACTCTCACCTCTATAGAGACCCAGGGGACCTGAGGGCGGATGACTTGGACGATTTTTTGGGCCCACTTCCTCTGACCCCACTACCACCTGAGGAACAAGACAGCTTAGGGGGCCCACTGACGGAGGATGAGATACAAGAAGCTATTAAGCAGTTGGCCCCAGGTAAGACCCCGGGCACAGATGGGCCTCCAATGGATTTTTACAAAAAATACTCCACACTGTTGACCCCCCAATTAGTGGAAATGTATATGGAAGCGCTGCAACGAGGAGCTTTGCCAGACTCATTAAAAGAAGCTCTGGTGGTGCCCCTACCCAAATCAAAGTCAAAGGAAGTCTCAGTGACTGACTTTCGCCCGCTATCAATGCTAAATAACGATTTAAAAATCCTTAGTAAGGCCCTGGCCTACAGATTATTACGTTATATTACCAGGTTAGTACATGCAGATCAAAATGGCTTTGTACCGAACCGCAGTACCTCCCTGAACCTGAGGCGTTTATTCGCTCTCTTGCACATGCCAGAAGAAGAGAAACCCAAGGCGGGGATACTGCTTGCAGTAGACTTTGAGAAAGCATTCAACTCAATTAGATGGGACTACCTTAGAAAAGTGATGTGTCAGATGGGCATGGGTGAGGGCTGGATAAAGTGGGTAGACTTACTATACTCGGCACCCCTGGCGAGGGTAAGGACGGGCAGAGTGATCTCGGACACTTACCCGATTCATAGGGGCACGCGACAGGGATGTCCGCTGTAACCATTATAGTTCGCCCTGGCCATAGAACCACTTGCGGCTGAGATGCGATGCAGGGGTGTGGGCAGGGGAATAAGATGGAGTCAATCAGAACATATTATCTCACTGTATGCAGACGATATTCTTATATATGTCAAAGATGGGGAGTCGGACTTGCCCTGGGCCTTGACAACACTAGACCGATTCAGTGCACTATCAGGCCTACACCTTAACAGAGGTAAGACATGTGTCTTCCCCCTAACACAAAACCTGGGGTGACCTTCATCTTGCCCGGAGGACTTGGTTTGGTCCCCACGCACCTTTAAATACTTGGGTATACAAATTTACCGTGAGATCGGGGACTTGCGGGATGGGAACATTGGGAGGGCGCTCCGCTCCTTGAGGGCTTCGGTTGGGTTCTGGCGCTCACTAAAATTAACCATAATGGCCAGAATTTCCTTATCTAAAATGATTATGCTGCCCCGCCTTCTTTATTATTTTGCCAATCTACCGATACTGATCCCCCCGGCCTGGTTCCGTGAACTGAATACATTACTCAGGGAACTTATCTGGGACGATGGCTGCAAACGTACTGCGCTCGTGACCCTCTGTATACCAACGCTATTGGGAGGCCTGGGTGTCCCTGACTTCGAGACCTATTATCTATCCTGCCAATTGCTATGGGTTGCCAGTTTGCTTACTGGGAAGGGATGTCTGGAAAGATGGAGCACCACTGGCGATGCGGGCACAAACTGGGTCCTAGCGCGAATGATTAAAAGGAAGGTAGCCAAACAGGTAGACAGTAGGATGATGAAGATTGCCATATCAAACTGGAAGAGGCGCATCAAACGAGTGGGGGTAGGGCCCCCTTATTCTCTGGCTTTGCCTCTGACCGTGTTGTTAATAGACTCGGGAGAAGAGGGCTTGATAGACATGGGTCTCGGGATCTGGAAAAGAGCAGGAGTGGAAACAGTGGGTGACCTCTTCCAGGATGGGGTGCTGAAACCGTTTGCGGACCGCGCTATGCGAGAGGGAGTCCCGCCGGGGCAATTTCTTCTATATCAGAAGTTAACGCATAACTTGCGAGAACATTGGGAGACGGTGAATGCGGAACCCACTACACATCAAATATTACACCTCCTTTTGACACTAGGAGATGATTCCCAACGCATCACTAAATTGTACCGAGCCCAAAAGGAGGGGGCGCTTGACCCAATGCAACCTTTAAGAGAGGGATGGGAAAGATCCCTGGAATGTGAAATAACAGACCCTGAGTGGAATAGAGTACTAGCGCACTCCAAGGAGGTCTCGAGAAACATGAGGCTAAGATATACCCAATATAATTATACCCATAGGACGTACCTCACACCACACCGCTTATTCTTAATGTATGGGGGAGAAGCCAAGACATGTCCCAGGTGCAGTAACGTAGATGCAGATTTTGACCACATGGTATGGTGTTGCCCCGAAATACAACGAGGCTGGGGCGGTGTGTTGGCAGATCTAACTAGAGTGATTGAAAGGGAATTGTCCTTATCCCCCTCTGTGTGTCTCCTAGGTATTAGAACAGGACTACCACGTGGGAAAGTGAGGAGTCGATTTATAAATTTAGCTTTGGTCCTATATAGGAAATTGATAGCAAAGGGATGGAAGTCCTCTAGGTCCCCCACGCTTACGGAGTGGAGGGGTGAGGTGGAGAAGTGGTCCAGAGCTGAATTGCAGGTATTGAAAAGAGAGGAAGAACGTGGAATTCGCCAGACACCCATTACCCCAGCCTGGGAGGAGATATTGACGAAATGGGAGAGGACAGTAAAGGGAGGAGATCTGCCCATAGAGTGAGTGGCTTAGGAGCTCAAGAGGAGACAGCAATGGAAGGAAACAGGGACACAGCACACACACTGGAATAGGACAAATCTGAGACCTTTACCCTAAACAAGTAATAAGAGGGAAACGACCACAGGCACCGGAATAAAGCTTGAGGGCACAAGAGGAGTGATCAATGATAAGTAAAGTCGGGCAGGCATGAAAGAGAAACAGTTTTAATTAGGACGAATAACACAAAAGGACTCCACCTAATCCTGAAAAGAGAAGGAAAAGAGACCAACCCCGAAAGTGCAACAGCCGATCCACTGGGATACCATCACGTTAGTAGTTGGTTTAAAATTTAGTGAGAGGCTGTTTAAGAATGATGGGAAAACCAAAAGACTAAGGGTGTGGCATTAACTTACATTATAGATATGTACACGAGGAATACTAGGCCTGAACTAAGGACATCAGAAAGTGAAGTAATGTCATAACAAGTTGTGAAATAACTTATGGAACCTTGCAATGATCTGAAATAACGGTGTAAGAATTAGCCAATACCGCAAGATATAAAGTATGTGTGTTACAGCAAAATGTTAATAAAAAAATATTTTTAAAAAATGATGATCTTAGCTCCAGAATCAAATAGTACTTTGTTTTTATTTCCTTCAATAAAAATGTAATCTAATGGACACTAAAGTTATTATCCGTAACTTGTAAAACTATCTGTCCGCACACAAAGGGGGTCATTCTGACCGGCGGTGCCCCGCAGGGCATGCTGACCGCAGCGGTTCGGCCGCGGTCAGATGCGGGAAACCGGCGGTCTCCCGCCGGTTTCCCGCTGCCCTGCAGAATCCTCCGCCGCCATGGGGATTCTGACACCCCCTACCGCCATCCTGTTCCTGGCGGGTCTCCCGCCAGGAACAGGATGGCGGTAGGGGGTGGCGCGGGGCCCCTGCAGTGCCCATGCCAATGGCATGGCAATGGCATGGGCACTGCATGGGCACTGCAGGGGCCCCCGTAAGAGGGCCCCACAAAGTATTTCAGTGTCTGCTATGCAGACACTGAAATACGCGACGGGTGCCACTGCACCCGTCGCACCTTCCCACTACGCCGGCTCAATTCTGAGCCGGCGTCCTCGTGGGAAGGTTGATTTGCCCTGGGCTGGCGGGCGGCCTTTTGGCGGCCGCCCGCCAGCCCAGGGCAAATCCCAAAATACCCTCAGCGGTCTTTCGACCGTGGAGCGGTATTTTGGTGGGGGTACTTTGGCGGGCGGCCTCCGCCGCCCGCCGAAGTTAGAATCACCCCCAAAGTCTGGAATATCTTCATCCTCACAAGTTCGATCACCCACTTCATTCACGGTTTGCTTAGTTTTCCTCAATCTACACACTGATGAAAAGTGCCCCTTCTTTTTGCAAAATAAACAAGAACTATTGATAGCTGGACATATCTTGTTATTGGCAAAATTACCTTCTTTACCACACCTGTAACATTGTTTCCTTGATTTACTTTGTATAGCCTCTTTGCTTATGACCTTATTATATTTAGATTTATCTTCCCTTACTACACTGACATCTTTGTTACCCTATTTTTTCATCACCTCAACACACATCATGGAATGCCCAATCTTCTTAGCAAGAGTTATAACCTCATCTATGTGAGGGTCATCAAGTAACCACAGTTCGTCCCATGCCTTGTCAATATTGCAACCTACCATAAACTGATCACAAGTTCTTTCATCAAGCAACATACCAAATCTGCACGAAGAAGCTAAATGTCTGAGATCAATTATGTAATTTTCGACAGAGTCACCCTCGTTCTGTACTCTTTGCCAAAATAGTACTAACTTTTGGTAAGTAATGCAAATCTAGCTTCCTAATACAGGTTTCATATTCATTTAAATCAATGGCTTCATTGTCAGGAATATCAGGAAGGTGATCAAATACCTCTTGACCCTCCATTACAAGACAATGTAGCAACAACGCAGTTCTTCTTTCTGCACTCAATGAGGTACCACATACACTCGAGTAACTTAAAAAATGTTTTTCCATTTTCCCTGCTTTATAGGTGGATCCCCAGGAGTGAATAGGAAAAATGGTGGAGCTGTAACATTTTGTAAATTAAATTAGTAAATAAACTTGTCCAAAACACCAATAAAATAAAATGAACCTCCAATATGAATATTTAAATATGTTATACAATGAACTGAAAAGAAAGGTTTTTAAGCCTGCCAATTGCTCTATGTAGGTAGGCCGAAAAGTTGAAGTCTCCTTACATAAGAAATAATCTTTCATGAGTGCCTAGCGCAGTATGCAGCAGAGTGACGGGTAAAATTCCTATCAGAGGGTGCTCATTGCAGAAAAGATACTCCGTATTTAATTTATACATGTGAACATGTGCGTGCCTATCTCAGTACGAAGTAGCGCGCAAGGCAAATATCAAGTTTAATTAGTCAGTGCGTGCCTATCGCAAATAAATCTTTGTGGTGACACACAGAGGCTCCTAGAGTCGGTTTGTTGCTAAGCAGCGTTAAAAAAAACCGGGTGTCTTCATGTAGGTGTAAATGTATCGCTAGGCAACTGCAGACTGAGTAGCTGTAAGCGTCTTCGTGTCTTCACAACGCATTGCCAAGCACCAGGAGATTTTGTCGCTTCCCCTCGAAACGTTGCTAGGGAACCACCTTCCTGTCCTCAGAGAAATCACAAAAAAAGGCAGTGAAATGTCAGACCGAAACGTGCAGCGCTGCACCACAACACCACAGCCTCTGCTCGAACACTGTCTGTTGCTAAACCAGAGAATGCCTGCTGCTTATTTAAAACCACTACAGGCATACACAAAAACAGGATGCATTATAGTAACTACTGTGTCGATGTTGAGATGTTGGTCTCCGTAGGGTTCCTTCCACTCGTCGCCAGTGTTAAATAAAGCATAGATTTGATGATTGAGATTGTATTTATTAAAGCGTTAAAGTATAGGCTTTACAAACATCTCATCCACCGCACCTCCTTTTCCGCGTCCTCCGGCTAAGGATCGCTCCCTTCAAATCACAACATTCCTTACAGAACCTAAACAGGTCAAGGTTCCATAGTATAGTTCTAACCTCTAATGTAAGTACATAAAACAAAAGGCTTATACTCACACTCCCAACACACACACGTACTCTCGAGTACTGATAGAAATCAAGCACTGGTAAACCAAATAGATGTCGCCTACGAGACTTACTGCCAAAGCCAATAGCTCAAAAGTGCTTAACGAGAAAAGGTAGAAGGTTGTGGGTGATAGAGGGAGCAATGGGAAGTGATGTTGGGTAGGAGAAAATCAAGAGAAATATGAAACATATGGTGTTTGGGGAAAAGCATCTGTGCAGGCAGGTGGGAAGCAAAGGTTACAGTGGGAGTGGTGGAAAGCAACAGGAACAGAGGGTGGGCATGGAAAAGCAGTTGGAACAGAGGGTGGACATGGAAAAGCAACAGGAAGAGAGAGTGGTGGGGAAAAGCAATAGGAACACAAGGTTGGTGGGCAAAGCAACAGGAGCAGAGGGTGGGTGGGGAGAAGGAACAGGAATGGATGTTGGGTGGAAAAAGCAGTAGGAACAAAGAGTGAGAGGAGAGAAGCTTAGGGCGAGGAACAGCACACCGAGGAGAGAGATGCACATGGGTGGGACCAAAGAAATGTGAAGGGCGAGGGAAGAAGAACAGGGGCAAAGAGTGTGGTTCATGGGTGTATGAGAGTAGAGCAGAGGAGAGAAAATAATGTGCAACACTAGGGATAGGTAGAGAAGCAGCCGAGGGTGACAGCTAGAAAGCACATGGTCTCTCATGGAGTGTTTCATTAAAAAAAATAGTTTCCGGAATGCGGACACTGATGGAAGCATAGGAGCCAAATAGAGAGGCGGTAAATAACGCTTCACTGAAGGGACAAACACAAGCTGAAAGGGCTAAAGCATACAAAGCTAACAAATAGAAAGCAAGGTAATAAGAGTGACAAAACATAAAGCCAGCGGGAAGCAATGGGCAGAGCTGAGTGTGAGCTCTGCTTATGCCATATCTCCAAGAAGTTTTTGCAAGACAGCTATGCTGTGTGGTGGACTTCGCCCTAAACAACTATATGATATTATATATAATTATATAGTTTGCAAATTGTTTGACATTCTTAGTATTGCAGTTACTCAGAGGTGTAGCTGGTTTTCTTTTCATGATAGGTCTGGGGTACTAGTTTCAGACGTAGAAGAGTTTTAGATATATAAAGTCCCACCATCTTTGAGAAGATGGCACTGCTCTGACAACCATGGAAATATTGTTTCAAAGAAGTTACTGGTGTGGGTGGTTCTATGTTAAAGCTCGTCTGTTCAAGTAACCAGTTCAAATATTTACCTTTGATTCAAGGTAAATGGTCATATATCACCAAATAGGCAGAAGAAAAAAAAAAAACACTTGTCATATCAGTGGCACTTCTTGGAAGGTGATTTATAATAATTGATCATTTGTGTATGGAAACTGTGATAAAGTCATATATAACGGTTGACCTCAAAATGCTAAGAGCTGCTGCGCACTGTCAGTACATGTCCCACTCTGCATTGATGTCGGTGATGATAAGATGCGTGCAGTGTGAAATGAAGGTGTTGAGGTAGTTGCACAAAAGTAGCTGGTGTGAGTGCTCTCTATCCCTCAGAAACACATAGAGTACCTGTGTGGTGCATGGGTAGTCTGCTGGAGTTTGGGAAGACTGATTGTGAATGAGCTCAAGAGGAGAGAGAGGTCTGTTTGCAGGGAATCTCCGCTGTGGAGGGATGGGTCCCTAGAGTGCTTCACCTATCCCAGACATACAGGGACATTGAATACTCATGTTGCTGATTCAGAGACTACCTTCCTGGAAATGGGGCAGCAGGATTTGCAACCTCTAGCTAAAGAGCGTAGATTCAAATGAGAGAGAAAGAGACATGGTGTGTTGTGTGTGTGTGGGCCATGTGTGTTGTGTACTGGTGGCAAGAGGTCTAGTCATAGGGTAAGGAACTCGTTGGACACTTATTACTCATGTTTACTCTGCATGACCTTTGGCTTGCTGTGTCACTTCTACGTGTGCTGTGCATTTTTGTGGATTATGGATATGTTTTAAGTAATTGCCTTGTTTGTTTCCTTCAGGCCGCCTTAGGGCATTCCCCCACAGGTAGGCCTTATACTACTTGTACTTCTATATAACCTTCACTCCTCCTAGTGGAGTAGTCTTTCGCTTGTCATAATAATGCATGACTAATTAGGGATCCTAGGCCCTGAAGAATGCCCCTAGACCTTCCTTGGCTCTTTGTAGCGGTCAGAAACATGTTGGGCAGTAATTATTAGACAGGTGAGCCAGTGAGTCATTGTTCTCACACTGGAGTCCCATCCTCTGTTCTTAACCTCACGAGCGGTCACCACGAATAAAGGTGTACTATTACACAGGTGACTGACTAGGTGGTTCTATATTTTACCTAGCGTAGCTGGATCCCATATACTTCCAGACAATCTGAATTTTCGGACACCCTCCCGTTCTTTTAACGGTGAGGTTGAGTCCGCCCAGGTGGCACTGTCCTACTTGGGCGGGGCTAGGTGGTCATATGATGAAGCATGACACTACATAGTGTGTGAGACCACCTAGTCCGTAAAGGAAACTTCCCTTCCCACCCCCACCACGAAATTCCCACTGTACGTTATATGGTACTCATAGTCTGTAATTAAGGAGCCCTAGGTAAATCCTTCTTTAACGGCCCGTCTTATAATTGACCCCCATACTCCTTGTGTTTGTGTCATGAAATATTACATCATCACTGCAACACATCTGCCATTTTTAAAAATGTCGTCCAGATAAAATCGGTCTGGATTAGCAATGTCTACCCAAGCTAAATTACTTCTCTAATGATAAAAAAACACAAATCAAAAATGAAAATCTATAGACAACAACATTTTTACAGAGGTATTTCAGGGGACAGGGATTAGTCTGTCAGACAACGAATGCCATCTGTAATCAAACCTTAAACTAAAAGTACTTGGTAATCATGCAACACTGCACTCTGAAGGGTGGTCTCCTACTCAGGGGCAGATATTACAGATGCTGCTCCTGGGATTGTTTTGGCCTGTCATGCAAGAAAGGGGGACCTCTAGTCGCGAATACTGGATAAATCAGGAGTTTATTTCTGCTCTTCCCACAAGGTGTCACACATTCACCCTTTCTGCGTGCATTTTTTTTTAAATTCACATTCTTCTGTACTGTCCACAGCTCTCTGTGTATTGTCTAGATACAGTCTGTAAATAAATGTACACTTTTGATCATCACTCAATTCTCTTCAGAAAAGAGTGGGACTTTCCAGCTCAAGTGAAAATACCCAACATTCTGTGCTCTGCCAGCACAGGTGATGATGGGGCAAAGGGATCTTGTAGCTTGTGTGTTTGCTCAACTTCCTGAGTACTGTTCTCAGTCCACCAGAAAGATTATTTGCGTACCATGATGAATGTGCACAAGACCCTGAGGGCTCTGTTTCCCCACCACAAACTGCATGTTGCCAGTTCCAGATCTCCACATGAACTATCTCATGGTGAATCAACAAACATAGCATGTGAATGGAAGTGAAATTTAGAATGAAAGGTGTATACATTTTATTTGATTTGCCAAACATGATATTTCTTAAACGAAGGACTTTCCCATATACTCAGACAGGAGATATAACACATAATTTACATCAATTGCCTTACTTTCCGTCCCTGGGGTTGCATGGACATAGGTACTGGGTTATGGGTGTTGAGTCATAAGATGACATATGAACTGTCTCATCATCCCATCAAGAAAGCGGAGCCAGTGAAGGAGCAAGCTCTCTCCACATAAGAGCTGAGCAACTAGGTGGATTGTGCTACCAGGGACCTCAGAAGCAACTATACCATGCACACCAAAGCTATCATGACTACAACGGTGCCTGTATTTTCCTCAAATATTTGCCTTAATAGATTAGCAATTAAAGAAAGCAGCAAAGACAAGTTGTAAACAGTTAATTAAGAACACAGCAGCAGACATCCATATTTTGCCTGCCCCAGAGGCTGTCATCACCATAGCGACAGAGCAGAAAAGCAGCAAGTGACTCTCAGCAATGGGCTTCCATCTCACTACCCACAACTAGGGGTGGTCAATGCTCTCTGAATATAAGGTGCTTAAAAATTATGATGCTAAACCATGTCACTAGAGCTCTTTGGGAAGTGCTTAATTTGTGCTGGTGGTTGGACGTGGGGACCACTGGCACTCATTTATCGGCACCAGCACTTGTTTTTTCTCATCAGACTTTGAACTAGGCCAGACAGAGTAAAACATTACAGGGGGCAAGAAAAAGGAAGAGAAAGACTGTAAAAGGAAGAAAACATGGATGAAAAAGAACCTGTTAAACTAAGAAATAGGGGCAGGGATAGTTTGGTAGTGGATAAAAGAGGCAAGAGTTTGAATCAAACAATGCAGCCTTGACACTTGGCACTCACGACATTCCATTTAATCAGTTGCAGTATTTTAAGCAATGGTTTGGCTCCAGGCACGTTTTTTTTTTACAACTTAACCTCAATCCCAAAACATGGCTCGCTGCACTGCCATTCACATGACAGCAAGATTTTGCCCATTGGCCAGCTTCACCACTTGAGTGCACAACTTGGATACTGCATCTCTGAAGAGATGCACATGTTTAATTTGATTTACGGAGTTTAGCACGAGATGGCAACCATTAGGCTTTTAGACGAAATAACGGACAGTTCATATGTAAGCTCTTAAGCTCTCATGGACATAAATCTTTTTTGTCCAATGTGAGACAAAGCTAGCTCATCCATTGTTGTCTAATGTCTTGCATAGGAAGCTTGTCCAATGCTCTTTTTTAATTTGCATTCTAGCACTTCCAGTCTTGCTTTATAATGTAGTAGCATATCTACTGGGAACAAAATGGCAAGAAACAAACATGACTCGAGCAACTACTCACACCTGATGTGGGTGAACCTGAGAGCTGTGCTGAATCCTCTGCCACACCAATCAATTAAATTTACATTACAGTACAAATATTTGAGTTGCGTCATTTTTGTAGCGGTTGGTTGCAGATGCTGCTGCAATAAATATCCCATTCCTTCAGGTTGTTCTTACCATTTTAATGTATGATACAGAAATAATAGAATAGCTCCATTAAACTTAAAAGTGACTATTAAATTCAATGAAGAGTTGAAACACACATTTTACATTTTACTTTCAAACATATTTGAAGTGGCAAACTTTACTGACTGTAGTAGCTCACACACTGGCCTCACTTGCTTTGGGAGAAGTTGTATGCTTTTATTGCACGCATCATTGGCTTTAGTGCACAGGGGTCCTTTATTGCCACAAGCAGAGGGAAAACAGAAAGAACATTTGTTCTTACCCTTAGCCGAATTACTAAAACAAACAAAAAAAGAGAGTCAGTCTAAAGAAAGGAATACGTGCTTTTCAAATAAATTGTCAATACCCTACAAACATAAAATATATGCAAAGTGGCTTCTTCATTAGATTTAGGGTTCAGAAAAAATACATGTGACTCAATCTCTTGATTTATGTGAAAAGTAGACAAAACATTTGCTTTTAAGGAAGAATTTGGTTTTAAAGTCACAAGCTCTGGGAAAAATGAATAAAGAGAGCATGCCAAAACAAAGTTCTCAATTCACCAATCCTCCTTGCTGAGGTAATGGCTATCCAAAATAGAACCAGGTTTGTCAAAGAAACAGGAATTGATTTTGATGGCTTAGTGGCATCTCCTGAGACCAGTGTTCTATTATCAAAACTCTTCAACGATCTAAGACATAAGGAACCTATTTGAGACACACTTAGCCACATCTATAAATGCTGTCACATCTGCCCACTGCCCTCTCAGTAAAGACACAGAAACACAAGCATAAATACAGCCCTTAAAAAAGAACATTTTTAAAAGGGTCATATAATTTTGCTTGAAGCCCACAAGCAAGGTACCACTTGGAAAACTATTTGCGTCTGAATCTTAATTACTGTCTTATAAGAAACAACCCTTCTTTGTAGACTTAATTGCTTAATCTACAAACTGTGAATCTTAGCTGACATAGGGCTATCCTTGATAGAACTGCTGTAAGAAGAGGAGCAGGTTAAATTGGAAGAATCCAAAGATGTTTTTTGCTTACTAATACAACAGTGGGAACAATGGATTTCATGGCCACCATATTGCAAAGAGTCACTGACAACTGTACATCTCTGATCATTGCTAATATTCTCAGGAAAAGTTGGAAAAAAGACATAAAGCAGCTATTGAGGCCATGGAAACAACATCTCATCCACTCTCCACAGTTTGTCTTCCAGATGGGCTAAACATATGATTAAAAGGAGTCATTCCAGCTGACTGGCAAACAGGTCCACTACAGGTATAAACACACCTCAGCACAATATGGTGAAATATGTTTTGAGGGATACTAAAGTAGACTGATAACTGAAGATATCTGCTTAACCTGTCGACATGCATACTTTCCATTCCCAGAAGATAGGAGAAGTACACCTGAAAGCTCTGTCAGCAGCCTGAGAGCCAAATCTTGCGAGTAATGTCATTCAAAGGGGAACTCTGATTTCTCCCTTGCCTATTTACATGACTCCTGCCCACCTGTTTGTCAGTGCATACAAGTACGCTCTTTCCATTGAGAATTGAGACAAAATGAAGAGCTCTGTGATCAGCCTTCAACTACTTCCAATTCGATGTCTGAATCATGGTGGACTCCAAGTCCTTGAAATGACTGATCCAGAACTAAACCACCCCACCCTACTATGTGGGGTCTGTTTCCAAGGCAATCGGACAAAAAGGAACACTGTAGAAAAAATAACCTGTATCTAAACTCCACATCAAGTCTAGGTCTATGTTCTGACTGACTGGTATCAGAAACTCACAGTTCCCTGTTACAGGTATCCAGAGGTCCCAGATGTAACGGTGCCAATAGAACAACTGCTGTTATAAAGCCTAGGTTGCTCGGATGATGCAACCACGGTTGTGCTGAGACCTCTGGCAAGCATGGATTGTATTTAGGATTTATTGCCTGTAACTTGAGACCTTCATCTATTGGTAAACACACCTGACCCACATTTATTCCAAAGGGAGCCCGATATACTGAAGATCTCATACTGGTGCCAGAGAAGATTTGGATGCATTTAGCAGAACTGCACAGATTAGCTTCGTATCTGTCCCCGCTTTGGAAAAAGAAGCAGATATTAGCAAATCGTCAACATATGGGAACATTCTGGCATGCTTCTCGTGCAAATAAGCAACTAAAGGGACTAATACCATGGTACAAAACCTTGGTGCAGACATCAGCCCAAAGGTAAGCACTGCAAATAGAAACCTATTAAAGGAAGAAGCAGGTAGTGAATGTCAACACCACCCAGAACTGATAGTGTAACACATCTTTTTTTACAGAACGGAGGTATGTATTCGTGTGATACATTCTGTCTAAATAGAGGATGGAATAAAGAGACTTGAATTCCTGCCCAAAGGGTGCTGGTTCTATTGCACTCTCAGCAAGAGAGTCTAAAATCTTCTTCTGAGGATCATAAGTAAGTGGCCTTTTTAGAAAAACATTTGCTTTGCACTGGCAGAAAAATCAGTAGAATAATGCATCTGAATTGTATGGGGCCCTCAATTCTCTGTGTTTGAATCGCTCCATAAGTCTAGAAAATACAAATTAGAAATCCAGTTGGGCTGCGCGCCATGGACAACCCTCTGAGCAATACTGTGTAGATGGTGTTTCCTGGTCACGATTAGATGGCATGTGAGAGTAACCTTTGTAATACATGAATATAACAAGAAGGGGGCCAATATTACAGACAGCTCCACGTTTGTAATAATTGTTTTTTCACGTGTCATGAAAAACTACACAAAAATTCGGATAATTTGATTGCCTCATTTTCATGATCTGGGTCCCGCTTTAGAGTTTGAGGGGTTTCTAACACCCTCGTGCAAGGACTTAGTTCAACACAAATTAGAAATCCAGTTGGACGGCGACCCATACACAACCCACTGTGTAGGTGGTCTTTCCCAGTCACGATTAGTCCCACTAGATGAGTTTAGGGACACAGTAGAACACTAGAAACTCTTTCGAAAATTAAGGTCAAGGTCAAAGTAGCTCTGAGTAAAAGAGAATGTACTTTAAATGTTTACATCTGAAATCCAAGTCTAGTCCATGAAACATGAACAGTAACATCACAGAATAAAAATATAAATGCAGTGTTGCAGTAAAAAGAAGATTAACATTCCTAAAACGGTTAGCAGGTTCCTAGTATCCCATCACCATATTCCTACTTCTAAGCGCTATGCTAAAACATACCAGAGGCAAAAAACAGCAAGCCTATGAGTTCAGTATCTTAAGATGGATCAAAAGGCATATCTTCTCTCTCTGTTTAACCATGTTCTATAACACCCCTTGCTCGAGAATGATAAACAGTGTCAGACTGAAGGCCACTTCTCACACTGCTCCTGGGGCAGCCCCCAACTGAGGCTGGGAATCGAAGCAAACCGGTGTGACCTCTGATTTGATAGTTCCATCGCAAAGCTCATAAAATTATTGATTAGGGCATATTTATATTCTGTTTGCGCTGAATTTGCGTCAAAACATTTGACGCACATTTGGTGCAAACCTAACACTATATTTATACTTTGACACCCGACCCTGCGAATGTCAAAATTCAGCAATGTGCATCTTTTTCTGGATGCGTGAAACCACCTTGCGTTAATGACATGCAAGATAGGCGTTCCCGTCCCAAAAATGACTTTAAGGCATGTGCGCCTTATTTATACTC
Organism: Pleurodeles waltl; assembly: GCF_031143425.1. NCBI lineage: Eukaryota > Metazoa > Chordata > Amphibia > Caudata > Salamandridae > Pleurodeles > Pleurodeles waltl. The sequence continues at coordinate 494,445,974 of NC_090446.1, forward strand.
CTGCGTCATTTTGACGCACAGGAGGAGAAGGGCCTTAAAAAATGACGCACAGTCTGATTTGCGCCGTTTTTTAACGCCTGGGTGAGGGCAGGTGTTAAGGGACCTGTGGGCTCATTTCCAGCCACAGGTGCCCTTCCCTGCCCCCCAGGGACACCCCCTGCCACCCTCGCCCACCCCAGGAGGACACCCATGGATGGGGGGACCCATCCCAGGTAAGTATTTTTTTTCTTTTTTTTTTAAGTGGCATGGGGGGGCCTAACTTGCCACTGTGCCCTGTGACTATGCCCAGGGGACATAAGTCCCCTGGGCATAGCCATTGGGCAGGGGGGCATGACTCCTGTCTTTCCTAAGACAGGAGTCATTTCAATGGGGGTGTTGTGCATCAGAAAATGGCGCAAGAACGGTTAGAGCCATGATTTTTTACTCTAACCGGACCATTTTTTGATGCACAACCCCCATTCTTCCCTACGCCTGCGTTGCCTGGTTAAAGTAATTTTTTTTACTCTCACCAGGCCACAGCGCCGGCTAGCGTCAATCCATATATAAGGCGCCCGCCTGGCGCATTGGAATGGCTGGTGCTGGTTTGCGTCAAAAAGTATAAATATGGGCCCTGGTTTTTCATAGTATCCGAACACCGATCATGTCTCATGCTACAACTTTGTATACACTAAAGACAAAATAGTATTCCAATAAAAATGTTTCAATTTACATATATATAGCACATCCTTACAACTAACACATTAGAAACATGTCAGCTTTCACTGTAAGCGAACATGATGTTATGGTAGTGACCATAATTTCAAAAATATGTCAGATTTGATAGGAAGCAGAAATGGTGCTAACATTTCTGCACATGTCTAAGATGTCACACCTTTGAACAGAAAGAGACAAAATAATCTGCATGTAAGCATGTGATGTAAATAGAAGAGGTTGACAGTGTTCACAACATCTGCAGATTGTTAATTGAAATATTTACATTTCAAAAACATCTATAATATCAAAGATTGCATAATAAGTTCCTAATACTTATATAAGCTGATTATTAAAATACTGCACAAAGTGATAAATAATAAATATGGCAAAATATCATGTAAAAGATTGCATAAAATGCTGCAATAGATATTGCATAAAATTGACAAAACGTACATATATATGTGCATTGACAGATTAAAAGAAGAACCAGGCCAAGCTTTTTATGTCTATAATTAATGTGGCTGTGAGGAAAAGGCAAAAGATAGGACACAAATGGGGTGAAACTGTCCTTTGCCATGCACTTTTGTCATTTTGTTTCGGAAAAGCAGGAACAGTCTCTCCCCTTTACAATGGAGACATAATTTGAACTTAGTTCATTTCTTTCCAATTGGTAAAGGAGTCTTGTAGTATCCATGACATCCAGGGGTCTTTGCCTTTCAAGATGAGGCGCCAACAGTATAGGCATGTTCATTATGTTGCTTCTTTGCCTTTGGTTTGACACCAGAAGATGAAGTAAGTGGCCATATGCATTGGAACAGCTCTTGTAGGTCTAGAGAATCTAGGGAAGATGACATCTCTTGTGTACTGGCTGTTACTCGTATATGCTATTCAAGCACTAAAGCATTGGTTGACTCAAACATTGGCAAGCTACTTGCCCATCATTGTGTGCATGTTTCAAGTCAGTAAGTGTAGAGTCTGTCAGTAGGCATGGTGCATCTTTATTGGAAATAACTGTTGTTTTACATTGATTGTCTTCAATGGTGACAGTTCCAAAAGAACTTCCAGAACAGTTTCTTGCAAGCAATTTATGCACTAAAAATTGGTCTTACGCACTCAGCATCTTATTTGTGAAAGGATATTGTTCAATGTTTGCTTTTGACAGTCAGCCAGTCATACCCAACATATAATGCTATGGTATTGGTTGGACTGGTTTTCTTCCTTTGCTACAAGGATGATGAGAACTCTGGCAGATTTCCAGCAGTCCTTTTGATCATCGGTTGCAAACAGAATGGAAAATGCTGAATGAAAAAAATGAAGGAATTAGTCTTAAAACTAAATTAGTCAATTAAGGAGATCCAATGTTCTTAAAGAAAGGCATTCTGCTAGTTGTCTTGGATGAATTAAAAATGGCCATAAAATCTGAAAAGTGAATAGGACACTGGGTTAGCAGCAGTTTTTTAGGGCCAGATTTATACTTTTTCACGCAAAACTGCATTAGCGCAGTTTTGCATGAAAAAGTATAGCGTCGGCTAGCGCCACTCCAAGATGCCAGCCGGCCGCCATATTTATGGAATGGCGCTAGCCGGTGCTAACGCCCTGTTAGTGTCCTTAGAAATGACAGGGCAGGGAGGCATAGGGGAAGCCGGGGATTGTGTGCCGAATTATGGCACTCCACTGTTTAGAGGCAGAAAAATTGCTTCTAAGCAGTGTAGCACCATTTTCTGGCACACAACCCCCATGGGCATGGCTCCTGCCCAGGGGACTAATGGGGCCAGTGCTGTGCAGGGGACCCCAAGTCAGAGCCCCCAAGCAGGGTTATATAAAAAAAATATATATACTTACCAGGACTTACCTGGGATGGATCCCCCATCCTGTGGTGTCCCTCTGGTGTGGGTGGGTGGGGTGTCCATGAGGCTAGGAAAGGGCACCTGTGGGACTACAGGTCCCCTAACGCCTGCCCATACCCTGGTGTTAAATAATGGTGCTAAGCAAGCTTAGCACCATTATTTAATGCCCCCATTCCCCCGTGCTGGATTTTAGCACAAAGGGGAAAAATATGGCGCAAAGGCCATATCGTCCTTTTCTGGACGGGTATGCCTACCTTGCATCTCATTGACGCAAGGTAGGTTTTCACATCCAGAAAACGATGTTAACTCCATAACTTTGGCGCTAGACGTGTCTAGCGCCAAAGTATATATATGGAGTTAGGTTTGCGCTAAATTAGCGTAAAAAATATGATGCTAATTCATCGCAAACCGAGTATAAATATGGGCCTTAGTCTTTGACTCAGAGAGGGCTATCTGTAAGTCAATGTTTTCTGCTGCTGAGGTTAAGAAGACCTCTTTCTGCCTTAATTGGTAACAATCATGTTCAACTTATCAAGGTTCATTGTATCCATATCTATTCTGAACCAAAAGACCTTTTCAAACAGTCTTCTAGGAAGAGGATAAAAGGTATCTCCACACCATTTTATGACTTCTGATACAGTAAACAAATGCCTTGAGCAATCCCGCAATATGTCTCAATGGTAATGATTAAATACCAGTTTTACAGAACTGTGTGTTGGGCTGGGATAGATAAAACAGGCACAGCTACAAATTTGCAGTGTGATCCTGGCTTCACCGAAATACAAGCTCCATGTAGAGAGATGGGATCCCAAAATAGTAAGTGACCTAAAATATTTGAACATCCACCTGTTCTTACAAATCCAGGATTGTCTTGTGCATAACAGAAAAAAATCAAATGGTAACTCTTACACATGGTTGAGGAAAGTATTCTGCTTTTTTTCTTACCAACCCAAGGACTTAGATTCCTGGCACTCATGAAAATGAAAGGACGTCTCGGGCAGTGGAATTACTCCAGGCAGGAGCCACATGATATGTGAGTTTTGTGCTCCAGAGAATGAGGCATCTTCAATTTCTTCTATGCTAAATAGGGTGTAGGTGGCTTCTTTTTTAGTCATTGTTCTTTGTGTGGAGGCTAAAATAAATGGTTCAAAAATGGCTCCCTTGTTAAAGAGCTGCCAAGACACTTTATTAGGTTTCAGTGTTTGTAGTTCTCAACTTAGTTGTGTAAAGCTCACATTGAGTCTGTTCATGTTGTAGGAGATTCAAACATTATTTTATAAGATCAAGGGTTGATGACAATTTGGTGTTTATAGAATACATTCATTTGAGGAGTGTATGCACGCCATCATCAATAACACTAAATTTGGTTTGTATTTCCCTATCAATTTCTTGAATCCTTTTGCCAGCCTCTTTTTCTGAATATGTTTGCATATCCTTGTAGATTACACAGCCTGCTGCAAATTTGAAGTGTTTAACTTTAGCTTGGTGTGGGCACAGGAGAAAGTAATTGAAATCCATTGTTTCACTAAATGTGGATAGATGCTTGTTTTGCTTCACTAATGGCCGAGCTGAAACACTCATGCACTGACAAGAAATCTCTGGAATGCGCTTCTTAGTCCAAAGAAGACATTTATTATTTCACCTCACAAGGTTCCTAAGAAGAGATTAGCTTGCTGAAAGCAACCGTTTAAAAATGGTCGTAGCAATGAAATGAAATAAAGTACAATTGATTCTCCATTGCAATATACCCAGCAAATATATGTATCTATATTATAATGCAAAGCAAATAATGAATTAATGCATCATCATGAGAAAAGGGCATCACTGCTTCATCTCCTTCCTATTAAGCATCAGATCGCCAGATCCCAGAATCGATCGAGGAGAGAGAGATCAATTATCCTCACAGGAAGGATGGCACACTCCAGCATCCTGGATGTGCCTGAGATCTGCAAACACTCTCTGTCCTTGATCCATCTGGCCTCGGCCTCTTATACTTTGAACAAACAAGAAAAGAAAAGTATAGAACTTTCCCTCTCTCTGCAGAAGATTACTTATTCAAAAAATGCTGATTGCTTTAGGCCTGCTTTGAAAATAACACGTCGGGACGTCCGTTCCCTGACGTCTGAGTACATTCTTATCAGCCTATGCCCTTGGTGGGGAAAAACACGAAGAATAAAAACATGCACATTGTACAATGTGGAAAACTACTTGCAGCTTTTTAACGTAGCACTGTCTAATGCTAAGATAAAGTCAATAAGCAGAATGAAGCTGGTGGTCACTATAGTGACAGTGTAGTGCTAGGCTAAGTGTAACATGGAGTCAGTAGTCAAAACTCACATATCATTACAATGCTCCTTCACAGGTGCAAGGCTGGAGTATGCTAACCATCTTTGGCACAGCTTACCAACATTCTCATGGTAACAGTCACAGGTTTATATTTAATATACCTGATGTCTTGGTGATTAGCTAAACGACCAGGAGTTTTGGAAATAAATCAGTTCATGCATACATCAATATCATTTGGCCATAAGTCTATCCTTTCAGGGTGTAACATGGTCATATTGTATGAACCATTATGAATCATTTCATTTAGTCCAGAATCTGTGACGTTTCTTTCTTTTCCACCTTGGAAACTGGGTCACATTTACTTTTAGAATTTAAGGTTTCTTTAAATCTCTATTGGACCCAAGTCCCTCATGGTTTCCTGGACATTTTTATTTAGAAAATGTATTTTCTTTTTAGGAATTATGCATTCTCTAAGTAAAGCGTGTTTGCCCTGAATCAGCTAAAATTTAGTTCCCCAATAACACCCTAAATAATTCTATCCTCAATATTTTCTTTCTACTATTCATGACCTTGCACAGCAACATTTTCAACTAATTTAAGAGAATATATCAGCTTGAGATTAGTAATGAGGTTGTTTTGTGGCTTTTCTTCCTGTAAATAATAGAAGAATGGGGTCTCTGAGAATATTCTTTCTATTTTGATTAGACAGCACAATAATGACTATGCCCAGGTGAGACAGGGCAATACAATCTAATTGACAGACCATATAACGGTTGCTAGGGGTGTAAGTCAAAGGTATACGCTGTATCCAATTCCTTTTGTCTGTATATCAATGAGATGGTCACCCACCTTAATACTTCAGGTAGAGGTGCCCCAAAAATTAGATCAATCAAAATTTCAGTTCTGGTTTTGTTTGCAGATGACACACTTTTGGCATCCAAAACTCCAGGTGGCCTGCAAGTTATAATAAATGGTATTGTGGACTTCTGCAAGAATCATGGGCTGCAACTGAATGAGCCAAAAAAAATACATGTCACTCAATCTCTACACATGTATAGGGTTAGCCTAAAAGTTGAGGATGAAAGGTTGGAGAATGTCACTGATTTAAAATACCAGTTGTAAGACTGTCAAGTAATATGAAGTGGCTATCCCAGATAGGCAAAATAGCTCTAAAATTTCAACACCAGTCATCCACCATCTTGGAAATGTATTATAAAACTCATACTCGTGCAATTCCTTCAGTCGTGAAAATATATTGGGTTAAGGCTCCAGGGTGAGCACTTTGGGGAGCAGAATTGTGGGGATATGAGAAAAGGTCCATGTGAACCATTAAGAAATTCTCAAGGGCTCTTGTGAGCTTGTGAAGAGTGCTCCTTCCCTGCTGATGTATATTGATTTTGCCCGTCATCCAATTGAACGTCTTGTTAAACTAAAAACCCCTTCTATATTAGAGGACGCTACACTGCAAAGAGTTATTTGGCCCTTGTAGGGCTGCGATGGAGGAAGTTTTACACCACAAAGATTATCTTACTGTTCCATGGCTACCATATCTAAAATTATACTTTATGGCTTGGGCTTAGAAAGCCTATTGGATAGGCCAGCAGAGATGAGAGGGCACACAAATCCCACCCTTAAAAATACTTTTACCACTTTTCTAGTGGAAAGAGATGCAGAAATGCTATAATGGGACTACTGCTGATAGATTTTTGATCACAAGAGTATGCCCTTCATTTGAGCCATTTTTAGGTAACATCTCCTGCAAACGAAGCAGCTGTATTTAAAATGTAGGTATGAAACTTTTCCAACCAAAACATTCTGTCCAAAATTGTCTAAAGATCACTCTGATACTGAACTCTGCCAAGTGTGTAAAAAAGAGACAGAAATAGAGGCGCATTTGCCTTTTTTTTTGTACTGCACATGTTGGTCTTCAGAAGAAATGGATTTTGCCAATATGTTGCTTTCTCAGTGTAAGACAGCACTTAGAAGTCATGCAAATTTTAAGCTTGAGCATGGGTGGGACTATGGTATGCAATGTGGCTAGATATCTAAATGCTGTTTGGATAAAGCAAATGAAATTCTGTCAGCGACAAATAATCTCTAAAGAATACTGTCTATTCTCAGATATGTTTTAATTATGTTTATTATTTTCTAAATTCTGTTTTTAAATTATATTATTGATGAATTATACTTTTAGGTCCATATTTATACTTTTTGACGCAAACCTGCGTCAGCGCAGGTTTGTGCTAAAATGTTTAATGCCGGCTACAGCCATTCCAACGCGACCAGCTGGACGTCATATTTAAGGAATGACAGTAGCCGGCGCTGCAGCCTGGTTAGCCTCAAAATAAATTACTCTAACCGGGCAGCGGAAGCATAGGGAAGACTGGGGGTTGTGCGTCAAAGAATGGTGCAAGTCAGGTTAGAGTTAAAAAAAAAATGACTCTAACCTGACTAGCGTCATTTTTTTACGCATAACCCCCATGGAAATGACTCCTGTCTTAGCAAAGACAGGAGTCATGCTCCTCTGCCCAATGGCCATGCCCAGGAGACTCCTGTCCCCTGGGCATGGCCATTGGGCACAGTGGAATGTAGGGGGGCCCAAGTTAGGCCCCCCATGCCACCTAAAAAAAATAAATAATTACTTACCTCTACTTACCGTAGATGGGTCTCCCTATCCATGGGTGCTCTCCAGGGGTGGGCGAGGGTGGCTGGGGGTGTCCCTGGGGCAGGGAAGGGCACCAATGGACTGCTGAAATGAGCCCACAGGTCCCTTAACGCCTGCCCTGACCCAGGCGTTAAAAAATGGCGCAAATCTGTCTGGGCGTCATTTTTTAAGGACTGCCTCCTCCTGTTCGTCAAAATGACGCTGGAGGATAAATAAGGCGCACATGCCTTAGAGTCATTTTTTGCACGGGAACGCCTACCTTCCATGTCATTAGCGCAAGGTAGATTTTCACGTACAAAAAATTACTCAAACTCCATACCTTTGGCGCTGGACGGGTCTAGCGCCAAAGTATAAATATGGAGTTAAGTTTGCGCCGAATTTGCGTCAAAAACAATTGATGCCAATCCGGCGCAAACAGAGTATAAATATGGGACTCAGTATTTTATTGTTATTTTATAGCGCTGCTCAGGCAAGACACTTTTTCTAGAGAAACTCAGGACTCCCTTATAAATAAGGTTACTTATTGGTTACGAATCCAGAGGAATTGTCTCTCTTTCATTCATGCTGATATTCTTGATGTGGTTAGACATAGCCAATCAGGATTAGACTCAGATTGTATTTCTATTCTTTTTGTAGATAGTTTGTTGGTGGACAACCTTATTGATTCTGAATCACGCACTTGTCACTTCAGGAACCCCAGAGGAGTCGGTATTAGACTCCAACTTCATCCGCCTTTGGGCAGCTTACCAATCTTACCAATTCTATGTGATGGTCCAGTAGTTGGGGACCACGATTTTGGTAAAAGCTGTGCTTCAACCTGAAAGATGGGTGGAACACTTTTCTCAGCTTTATGCTCCACCCACTATTTTTATGACACAGGATTCCTCCTCCTTGTTTCAGGCTGAATTGCATCATGAGATTGCTGATCAAAGAATGTTTATTGGTAGTTCAATGATGGAAGCCACAGTTGCTATTAATTCCTTACATTCGGCCAAGGCACCAGGCCCTGATAAGATACCTGGGGATCTTTTTAAATTTGAACCAGTAATCTGGTCCTGGTACATAAACATGATATCAAACGCCATAGCTGCAGGAGGCCCTATTCCCAAAACCTGGAAAGGGGCTGAAATAATTCATATCTATAAAAAGGGTGATGTGGGTTCCCCTGCTAATTGTAGACCAATCAGCCTCATTGATAATCTTCAAAAACTCTTCGCTAAGCAGCTTCTGGATAGGCTTTTGGACTGGGCCCATGATCATCAAGTACTATCTCCACTTCAGGCGGGCTTTCGTCCAAAAATTAGCACAGTGGATCAGGTCTTCAGGCTGACCTTCCTATACTGGAAATATGTAGTCTTGGCAAAGCAAAACGTATATATTGTTTTTGTGGACCTTCGGTCTGCTTTTGATTTGGTCCCTAGAGAAAAGTTATGGGAAGTTGGGAAGTTCTGCATAGAATAGGTACCCCTGATAAAATAGTACATTTATTACAACGGTTGCATGAGAATTGATATGCTTAGGTGAGATGGGGTAGTCAGGGAGAGTTAACTGATCGCATAGCCATCCAACGGGGGGGTTTGCCAGGGATGTGTTCTTGTGCCAACTCTTTTTACTTCGTTTATTAATGAGGTGGTGCACGCTGTGTCATCTTGTCAAAATGATGCTCCCTCGCTGAAAGCACAAAAAAATCCTATTCTACTATTTACAGATGATTCTCTTTTGATTTCTAAAACCCTCATGGGTCTTCAGATCCTGGTTGATAGGTTTAATATCTTTTGTGTGGATCATGGCCTGGAACTTAATGCCAGTAAAACTAAATTAATGATAGTACATCTCCTAACAGGACCCGTGCTTAATATCACCTTAGATGGGTCTCCCTTAAGTAAGGTTTGTTTCACTTCTTCAGCATAGGTCAGGTGCTGTTCTGCACTTCTACAACAACACCTTTGTGAAAGCTGTTTCTCCGGCTATTAAGATTTATTTGGCAAAAGCGCAGGGTGCAACGATGTAGGGTGCTGAGGTGTGGGGCTCCTCCAATACTAATAAATTGTCTGTGGGGAAAAATAATCTCACCAGAGCTCTTCATGCATGCCCTTGCAGTACACCCTTGATCCTGTTTTTTTTGGACCTTGGGATCAATCGCATCTCTGATGTGAAAGCCTTAAAACCTTTCCTCATCTGGGTACGAATTTGGACCACTCCTGAGCTTATCGTTTATAGGGACTCCCTTCTTGATATTTTAAGTAGACCTAATGCAGTTTCTATTCCTTAGCTTAAACATGTGTCTTAGTGGTTTTACATCTTGGGACTTTGGAATTACTGGGAGAATCCTCAAAATTTGGGGAGGGCCCAGAAACAACTCCTGAAATCTGTTTACTGGTCCTATGTCAGGAACAACTACTCCCTATGCACATCTTATGGTCGATTGACAATACAATTTCTTGATTTTAAATGGTATCCTCAGTTTGAATCTTATTTGGATTCTATTCCCGATTTACTAGGTAAGAGCGTGTATGCTTGTTTTAGATTTGGGTGTTTACTGATAAAGTCTTTTTCCGGTAGCTGGTGACTATTATCAACACTCGATTTATGTCCTGGTTGTTATTGTGTTCCTGAATCTGTAGCACATCTTATGCTTTTCTGTCCACCTTATGCCCCCTCTCTGCGAAAATGGATACGTCCAGTTTGCAAGGACATGGGCATAAGACAAAGTAATGCTGCCCTTAGGATATTGAGGAGTGATAAGTCTCCTGTCTTAATTTGTGTGGTTAGCAAGTTCCTTGCAGCCGTATGGTATATATGCACTAGTTTTTTAAAAACTTATCCTATTTGTGACTGCTGTTCTCACATTTTTTATATTTATTTATTCATTATGTATGTAAACTTTGGATTGTTGTGATTTTATGCTTTGATGGTTATTTATGACCAAATAAAGCTTGTGTAATGGACTATAGCAATATTCATATTTGTTTCAAAGATTTTATCAATCTGAGATAAACTTGAAATAAAAGAAGGATGTTGGATCTGACATGCCAATTGCAATAAGGGAATTTCTTTTGTAAATATGGGTGACTAGTTACGTGAGGAACCATGCAATGCTTGTGCATAGTACTATATTTCTCAAGGAGTCTGTTTATATAATGGTGTCCATAGTGGTGAAACCAAAACATTTTGTTACAACTGACAGCTGTTAAATTAGGATCTTCAATGATTTAGTGAATGCCTACACGTCTTTCATTGTTCTCTTAATAGTTTTTATGCCCCATTGATCCAAAAAGGAACCAGGTATTATAACATCACTAAGAGCAATTTTCAAAACATAGGGAAATTGTAAAAGTTCAGTAGGTCCTTTGATCTCCTAAGGAACTTTTTCCAAACTACACATCTAGCAAAGGATATGTAATGATGTTCTCAGCATGATGAACTTGATATGCTTTGACAGAAGAATGCAATAAGAATGCGATTTCAGTTCTTGAACTACAGGAAACGGTACAGTCTTATCAAGACTATAATGTCCATTTATTAACAACAACACTGTGATCCTCATGATGATCCATACTTGGAGGAAACAAATCCCAGTAGCAATCCAGAAATAGGACCAGGGTGTTATTAGATACCTGTCATAAAACCAATAGCAAAGAAGGGAGCCAGTGGTAGCTTTGAGCACCTGTCAAGAGTGTCAGTACTCCATCTAATTCAAAGTCACAATTGTGCCTTACAAAGCCAGCATTTCAATTGATGTTGACTCAGTTGGTGGTTAATACTAAACCATAGCATCAGTGACAACTGTAGGTTCTTCCGCAAAAGCTGGCACTTGGGTTAAAGCTGGAGATATAGTAGGCCATGAAGTCATTGGATTGGGACACAAGATTTCATTGTGACTGCTCTCTTATTGGGGTGGTTCTTTCAGAGCAGGGACAAGTTGTAGGGCTCTACTCAGAAGACATGTTGATGTCAAGGGGGGTGTGTTAATCAGAAACTGCAACATAATACTCATTAATCTGATCGATAGACACCTTCCTATTTTGCTTTGAACAAGACAGTTTAAGCAGAATTTCAGTTCATGTTTCCTCTACCCCAAGATCTGAACGGGCAGTCTGTAAGATGGCAAACATTTGCTTATCAAGAGTTGTTTGTTGAACTAGCTCACCAACATTGCGGAGTCACCCATCAGCAGCTTTAAGAACCTTATCACTGCAGGTGGTGAGACAGACTGCTTGGCTCTGACCTTTTAGATGCTCAGCAAGACATTCAAACTTTGGTCCAGGTTAAATTCTTTGTCTTATTCTACCTTTCTAAAACTATCAAGATTGCCACATACATATATACTCCAAAGAGCATTTAATATGGAGTGCAACCACCTGCTACTCCTCTAGGCACATTATTGTATGCACCTCTGAACTCCATATACATTATACAGCCAACTGAGTACTGTACTTATTACTTTAGCGGACAAGACTTGCTTCACTGTGTGACTGACACACTCTAATACTCTATTACTCTCTGTGCAAAAAAGGTGTGAGTAAAGCAGGCATACTACCAGAGCATATATAGCATCCTTGACTGTCTTTGAGGGGAACACATGAACAAGTTCCGAATGAAAGGTGTGCTACTAGGCACTGCAAGTCTTTTATGACTGCTCAAGTATTAGCATTCCTTTGTGGACAAACCCACAGGGATTCAGAGCATGAAACAACAGTAGAACATTTTATGTATTGACAACTGTTACATTGCCATACTTTTTTGTTTGTTTGCTTGGGGAGATAAGCATAAGTGCCTGTGGCACATATGCTAGCATAGAAAGATGCTAAGCCCTCATTAACTCCTTCAATTATGTTTAATCTAACATGCTCATTAAGAATTTGACTATCTCCCACTTCAGGTATGAAAGGCATTGGAGGGTTATTTTGATTGAGGGTATAATATTATTTACATGGAAAGCCGTCAGGGGACTTTTCACCTTCAGGTGTTGCTTGTATTGCTGCCAAAATGTCTCTTTCGATTTTGGTCTGAGATCTGGTTACCACTGCTACTTTAACCCCTTCGCTGCCAGGCCTTTTCCCCCTCCTGTGCCGGGCCTTTTTTTGCCTATTTGGGGCAGTTCGCGCTTAGGCCCTCATAACTTTTTGTCCACATAAGCTAACCAAGCCAAATTTGCGTCCTTTTTTTCCAACATCCTAGGGATTCTAGAGGTACCCAGACTTTGTGGGTTCCCTTGAAGGAGGCCAAGAAATTGGCCAAAATACAGTGAAAATTTCGTTTTTTCAAAAAAATTGGAAAAAGTGGCTGCAGAAGAAGGCTTGTGGTTTTTCCCCTGAAAATGGCATCAACAAAGGGTTTGCGGTGCTAAACTCAGCAGCTTCCCAGCTTTCAGGAACAGGCAGACTTGAATCAGAAAACCCAATTTTTCAACACAATTTTGGCATTTTACTGGGGCATACCCCATTTGTGCAATTTTTTGTGCTTTCAGCCTCCTTCCAGTCAGTGACAGGAATGGTCATGAAACCAATGCTGGATCCCAGAAACCTAAACATTTCTGAAAAGTAGATAAAATTCTGAATTCAGCAAGGGGTGATTTGTGTAGATCCTACAAGGGTTTCCTACAGAAAATAACAGCTGAAAAAGAAAAATATTGAAATTGAGGTGAAAAAAACATCAATTTTTCTCTACGTTTTACTCTGTAACTTTTCCCTGCAATGTCAGATTATCGAAAGCAATATACCGTTACGTCTGCTGGACTCCTCTGGTTGCGGGGATATATAGGGCTTGTAGGTTCATCAAGAACCCGAGGAACCCAGAGCCAATAAATGAGCTGCACCCTGCAGTGCGTTTTCATTCTATACCGGGTATACAGCAATTCATTTGCTGAAATATAAGGAGTAAAAAATTGCTATCAAGAAAACCTTTGCATTTCCAAAAAGGGCACAAGATAAGGTGTTGAGGAGCAGTGGTTATTTGCACATCTCTGAATTCCGGGGTGACCATAGTAGCACGTGAATTACAGGGAATTTCTCAAATAGATGTCTTTTTTACACACACTCCTATATTTGGAAGGAAAAAATGTAGAGAAAGACAAGGGGCAATAGTACTTGTTTTGCTAATCTATGTTCCCCCAAGTCTCCCGATAAAAATGGTACCTCACTTGTGTGGGTAGGCCTAGCACCCGCGACAGGATATGCCCCAAAACACAACATGGACACATCACAGAAAACAGAGCTGTTTTTAGCAAAGTGACTACCTGTAGATTTTGGCCTCTAGCTCAGCCGCCACCTAGGGAAACCTACCAAACCTGTGCATTTCTGAAAACTAGAGACCTAGGGGAATCCAAGGAGGGGTGACTTGTGTGGCTCGGACCAGGTTCTGTTACCCAGAATCCTTTGCAAACCTCAAAATTTGGCTAAAAAAACACATGTTCCTCACATTTCTGTGGCAGAAAGTTATGGAATCTGAGAGGAGCCACAAATTTCCTTCCACCCAGCGTTCCCCCACGTCTCCCGATAAAAATGATACCTCACTTGTGTGGGTAGGCCTAGCACCCGCGACAGGATATGCCCCAAAACACAACGTGGACACATCACAGAAAACAGAGCTGTTTTTAGCAAAGTGACTACCTGTAGATTTTGGCCTCTAGCTCAGCCGCCACCTAGGGAAACCTACCAAACCTGTACATTTCTGAAAACTAGAGACCTAGGGGAATCCAAGGAGGGGTGACTTGTGTGGCTCGGACCAGGTTCTGTTACCCAGAATCCTTTGCAAACCTCAAAATTTGGCTAAAAAAACACATGTTCCTCACATTTCTGTGGCAGAAAGTTCTGGAATCTGAGAGGAGCCACAAATTTCCTTCCACCCAGCGTTCCCCCACGTCTCCCGATAAAAATGATACCTCACTTGTGTGGGTAGGCCTAGCGCCCGCGACAGGATATACCCCAAAACACAACGTGGACATATCACAGAAAACAGAGCTGTTTTTAGCAAAGTGACTACCTGTAGATTTTGGCCTCTAGCTCAGCCGCCACCTAGGGAAACCTACCAAACCTGTGCATTTCTGAAAACTAGAGACCTAGGGGAATCCAAGGAGGGGTGACTTGCGGGGCTCGGACCAGGTTCTGTTACCCAGAATCCTTTGCAAACCTCAAAATTTCGCTAAAAAAACACATGTTCCTCACATTTCTGTGGCAGAAAGTTCTGGAATCTGAGAGGAGCCACAAATTTCCTTCCACCCAGCGTTCCCCCACGTCTCCCGATAAAAATGATACCTCACTTGTGTGGGTAGGCCTAGCGCCCGCGACAGGATATGCCCCAAAACACAACGTGGACATATCACAGAAAACAGAGCTGTTTTTAGCAAAGTGACTACCTGTAGATTTTGGCCTCTAGCTCAGCCGCCACCTAGGGAAACCTACCAAACCTGTGCATTTCTGAAAACTAGAGACCTAGGGGAATCCAAGGAGGGGTGACTTGCGGGGCTCGGACCAGGTTCTGTTACCCAGAATCCTTTGCAAACCTCAAAATTTGGCTAAAAAAACACATGTTCCTCACATTTCTGTGGCAGAAAGTTCTGGAATCTGAGAGGAGCCACAAATTTCCTTCCACCCAGCGTTCCCCCATGTCTCCCGATAAAAATGATACCTCACTTGTGTGGGTAGGCCTAGCGCCCGCGACAGGATATGCCCCAAAACACAACGTGGACATATCACAGAAAACAGAGCTGTTTTTAGCAAAGTGACTACCTGTAGATTTTGGCCTCTAGCTCAGCCGCCACCTAGGGAAACCTACCAAACCTGTGCATTTCTGAAAACTAGAGACCTAGGGGAATCCAAGGAGGGGTGACTTGCGGGGCTCGGACCAGGTTCTGTTACCCAGAATCCTTTGCAAATCTCAAAATTTGGCTAAAAAAACACATGTTCCTCACATTTCTGTGGCAGAAAGTTCTGGAATCTGAGAGGAGCCACAAATTTCCTTCCACCCAGCGTTCCCCCACGTCTCCCGATAAAAATGATACCTCACTTGTGTGGGTAGGCCTAGCGCCCGCGACAGGATATGCCCCAAAACACAACGTGGACATATCACAGAAAACAGAGCTGTTTTTAGCAAAGTGACTACCTGTAGATTTTGGCCTCTAGCTCAGTCGCCACCTAGGGAAACCTACCAAACCTGTACATTTCTGAAAACTAGAGACCTAGGGGAATCCAAGGAGGGGTGACTTGTGTGGCTCGGACCAGGTTCTGTTACCCAGAATCCTTTGCAAACCTCAAAATTTGGCTAAAAAAACACATGTTCCTCACATTTCTGTGGCAGAAAGTTCTGGAATCTGAGAGGAGCAACAAATTTCCTTCCACCCAGCGTTCCCCCACGTCTCCCGATAAAAATGATACCTCACTTGTGTTTCAGAAATGCACAGGTTTGGTAGGTTTCCCTAGGTGGCGGCTGAGCTAGAGGCCAAAATCTACAGGTAGTCACTTTGCTAAAAACAGCTCTGTTTTCTGTGATATGTCCACGTTGTGTTTTGGGGCATATCCTGTCGCGGGCGCTAGGCCTACCCACACAAGTGAAATGATACCTCACTTGTGTGGGTAGGCCTAGCGCCCGCGACAGGATATGCCCCAAAACACAACGTGGACATATCACAGAAAACAGAGCTGTTTTTAGCAAAGTGACTACCTGTAGATTTTGGCCTCTAGCTCAGCCGCCACCTAGGGAAACCTACCAAACCTGTGCATTTCTGAAAACTAGAGACCTAGGGGAATCCAAGGAGGGGTGACTTGCGGGGCTTGGACCAGGTTCTGTTACCCAGAATCCTTTGCAAATCTCAAAATTTGGCTAAAAAAACACATGTTCCTCACATTTCTGTGGCAGAAAGTTCTGGAATCTGAGAGGAGCCACAAATTTCCTTCCACCCAGCGTTCCCCCACGTCTCCCGATAAAAATGATACCTCACTTGTGTGGGTAGGCCTAGCGCCCGCGACAGGATATGCCCCAAAACACAACGTGGACATATCACAGAAAACAGAGCTGTTTTTAGCAAAGTGACTACCTGTAGATTTTGGCCTCTAGCTCAGCCGCCACCTAGGGAAACCTACCAAACCTGTGCATTTCTGAAAACTAGAGACCTAGGGGAATCCAAGGAGGGGTGACTTGCGGGGCTCGGACCAGGTTCTGTTACCCAGAATCCTTTGCAAATCTCAAAATTTGGCTAAAAAAACACATGTTCCTCACATTTCTGTGGCAGAAAGTTCTGGAATCTGAGAGGAGCCACAAATTTCCTTCCACCCAGCGTTCCCCCACGTCTCCCGATAAAAATGATACCTCACTTGTGTGGGTAGGCCTAGCGCCCGCGACAGGATATGCCCCAAAACACAACGTGGACATATCACAGAAAACAGAGCTGTTTTTAGCAAAGTGACTACCTGTAGATTTTGGCCTCTAGCTCAGCCGCCACCTAGGGAAACCTACCAAACCTGTGCATTTCTGAAAACTAGAGACCTAGGGGAATCCAAGGAGGGGTGACTTGCGGGGCTCGGACCAGGTTCTGTTACCCAGAATCCTTTGCAAATCTCAAAATTTGGCTAAAAAAACACATGTTCCTCACATTTCTGTGGCAGAAAGTTCTGGAATCTGAGAGGAGCCACAAATTTCCTTCCACCCAGCGTTCCCCCACGTCTCCCGATAAAAATGATACCTCACTTGTGTGGGTAGGCCTAGCGCCCGCGACAGGATATGCCCCAAAACACAACGTGGACATATCACAGAAAACAGAGCTGTTTTTAGCAAAGTGACTACCTGTAGATTTTGGCCTCTAGCTCAGCCGGCACCTAGGGAAACCTACCAAACCTGTACATTTCTGAAAACTAGAGACCTAGGGGAATCCAAGGAGGGGTGACTTGTGTGGCTCGGACCAGGTTCTGTTACCCAGAATCCTTTGCAAACCTCAAAATTTGGCTAAAAAAACACATGTTCCTCACATTTCTGTGGCAGAAAGTTCTGGAATCTGAGAGGAGCAACAAATTTCCTTCCACCCAGCGTTCCCCCACGTCTCCCGATAAAAATGATACCTCACTTGCGTGGGTAGGCCTAGCGCCCGCGACAGGAAACACCCCAAAGCGCAACGTGGACACATCCTAAATTTTGGAAAAAAACAGAGGTGTTTTTTGCAAAGTGCCTACCTGTAGATTTTGGCCTCTAGCTCAGCCGGCACCTAGGGAAACCTACCAAACCTGTGCATTTCTGAAAACTAGAGACCTAGGGGAATCCAAGGAGGGGTGACTTGCGGGGCTCGGACCAGGTTCTGTTACCCAGAATCCTTTGCAAACCTCAAAATTTCGCTAAAAATACACATGTTACTCACATTTCTGTGGCAGAAAGTTCTGGAATCTGAGAGGAGCCACAAATTTCCTTCTACCCAGCGTTCCCCCAAGTCTCCCGATAAAAATGATACCTCACTTGCGTGGGTAGGCCTAGCGCCGGCGACAGGAAACACCCCAAAGCGCAACGTGGACACATCCTAAATTTTGGAAAAAAACAGAGGTGTTTTTTGCGAAGTGCCTACCTGTAGATTTTGGCCTCTAGCTCAGCCGGCACCTAGGGAAACCTACCAAACCTGTGCATTTCTGAAAACTAGAGACCTAGGGGAATCCAAGGAGGGGTGACTTGCGGGGCTCGGACCAGGTTCTGTTACCCAGAATCCTTTGCAAACCTCAAAATTTGGCTAAAAAAACACATGTCCCTCACATTTCTGTGGCAGAAAGTTCTGGAATCTGAGAGGAGCTACAAATTTCCTTCCACCCAGCGTTCCCCCAAGTCTCCCGATAAAAATGATACCTCACTTGCGTGGGTAGGCCTAGCGCCGGCGACAGGAAACACCCCAAAGCGCAACGTGGACACATCCTAAATTTTAGGAAAAAACAGAGGTGTTTTTTGCGAAGTGCCTACCTGTAGATTTTGGCCTCTAGCTCAGCCGGCACCTAGGGAAACCTACCAAACCTGTGCATTTCTGAAAACTAGAGACCTAGGGGAATCCAAGGAGGGGTGACTTGAGGGGCTCGGACCAGGTTCTGTTACCCAGAATCCTTTGCAAACCTCAAAATTTGGCTAAAAATACACATGTTACTCACATTTCTGTGGCAGAAAGTTCTGGAATCTGAGAGGAGCCACAAATTTCCTTCTACCCAGCGTTCCCCCAAGTCTCCCGATAAAAATGATACCTCACT
This sequence comes from Pleurodeles waltl, assembly GCF_031143425.1. Lineage (NCBI taxonomy): Eukaryota > Metazoa > Chordata > Amphibia > Caudata > Salamandridae > Pleurodeles > Pleurodeles waltl. The sequence continues at coordinate 494,464,672 of NC_090446.1, forward strand.
TGTGTGGGTAGGACTAGCGCCCACGAAAGGAAAGGGCCCAAAACACAACGTGGACACATCACATTTTTTAATAAAAAGCAGTGCCTACCTGTGGATTTTGGCCTGTAGCTCAGCCGACACCTGAGGAAACCTAGCAAACCAGTGCATTTTTGAAAACTAGAAACCCAGGGGAATCCAAGATGGGGTGACTTGCGGGGCTCTGACCAGGTTATGTTACCCAGAATCCTTTGCAAACATCAAAATTTGGCCCAAAAAACACTTTTTCCTCTCATTTCGGTGACAGAAAGTTCTGGAATCTGAGAGGAGCCACAAATTTCCTTCCACCCAGCGTTCCCCTAAGTCTCTCGATAAAAATGGTACATCACTTCTGTGGGTAGGCCTAGCGCCCACAAAAGGAAATGGCCCAAAACACAACGTGGACACAACATATTTTTTCACAGAAAACAGAGGTGTTTTTTGCAAGGTGCCTACCTGTGGTGTTTGGCCTGTAGCTCAGCCGGCCCCAGGGGGGGGGGGGCAGAAATGCCCTAAAATAAATTTGCCCCCCCAACCCCCACCCTCCCCCGCCGGGAGCGACCCTTGCCTACGGGGTCGCTCCCCCTGCGTGACATTGGCACCAAAAAACAAATCCCCGGTGCCTAGTGGTTTCTGCCCCCTTGGGGGCAGGTTGACCTAAACTCAGCCAATCTGCCCCCAAGGGGGGCAGAAATGGCCTAAATACAATTTGTCCCCCAGAGGAGCGACTTTTGCCTGATGGGTCGCTCCCCATCTCTAAAAAAAAAAAACAAAGAAAAAAAAGAAAAATTCCCCTGGCGCCTAGAGGTTTCTGCCCCCCCCCCGGGGGCAGTTCGGCCTAATAATAGGCCGATCTGTCCCCCGGGGGGGCAGAAATGGCCTAAAATAAATTTGCCCCCCAACCCCCATCCCCCCCCCCGGGAGCGACCCTTGCCTACGGGGTCGCTCCCCCTGCGTGACATTGGCGCCAAAAAACAAATCCCCGGTGCCTAGTGGTTTCTGCCCCCTTGGGGGCAGATTGACCTAAAATTTGCCAATCTGCCCCCAGGGGGGCAGAAATGGTCTAAATACAATTTGCCCCCCCAGGGGAGCGACCCTTGCCTGATGGGTCGCTCCCCATCTCTAAAAAAAGAAACAACAAAAAAAAAAAAACACAAAAAAAAAATTGCCCTGGTGCCTAGAGTGTTCTGCCCCCCCCCCCCCAGGGGCAGTTCGGCCTAATAATAGGCCGATCTGTCCCCCGGGGGGGCAGAAATGGCCTAAAATAAATTTGCCCCCCCAACCCCCATCCCCCCCCCTGGGAGCGACCCTTGCCTACGGGGTCGCTCCCCCTGCGTGACATTGGCGCCAAAAAACAAATCCCCGGTGCCTAGTGGTTTCTGCCCCCTTGGGGGCAGATTGACCTAAAATTGGCCAATCTGCCCCCAGGGGGGCAGAAATGGTCTAAATACAATTTGCCCCCCCAGGGGAGCGACCCTTGCCTGATGGGTCGCTCCCCATCTCTAAAAAAAGAAACAACAAAAAAAAAACCACACAAAAAAAAAATTGCCCTGGTGCCTAGAGTGTTCTGCCCCCCCCCCCCCGGGGGCAGTTCGGCCTAATAATAGGCCGATCTGTCCCCCGGGGGGGCAGAAATGGCCTAAAATAAATTTGCCCCCCCAACCCCCATCCCCCCCCCGGGAGCGACCCTTGCCTACGGGGTCGCTTCCCCTGCGTGACATTGGCGCCAAAAAACAAATCCCCGGTGCCTAGTGGTTTCTGCCCCCTTGGGGGCAGATTGACCTAAAATTGGCCAATCTGCCCCCAGGGGGGCAGAAATGGTCTAAATACAATTTGCCCCCCCAGGGGAGCGACCCTTGCCTGATGGGTCGCTCCCCATCTCTAAAAAAAGAAACAACAAAAAAAAAAACACACAAAAAAAAATTGCCCTGGTGCCTAGAGTGTTCTGCCCCCCCCCCAGGGGCAGTTCGGCCTAATAATAGGCCGATCTGTCCCCCGGGGGGGCAGAAATGGCCTAAAATAAATTTGCCCCCCCAACCCCCACCCCCCCCCCGGGAGCGACCCTTGCCTACGGGGTCGCTCCCCCTGCGTGACATTGGCGCTAAAAAACAAATCCCCGGTGCCTAGTGGTTTCTGCCCCCTTGGGGGCAGATTGACCTAAAATTGGCCAATCTGCCCCCAGGGGGGCAGAAATGGTCTAAATACAATTTGCCCCCCCAGGGGAGCGACCCTTGCCTGATGGGTCGCTCCCCATCTCTAAAAAAAGAAACAACAAAAAAAAAAAACACAAAAAAATAATTGCCCTGGCGCCTAGAGTGTTCTGCCCCCCCCCCGGGGGCAGTTCGGCCTAATAATAGGCCGATCTGTCCCCCGGGGGGGCAGAAATGGCCTAAAATAAATTTGCCCCCCCAACCCCCACCCCCCCCCCGGGAGCGACCCTTGCCTACGGGGTCGCTCCCCCTGCGTGACATTGGCGCCAAAAAACAAATCCCCGGTGCCTAGTGGTTTCTGCCCCCTTGGGGGCAGATTGACGTAAAATTGGCCAATCTTCCCCCAGGGGGGCAGAAATGGTCTAAATACAATTTGCCCCCCCCAGGGGAGCGACCCTTGCCTGATGGGTCGCTCCCCATCTCTAAAAAAAGAAACAACAAAAAAAAAAACACAAAAAAAAAATTACCCTGGCGCCTAGAGTGTTCTGCCCCCCCCCCCGGGGGCAGTTCGGCCTAATAATAGGCCGATCTGTCCCCCGGGGGGGCAGAAATGGCCTAAAATAAATTTGCCCCCCCAACCTCCACCCCCCCGGGAGCGACCCTTGCCTACGGGGTCGCTCCCCCTGCGTGACATTGGCACCAAAAAACAAATCCCCGGTGCCTAGTGGTTTCTGCCCCCTAGGGGGCAGATTGACCTAAAATTGGCCAATCTGCCCCCAGGGGGGCAGAAATGGTCTAAATACAATTTGCCCCCCCCCAGGGGAGCGACCCTTGCCTGATGGGTCGCTCCCCATCTCTAAAAAAAGAAACAACCAAAAAAAAACACAACAAAAAAAATTGCCCTGGCGCCTAGAGTGTTCTGCCCCCCCCCCCCCCGGGGGCAGTTCGGCCTAAAAATAGGCCGATCTGTCCCCCGGGGGGGCAGAAATGGCCTAAAATAAATTTGCCCCCCCAACCCCCACACCCCCCCCCGGGAGCGACCCTTGCCTACGGGGTCGCTCCCCCTGCGTGACATTGGCGCCAAAAAACAAATCCCCGGTGCCTTGTGGTTTCTGCCCCCTTGGGGGCAGATTGACCTAAAATTGGCCAATCTGCCCCCAGGGGGGCAGAAATGGTCTAAATACAATTTGCCCCCCCAGGGGAGCGACCCTTGCCTGATGGGTCGCTCCCCATCTCTAAAAAAAGAAACAACAACAAAAAAAACACAAATAAAAAATTGCCCTGGCGCCTAGAGTGTTCTGCCGCCCCCCCGGGGGCAGTTCGGCCTAATAATAGGCCGATCTGTCCCCCGGGGGGCAGAAATGGCCTAAAATAAATTTGCCCCCCCAACCTCCACCCCCCCCCGGGAGCGACCCTTGCCTACGGGGTCGCTCCCCCTGCGTGACATTGGCGCCAAAAAACAAATCCCCGGTGCCTAGTGGTTTCTGCCCCCTAGGGGGCAGATTGACCTAAAATTGGCCAATCTGCCCCCAGGGGGGCAGAAATGGTCTAAATACAATTTGCCCCCCCAGGGGAGCGACCCTTGCCTGATGGGTCGCTCCCCATCTCTAAAAAAAGAAACAACAAAAAAAAAACACACAAAAAAAAAATTGCCCTGGCGCCTAGAGTGTTCTGCCCCCCCCGGGAGCAGTTCGGCCTAATAATAGGCCGATCTGTCCCCCGGGGGGGCAGAAATGGCCTAAAATAAATTTGCCCCCCCAACCTCCACCCCCCCCGGGAGCGACCCTTGCCTACGGAGTCGCTCCCCCTGCGTGACATTGGCGCCAAAAAACAAATCCCCGGTGCCTAGTGGTTTCTGCCCCCTAGGGGGCAGATTGACCTAAAATTGGCCAATCTGCCCCCAGGGGGGCAGAAATGGTCTAAATACAATTTGCCCCCCCAGGGGAGCGACCCTTGCCTGATGGGTCGCTCCCCATCTCTAAAAAAAGAAACAACAAAAAAAAAAAACACAAAAAAAAAATTGCCCTGGCGCCTAGAGTGTTCTGCCCCCCCCCCCCCGGGGGCAGTTCGGCCTAAAAATAGGCCGATCTGTCCCCCGGGGGGGCAGAAATGGCCTAAAATAAATTTGCCCCCTCAACCCCCACACCCCCCCCCCCGGGAGCGACCCTTGCCTACGGGGTCGCTCCCCCTGCGTGACATTGGCGCCAAAAAACAAATCCCCGGTGCCTAGTGGTTTCTGCCCCCTTGGGGGCAGATTGACCCAAAATTGGCCAATCTGCCCCCAGGGGGGCAGAAATGGTCTAAATACAATTTGCCCCCCCAGGGGAGCGACCCTTGCCTGATGGGTCGCTCCCCATCTCTAAAAAAAGAAACAACAAAAAAAAAAAACACAAAAAAAAAATTGCCCTGGCGCCTAGAGTGTTCTGCCCCCCCCCCCGGGGGCAGTTCGGCCTAATAATAGGCCGATCTGTCCCCCGGGGGGGCAGAAATGGCCTAAAATAAATTTGCCCCCCCAACCCCCACACCCCCCCCCGGGAGCGACCCTTGCCTACGGGGTCGCTCCCCCTGCGTGACATTGGCGCCAAAAAACAAATCCCCGGTGCCTAGTGGTTTCTGCCCCCTAGGGGGCAGATTGACCTAAAATTGGCCAATCTGCCCCCAGGGGGGCAGAAATGGTCTAAATACAATTTGCCCCCCCAGGGGAGCGACCCTTGCCTGATGGGTCGCTCCCCATCTCTAAAAAAAGAAACAACAAAAAAAAAAAACACAAAAAAAAAATTGCCCTGGTGCCTAGAGTGTTCTGCCCCCCCCCCCCCGGGGGCAGTTCGGCCTAAAAATAGGCCGATCTGTCCCCCGGGGGGGCAGAAATGGCCTAAAATAAATTTGCCCCCCCAACCGGCACCCCCCCCCCCGGGAGCGACCCTTGCCTACGGGGTCGCTCCCCCTGCGTGACATTGGCGCCAAAAAACAAATCCCCGGTGCCTTGTGGTTTCTGCCCCCTTGGGGGCAGATTGACCTAAAATTGGCCAATCTGCCCCCAGGGGGGCAGAAATGGTCTAAATACAATTTGCCCCCCCAGGGGAGCGACCCTTGCCTGATGGGTCGCTCCCCATCTCTAAAAAAAGAAACAACAAAAAAAAAAAACACAAAAAAAAAATTGCCCTGGCGCCTAGAGTGTTCTGCCCCCCCCCGGGGGCAGTTCGGCCTAATAATAGGCCGATCTGTCCCCCGGGGGGCAGAAATGGCCTAAAATAAATTTGCCCCCCCACCCCCCACCCCGGGAGCGACCCTTGCCTACGGGGTCGCTCCCCCTGCGTGACATTGGCGCCAAAAAACAAATCCCCGGTGCCTAGTGGTTTCTGCCCCCTTGGGGGCAGATTGACCTAAAATCGGCCAATCTGCCCCCAGGGGGGCAGAAATGGTCTAAATACAATTTGCCCCCCAGGGGAGCGACCCTTGCCTGATGGGTCGCTCCCCATCTCTAAAAAAAAAAAAAGAAAAAAAAAAAAAAACACAAAAAAAAAATTTGCCCTGGCGCCTAGAGGTTTCTTCCCCCCCTGGGGGCAGATCGGCCTAATAATAGGCCGATCTGCCCCCAGGGGGGGCAGAAAAGGCCTTCCCTAAAAATTGCCCCCCCTGGGAGCGACCCTTGCCAAAGGGGTCGCTTCGTTGCGTGACATTCGCGCGCAAAAACAAACTCCCTGGTGTCTAATGGTTTCTGCCCCCCTTGGGGGCAGATTGGCCTTATCAAAATAGGCCAATCTGCCCCCAAGGGGGGCAGAAATGGCCTAAATATATATTGCCCTGTAGGGGAGCGACCCTTGCCTAAGGGATCGCTCCCCACCTAAAAAAAAAGAATTCATCACAAAAAAAAAAAAAAAAAAAAAAATGGTCCCTGGTGCCTAGAGGTTTCTGCCCCCCGTGGGGGCAAATCGGCCTAATAATAGGCCAATCTGCCCCCAGGGGGGGCAGAAAAGGCCTTCCTAAAAAAATGCCCCCCTGGGAGCGACCCTTGCCCAAGGGGTCGCTCCCTTTTGCCAATTTCAAGAAAAAAAAAAAAATCCCTGGTGTCTAGTGGGGTTTCAAAAGCCGGATTGCAAGCAATCCAGCTTTTGAAACCTGTGAGAGACTTCAAAGGGAAGGAAATACATTTCCTTCCCTTTGAAGCCTCTCGGGGCCTCCCCCATGGGATTGAAAAAGAAATGCAAAAGCATTTCTTTTTCAATCGCGCTGGAAGCTCTGCTTCCAGCGCGATGGGGGAGACCCTGTGACTAATCAGCGCGCGCTCGCGCGCTGACGTCACAGGGGGGGTTGGGGGGGGTCGGGGGGGGAGGGGAAGGGCTTCCCCTTCCATCCCTGACTTGGGGGGGTGGGGGGGATCCCCACAGAGGGAGCGAGAGCGCTCCCTCTGGGCTGTGTGCCGAGGACGTAGTGGTTACGTCCTCGGCACAGCAGCACTGTGCCGCAGGACGTAACCACTACGTCCGCGGCACAGAAGGGGTTAAAGCATGAGCCGCTGCCTCTGTGGCTACGTCGGCTGCACAGTTACCTCTAGCATGAATTCCCTCAGTTTTATTGGCCATGTTGTGTTGAACATGCACCAAAGGAAGCATGTTTTACCACCTTTTTGTCTATTTTTAATTGGTTTCCCTTTTGAGCTTCTGAATCTGTTCAGTTGTCAGCATGCTAAGTTTACACAGTACCTTTGCACACAGGATGGATCTGACGCAATTAGTGTGGGAATCAGAATTCTGTAGTGTAAGAAACAAGGCATGAATTTCTGCAAGTTGTGCAGTGCAATCATTTAGTGTATTGGTGTGTGTATAGTGGTTTGCTTGCACTGTTTTAAAAAATCCTGCACTGCAGCGCAAGTCGCAAAGTATTTCTGTTTATTACCAACTGCAGTTTGTACACAGCTGACTGTATAAAATATGCTCTTATAATCCTCAATCTGTAGGATATTGGGAGTTAGTGGTAAATTTTGTGCACATTAGAGACATTTTGTATGAGGAGAATCAAATCATACTCAAATTTTACATCAATTGCACTTAAACACATGGTCCACTGCACCCAACAAAGGGGCAGATCGTGAGCATTGGGAATGCTTGCTTTTGTCACTGCTTGTAGTGCAGGAATAGGAGAAACTATAATCACTAGTTTCCTTTGCACCAATGAGTGTACTTTCAAATAGCTGTCTGTACTGTAGTAAGAATTTTCTCTATGGGACTGAAGCGTGCTTCAGCTGTGGAATACAAATGTGATTTGCAAGCAATTGGACTGTCTGTCCTTCACTGTAAATTACAAATGTGTAGCTCGATGAACTGGGAGCAATTCTAATAACTAGGTTTGTTTGATTAGCCCTAGTTTGTAAATTTTTCATCTCTAACATGTCTGCTTGAAGTCCATGCAAGATAGATGTGCATTTTGCTGTCCAATGTTTTCAGAAAATGTGGGAGAATTTAGGGTGTATAAGGGCCTTAATCGCTCAACATAATGTGTCAAAATAACTCCATTCGAAGTTAAGAAATTCCACCAGGGCCTGTAATTTTCTTAACATATTTAGAAGGTGAAAGGTGTCACACTTCTGCAAGACGTTTGGTGCCAAAACCCTACCCTCACTGGATAACTCATATCCTTGACTCACTCCTTAATGAAACTGCATGTGGAATAGATCATTTATTCCACATTGCTTGGTTTCTATACAGTTCTGGAACCTGCTTTGAAACCCGCACACATGCATATTTTTCCCTGAGTGCTTCAGGTATGAAAGATGAAAACGTTTACATTATTAGCTCATCTCCTCTGGGCTCATCTCTTTTAAAGATTGGAGGCCAGTTATCCTCTGCAAGAATGAGGTCATAGGCTTCTGATGAATGTGACCAGAAAATTGCTTTAAATATGTGTGGTATATGCCCCTCAATCTGTATTTTTACATTATAGGCTCTGTCTGAAGGGTTTACATGTCTACCTGGAGTTTCACCTTGTAGAAATTCTTCAGTCAGATTCAGAACCAGAAGCTCTCAGAGAGTCTGGCACACAATTGCCACTTCTGCTGTGCTGTCCAGAAGTGCCGTCATCCAAGACCTGTTCCAAACAAGTACCCGTACTTTGCAGGGAATGTTCTTTAGAAAATTTGCATACCTATTATTTGTTTTTTAAGTGAGCCTTGAAGTTAAAACCTTTCTCTTCCTTATTTACACTAACCTCAGCTTCAAGTCCCGATTCACCTTAATGCTTCGTATACTTGTCTTTTCTGAGATACTCAGTCCGTCCAGTTCTTTTTGACCTTTTAACTCTCAGATTTCTGAAAAGAATGGAAGGGCAGCTATATTGATACCAATCTGTTTTTTATATTTTATCACGGTCCCTAAAATTGTAACCATCCCTGCAGGACTCCTGTTTCGACCCAAATCGAGTCATTTTCTTCTTTTTTACTCTGTTTCTTTTTAGTTTCTGGTGTAGTTTTTCCCCTATCAGAACCCCTAACCCCACTATTTGCTTTGAAGTGCAGTTTGATGACTTGTGAACCCAAGGTGTCATGACCCACACATGTATATGTTTCAGAAATTATTTTAGGTAGCTCCCATTCATCCTCTTGAACAGCAACCATTTTAAGTCTCTGATGTATGGCCAGAACTGAGGCTTCTCCAAGAATACTACTGAGAATGACTGACAAAACTGTTTCAAAATTTCCCAATAATTTAATTCACAAGTCTACAGCGGTGCATGCCCGTGCTCATTTTGTACTTGTCCTTATACATTAGGTGGTACCCCCAATGAGAGTGTGTCATTCCTAGTAGTATAGATACATGCAAATGTGATTCTGTAGGTGTTGTACTCGTCTGCAAGTGGTACCATTCCAAGGGAAAGGTACATAGTCAAACTTCTGTGATAATATATGGGTTGTATGTGAGAATAGACTGCTCCAACTGGTTGGTCTTGCAAGTAATCCAGAATGCCATTTCTTCATGTCTTATGGGCACTTTACCCATAATTGCATTTATAGTCTGTGGAATGATGGATTGTACCATAATCTGTGCCTCTGGTGTAGGTCCTACTGGAGCTGCTCTGCCTGCTATGTTTTGCAGTACATACTGTCTGAATCTTCTTTATATGAATACTGTAAGATTTGGTATAACTACTACTTTCCTAAATTGTATGTTCTGTGGATTAGGAAAAGATATATAAAAATAAATCAATGCAGCATGCCGGTCCCGCTGATTGCAATGGCTTCCAGGCCTGGAAGAAGTTAAATGTTGCTGAATGGGTGAAACTTTTCAGTAATACCTGCTCCTTTCTAAATAATGATGTTGACGGAGACTGTCAATTCTTGGCTTATAGGAGCAGCGGATGCCCTAGCTCCCTTTCAAATGGTGAGGCAGAAGAAAAATAGGCAGTCTGGCCCTGGTTCTCTGCCTCTCTGGCTGCCGAAAAGAACGTTTGTAAAAAACTTGAAAGAATCTAACAGATGGAATTTTCACTTGATAGAAAATTGGCCGCATTTGACTGTGTCCCCTACACCATTCTTTTACTTCATCTTGCTAAACTGGTGTGACCGGCATAGCATGGCACTGGCTCAAGTCCTTCCTGGATTCGAGAGGTCAACCTTCTAAGGTGAAAGCTGTTACTCAAGGTGTCCTCCAAGGCTCCTCGCTGAGTCTTCCCCTTTCTAACGTTTTCATGTCATCTTTGGCCTCACCTGTGTAGTTATTTGACTGCAAAATGATTTTGTACACAGATGACACCCAACTGCTTTTTAATTTTGAGGGACCCTCAGCCTCGATCGAAGCTACTTTCAAGGACTGCATGCGTGCAATCTTTGAATTGATGCAAGGCAATAAGCTCAAGAGTAATACCAATAAAGCAGACATTCTGGCCCTTTGCCCTGCCGCTCACCCCCCTTCTTGGATCGCTGAAAATCTGGGGGCTAAGATGGATAACCCTCTGTTCATGCAACCTCAGATCTCTACAGTAGTGGGCCAATGCTCTGAGAACCTCCATTTCTTTACCTCTGCCCCTGCACAGGAGGACTGTGATCCATGCTCTGATTAAATTGCACCTGGACTACACTAATGCTCCCTATCGCAGAGCATCTGAAGCCCCGTTAGGACACCTTCAAGTGATCCAAAATGCACCCGGTAGGCTCATTATGGGCCAGCCCAGTCGTACTTTGATCTATCCTGTACTTAAATCTTTACACTGGTTCCAGTCGGTGGCAGATTTTATGTAAATCCCTTGTCCTGGCCCAGAGGGCCGTGTTTCAAGCTAGCCCAGGTTACCTTGCACGGAGATTTGTGCCCTACCACCCTTCCAGAACGTTGCGCTCTGCATCAGCCATGCTGCTGGTTGTTCCATGCATCCATCGTTTAAGGAAGTGTGGTAATACTTGCTTGTTTCTTGCTGCTAAAGCATGGAACAAGCTTCCTTGCTATTTGCGGAAGGTTCTTCCTGAGACCACCTTCAGAAGGCAACTGGAGACTTGACTCTTGTCCTCTAGGGATTAAGATGCCTATGCTTTGATGCGTACCTTCTGCTATTAGCACCTAGACACTTTCAGAGTAGCTGTGTGCTTTACAAATCACCTCATTCATTCATGTGCTTGGCCAATACAGGCCAGGTGGTCCTATCACAACTTAGGCAACCCTCTCTGACATTCTGATGTGCGCATGTGGTAAGATACCATCAAACCAGCTTTGCTGCTCTTGGTAGGTCAATGGGACTTACAAGTCATGATATACTTGGTATTGTGCAGGAACAGCTGCAGTTTTTATATATATATGAAAATGATCAGTATTGGCATGTATGGGATCAAACACCACTCAGGAACAAAATATTTCAAAGGCATTTGCAGCAAGTGCATGTGTCACATATGTCACTACCCCCCTGCATCAGGGACACCTGTCTTTGACATGCTGTGTGCGTGCTGCCCAGTAATTTACCCCATCACAACAGGAACGGCCATGTTTTATGAACAGATTAAATTAAGATACAATCAAAAATGCATAAACCACAGATGGGGAACACCCTTTTAAGACCCAAGCTTAACAAACCTACATAAAACAACGGTTTCTTACTCAATCTGAAGGAGGAGACCAATATTGCAACAGACGTCTCCATATGTTTGTAAGAACTGGTTCTTGGATTATGTCATCAAAAATGACTCAAGAATTCCGATAATTCGGGCACCCCGTGTTGAACACACATTGTCACCATCTGTGGGTCCCTGCCAGAGCCACGGGGACAGAGTTCTACCCCTTGTTGCAAGGACGTAGTTCAATGCACCAACGCAAATTAGAGCTCCAGTTGAACTGCAATCCTACACAACTCACTGAGTAATACTGCGTAAATGGTGTTTCCTGGACACAATTCGTACCACCAAATCATATCGAGGAATACCAAACCCTCTTTCCTAAATGACTAATATACTCAATAAAAGCACTAAGGAACACAGGATAAAACTTTACAATGCAAGATTCTAGTGCATAAAATTAGTATGGTAACCACACAGAGTAAGAACAATGAATGCAGCAATGTATGACATTATAAAGCTCATATTGTTGTCGTTATCAACATGATTAGCAAGTTACTATCATCCTAAAATCCTATTCCTACTTCAAAGGGCTATGCTAAAACTTAGCCAAAGAAGATAATAGTAATCCAATAAATCAAGTTTGTTCAGTTAGATCACAAAGCACAGATTCTCTCCGTAAAAAAGAGCTGTTTAGCTATTCTCTATCACAGCCCGTGCCCAGGAATGATAAGTAGTGCCGGGCTGAAGGCCACTTCTTATTACCGCTCCCGAGCAGCCCCCGACTGAGACTGGTTGTAGCACCAAATTGGCATAGCCTACGGCTTGATAGTATTGTTGCAATGTGTCTCTGGAATTTATGATCAGACAACTGAATTTTTATAGTAACCTATCTCCGATTTTATCTCATGTTATAGGTTTGGAGACACTAAAGTCCCAACAATACAAAATGAGTATGGCAGTAAGTGTGTCATTTCTATTTATAAGTAAATAATCTGCTATATGATAGAAACAATAAGTAAGTGTCAATACTGTTATGGCAGTGGCCATAATATAAACAATATAAATATTTCGGCCTAGATAAGAAGCAGGCATGATAACATTTCTGCACGTGCCTAAGACCTTACACCTTCTAATAGACAGAAATAAATGAATCTGCAGGCAAGCATTTGATGAAAATAGAGGAGGTCTAATCTGGCCCAGTCACAAGGAGGGGTGGGTGGACTGGAGTAGATATCAGGTTTTGCTCACAACAAATGTCCAAGATCCAATAGAAACAATGTTATTTTCCATTATTCACGGAGTGGTGACATATACTAGGTGCCCCACAAGGAGGTTCAGTGCCAATGAATCTTTACCTCTGTGATCCTAAGGCAAGGGAATTTGGCATGCATCTTCATTGACGCCAGCAAATGACCTCTCTCCTATTTAATAGCTGCTAGATATAAATGAAATGTTTATTCTCCGTTTTAAATAACTGACTTCTGGTTTTAAGTTAGCTATGACATCTAGGATCTGAGAAAGAGTTATGTCCGAATCCATATTTTGTGTTACATAATAACAGGCTAGGCAATCTGCCAGATTTTGCACTAACCTTGTGCACAAAATCCAATGCAAACAATATTCTTTAGTGTCTCCTATCGCCCCTCACCAGTGACCATGTATACTTGAACACGAGAGCCAGTGGTAGTTTGGGGGAAAGAGTAGTAGGATAAGAGGGAAAACAGAGACACAGGACTCCACACTCTGTCTCATTACTTTGGTGGCGAAGGTAGGCTGCAGATTGTAGTGAAACTCTACAAGCCAAATACACCATACGTAACTTGTCATTAACCATAATTAGCAAGTCTGAATAATGCACCTTAGTACTATGTTTCTTAGCACTGGAGATCCCTGGAAGCTAAGCAGAAAGATATCTAAATACCTTGAAACAAACACATATGTGTGTGTGTGTGTGTGTGTGTGTACATACATATATATATTTAGTCATAAATCATTACACAGCATCCAAGAGGCAATATTTACCAGCTTTTCATGGCAGGAATGATGCTGGCACCATCCATCAGCTCAAGAGGTAATTTATTTTCTTATTTCATGTAGAGTACAAAGTGCATAGTGCTATTCAACCAGATATGGCAACGCGTTTCGGCCTAAGCCTTCGACTGGCCATAGAGTTGATTGTGAAGTTAGTGTTTTTAAGTCACGTGATCACCCAACATCCACCAATTTAAATCCATAATTGTTACATATCACTAAAATGGCATTTTTTAGTCAACCTTTTTAACCCAAAATAGAAAAGAGATCTGTTTTTAAAATAAATGTTTCTTATTAAATCAAAATGTACATTTAATATGATTCAGAAACTGTTTCCCAGTTCTTAGTTGTATCAATATATAGTTGCACTTATAGTCTCTCTACCTCTATTATTTTTCTTCCTAGACAAATATCCTTAGTAAAGTACAAGTTTCTACATAATTACATTGCATGAATCCATGAGGTGCAAAACGACGAGAGGGAGGGGATTGTTTTTCATTTTAAAGATACAACTAGTCTGTAGGCACTATGTTTCAAATGTTCATCTCCCCTTGTTTGGGGATTCTTTTAAGGATTTTTTTGAGTCACTGTAAAGTACCTTTAGAGGTGAGAACAAATTAAATTAAATTCATCTCAAACAGGGAAAGAAAAGAAACTACAAGCCTGCCACTCACTGTAGTTCATTTTGGGGAGATATTTTCTCCCCTAAGTATCTTCTTTATTTCATATCATTCCAAGCCCCATGTTAAACTAAGAGACTCGTCTCAAAATTGATTCAATTTTCTTACGAGAGTTCAGAGTAGATAAATAGATCAATTTTTGTCTCTTTCCAGATGTCTCCTTTTCTCTCATTCCCTGTCTCTTATAGGTGTCTATGTAATTCCGCATCCAAATTCAAGCCCCACGGTATTTCAGTTCCAATCAGAATGATCCATTTGGATTCCATTCTCCTCAGTCTCTGTTCCCGATCCCCTCCATTTTCATTTTGTTTAATGTGTTGGATACCATAATATCGCAAACCCTTTTCTACACCCTGATGTTGTTCCCATATGTGCTTCGCCATCGAGTATATATATATATATATATATATATATATATATATATATATATAAAACCTAGTGGCGGTCATCACTAGTTAGTTATAGTTAGGACCTAGGCCCTCATTCCGACATTGGCCGGCGGCGGTCGCCGCCGGCCTGTCGGGGGCCGCCAGAATACCGTTCCGCGGTCGAAAGACCGCGGCGGTGATTCTGACTTTCCCGCTGGGCTGGCGGGCGGCCGCCTTCAGGCCGCCCGCCAGCACAGCGGGAAAGAGGCTTCCACGATGAAGCCGGCTCGGAATCGAGCCGGCGGAGTGGAAGCTGTGCGACGGGTGCAGTTGCGAAGCAGACAGTGAAATACATTTAGGGGGCCTCTTACGGGGGCCCCTGCAGTGCCCATGCCAGTGGCATGGGCACTGCAGGGGCCCCCAGGGGCCCCGCGACCCCCCCCTACCGCCATCCGGTTCCCGGCGGGAGAACCGCCGGGAACTGGATGGCGGTAGGGGGGGTCGGAATCCCCTCGGCGGCGCAGCTAGCTGCGCCGCCTTGGAGGATTCCTATGGGCGGCGGTACACTGGCGGGAGACCGCCAGTGTTGCCGGTCCGACCGCAGCTTTACCGCCGCGGTCGGAATGCCCATTGGAGCACCGCCGGCCTGTCGGCGGTGCTCCCGCGGTCCTCCACCCTGGCGGTTTGAAACCGCCAGGGTCGGAATGAGGGCCCTAGTCTGTTTAGAAAAAGAGTTTTTTGTTTCGCTAATAACTTTGATGAATCTTAATGAAATTTTCAAAACGTATACTTTGCTAACTTCCGCTTTTGTCTTTAATGTTTCAGGGTAATCTGTCAAGCAGGGGCCAAGAGAAATGGGGTGTCCCAAAACATGTATTTCCCATTCATTTTTAGACAGGGACGTTATAGCTAGGAAAAAGAATAAAAAAACATAGAAATTCACTTGAAACCCGAAGGTTACAGGGATGTTATAGTTAGGCTCACATTTTAAGCATACTAAATAATAGAAATTCACTTGTAACTATATCTTGTCCCTAAGGTAACTACAACTTGTGCCACCGCAAAGCTGCTCCCACCCAGTAGGAGAATAAACCACTTCCCTGCTTTTTGCAGGGAAATGTTTTCATTGCTCCCCCCACAGGAGCAAATGAAAACTGCTCCTGCTGCACACAATGGGTGCAAGCAAGGGAGCTCACAGGGTTGTGAGGGCCCTGAGCCTCCCCTGCTGCCCCCAACGAAGGACACACCATGGAGTGCCCAGGTGGGAAAGAGGCATCTCACATGCAGAAATAAAAAGGACTAGTTGTAGTGTGCCTTGGGTGGGTACTCCACTTTTTAATAAATTAAAAAGAAAAGCCAACAGGTCAGCGGGAACTTTGGGCCTTCCCTGTGGACCCTTATAAACAAAATAGTAGGTGTCTCGGGACACCAAGAAAAAATATTTAAAAAGCCTAAAGTGAATAATAAATGGGGGGCCACAGTCACTCATTCATTTTTCACTGCTCCTTCAAGGAGCACCCAATAATGCAGTGTGAGGACTACGTACATATATCTTGTTTTTGGTGATGTCCCTAGAAGGGGCAGAGACATCACCAACATTTTTTTAATGTTGTGGAAGAGCTGTAGGGAGATCTGCAGATCCCCAGCAACCTTAGAAAAAAAAAAGTCTCCTGGGTCATTGAAAGCATGACCCCAGGAGCAAGTACCATGTTTATCTAAAGCAGTGGTTCCCAACCTGTGGGCCGGGGACCCCTGGGGGTGCGTGAAGTCTCGTCAGGGGGTCCGTGACTGCTTAAAAAAATAATATTAGGTCCCAGCTATCAGTAATGACTCAGTGGTGGTCCCCGGGTTCCAATAATGATTTAGCGGGGTCCCCGGGCCCCAGTATTGAGAAGTTAAAAGGTTGGGAACCACTGATCTAAAGCATTTCCCAAGCTAGAGCTTTTGTATTATAGCTGGGTATGCAGTGCCACCTATGGGCTTGCTAAATTGTATGTGTTAAAAACATATCACAAAAAATACAAGACCTTTTTGTGGCTATGTTTACCTCTGTATTTTTGGGGGTGTAAAATGTGAAAAGGTAAAACAGAGATATATTTCTTTTATTTGTATTAAAAATAATATATCTTCGACTATTTATTTTAACATTTTCACCCCCAAAATGTAATAAAAAGCACTATGTAAAAAGAGTCACAGACATGTAGTTTAACAAAACATTATTAAATATTTTTCAAGTCATTATTGACATACAGATTTGATTAAAATTATTGGTATTTTTTGGAGAAAGACAATAGACCTGCCTTGCATATTGGCTATTATATGTGGGTGGGTGCTGGGCGTGGAGGGGAAGGTTTGGCTAAACGTTGCCAACCGCATGCTGCGCATGACTAAAGGCCATGTGCACCCTAGGGTTGGCTGCCTGCCAGGGATTGACCTTGGGGTCAGACCCTGTGGCCAACCTCATGCCTTGCACGGCTGAAAACCATGCACGGTAGGAGGTTGGCTTCACGTACGGTAATAAAATATTAATTAATGTTAAAAAAAAAAACTAAGGTAACTATAACTCGCACCTTCACCATGCTACTGTACTGGAGGCTACTCTACTCTACCCCATTCAACTGTACACCATTCCATTCTACTCTATTCCACTGTATGCCACACCACGGTCCAACACTCCACTGTATGCCACCAACTGTAGGCTACTCCACTCTACCCCACTCCAGTGTACAGCACTCCAATCAACTCTACTTCACTCTAGGCTTTTCAGTTCAATGCCACTCCAATGTACACCACTCCACTCTATTCTATTTCATACAGTGGAGTGGTATGCCATTACATACCACACTCCGCTCTACACCACTCCATTATACACCATGACACTGTATGCTACTCCATTATACACTATTGCCCTCTACGCCACTCCATTGTACAACACACTACTATACACACTCCACTCTATGCCATTGTACTGTACACAACTCCACTCTATGCCATTCCACTCTACGCTAATACACTGTATGCAACTCCACTCTACAACTCTGCAGTGTATGCCGTGCCACTGTATGCCACTCCGCTATGTGATACTCTAGTATATGCAATTCCCCTCTATGCCATTCCACTGTATGCCACCACATTCTATGTTATTCCACTGTATGCCACTCTACAGCATGCTACTCCACTCTATGCCATTCCAATGTAAGCCACTCCACTCTACCCCACTCCATTCTATGCTATTCCACTGAATGCTACTCCACTGTATGCCAGTTCACTGTATGCTATTTCACTCTACCCCATTTCAGTGTACACCACTGCACTACACGTTACTCCATTGTACACTATTCCAGTCTATGCAACTCTACTGTACACCACTCCACTCTATGCGATTCCATTGCATGCCACTCTACTATACGCTACTCCACTTTATGCCACTCCAGTGTACACCACTCCACTCTATGCCACTTCATTGTTTGCTAGTCCACTGGGTGCCACTCCACTCTAGACCACTCCACTATATGCTATTTCACTCTAACCCACTCCACTGTACACCACTCCACTGCATGCCACTCCACTCTATGCTATTCCACTCTATGTTATTCTACTCAACACCATTCCACTGTACTCCTCTCTGCACTATTCTACTGTAAGCCACTCCACTGCTTGCTATTAGACTGTACGCAACTTCAGTCTTTACCCCTCTATTGCATGGTATTCCACTCTACATCACTCCACTATACGTCACTCCATCATATGCTATTACACTCTACTCCACCCCATAATACACCACTCCAGTCTACACCACTTCACTGTATGCCACACCACTGTATTCTTCTACACTATACGCTATTATACTTTACGCCACTCCACTGTACGCTATTACGTTTTGCCTATTTTGTTTATGCAATACCTGCTATGGAGGGTCCCTCCCGTCTACATTCTGAGACAATCCGCCCCTCTGCCCACACACATCCTGCTAAGATTAACCAGTGTTAGGTAGGTGTACAAAATTAAAATGTGTCAAATTAAATCTAGCTTTGCACAAGACTGTCTTAACCAGTGTGCAGGTTGCACTCCAATCTGGGTCTGTTAGGAGTGCCTCAAGATCCTTCTCCCATACCCTCTGTGGCACCTTGTCTCCCAGGGCCCTGTCCTTCTTGAGTGTGCTATAAATATGCATCACCATGTGTCTCCCCGACCCCGCTGTCAATAACAAATGTAAGGTTTCTGTCTGCTGGGGTGCTCTCAGGAAGTCAGTCCAAATTTCCTGTGCTGTACTTGCCAATTTAGTATAATGCAAAAATTGGCCTCTCCCAAGCGCAAAAGCCCCCCATACTTCCGCAAAGGTGAGAAACGTCTCCCTCAGATATGTCACCCAATGTTTCGCATCCTCCTTCCTTCCATCTCTTAATGGATATACCCTTCTCCAAAATGGGAGTATAACACATACCACTAGGTCCCTAGCAAATACCCTAATGGCCACTTGTGAGAAATTGGGTTGTTGGTTGACCGGGGTGTGATCCCTGGTCATGCAACAGCCACAATCCCTTGCAGGGTGAACCACAGAAAGTCACTTAATTAACCTGTGCTTAACCCTGGGAAGCTTGGCATAAATAGCAGTCAGGCTAACTTAGAGGCAAAACAATTTAGAAAAATAGAGCAAATTCTAATAAATTATCTAATACCAGAACCATTAAAATCCAATTAGTAACTAACTAACTTAGCACTTGTATAGCGCACTACTCACCTGTTAGGGTCTCAAGGCGCTGTACGCATACCGCTGTGGAACCCCTCCTGGCTTTTTCCCCTATGAGGTGCCCACTCCTGGGCAACCCTCAGGGTGAAGCCAGGCATCCAAGCGATGTCAGGGCCGTTGTGGAGATTAAACAAGCTATTGCCCAGAGTTACAGAGTGGGATCCATTAATTAGATTAGGCACCAAGGTGAGAATTATCTGGTCCAAGGGAATTGAGCCCAAGACCAGCTGAGGTGGGAATTGGTCCCTGGTCCCGGGCCAGATCTCTGCATCAGGGTCTGCCGCTCTAACCACTGTGCACACAACCAAAGGTCGGTGAGTGGTTCAACCCCTCACTCAGGCTGGGTCCAGGTGTGGGTTCAAGATGGTGGGAGCCTGGTATGTCCCTGTGGATTGAACAGGAGGACAGCTAAACTAGCCCTTGGAGCCACTTCTGAAGTCCTGGGTGCAGGTGAAGATGCAGGGATCGACAGCCGGGCTTGCCTCTGAAGGTTCAAGGCAGGCTTCAGACAGCAAAGCAGTCCTTACAGGTTCAGTAGCGGTCTGGTGCAGTACCCAGCAGGTCATAGCAGCAGGCAGTCCTCTGAGAGTCTTTCTGCAGGCCCAGTAGTGAACTGAGGTGTGGGTCAGAGAGCCAGGGGCAGCTCCTCCGCTAAGGCGTCGCCTCACCGGATTGTGGGGAAAGGAAAAATAAAATTATAATAACACTAGGAGAAGGGGTGGGGCACGACTGAGCTGGAGGGAGGGGGCCCGAAGAGGGCTGGATGAGGGGTATATGCAGCACAAAGTGCGCATGCCTGTTTGGCCTGCCATGTTGGGCAGGCCAAACAGACATGCACACTTTTCATGTTCTCTACCTGACTGTTTTGCACAGCTGAGTGGAGCATATGCTCAGACCAATCATGATGCTGCTGTCATGCTGGTGACAGCAGCGTCATAAATGGCTGGGAGCCTGTGTGCACCCAGGAACATGAAGAGGACGACGGAGGGGAGACGAACACGTCTCCCCAAAGGTAAGCCTTTTTTATCTTTTTTCTTTAATTTGCACCCCTCCATCCTGTCCCACCCCACCACCCCCATTGAGTGGCAGCCGCCACTACAGAGAGCCCTATTTTTATAGGCAGAAGTTTCCAGAAGGGTTCTTTGAAGTTCCAGGAGTTTCCTGCCTCCCCTGCCCTGGTCCTAGCTGGCTGCACTTACAATACAGGGTTGTTAAGCCTATTGTGTAGTGGCAGAGCCCAGCCTATTCAAGTGTAAGTGGGGCTGTGCTTAGCACCGCCCCTCCATTAAGTCAGTTAATGGCCCATTCAGACTCTGCTAATCTCAATATCATGTGACTATCTGGGAGGAATTCACAAAGTCCTAACTTTCAGTTACTCCCAGTCATGTGACCTAAGGCAGGCTGCAGACACAGAGGAATAAGGGCAGGAAAATGCCAACTCTCTAAAAGTGGCATTTTTAAACTTGGAATAATAACTCTGACTTTATCTTTAAATAAGGTTTATCATTACAAGTTCATAGATACCAAACATGACATATACCACCTGTGGTTTAAGGATTACAGCTTATTAAATATAATTAAGAATCCCTGATGTTAGCCTCTGGGAAGGGTAGGCCTCACAATAGTGAAAAACGAATGTGAGAGTTTTTCACTATTAGGACATGAGAAACGTAAACGTTCATGTCCAACATTTTAATTACACAGCACCCTGCCCTGTGGGCTACCTAGGGCCTACCTTAAGGGTGACATATGTATTAAAAAGGGAGATAAAGGCTTGGCAAGGGGTTTCAAATGCCAAGTCAACATGGAAGTGTGACACTTCCTTCAGACTGCAATTGCGGTCCTGTGACAAGTTTTAAGGTACTACTTAAGTAGGTAGCATGGTAAGTGCTTTAGGCCCACTGGTAGTATTTAATTTACAGGCTTTGGGTATATAGTATACCACTCTACAAAGGACTTGCATGTGAATTAAATATGGCATATGGGCATATGCCAATCAAACTATGTTTTAGGGAGAGAGCACAAGCATGTTAGGACTGGTTAGCAGTGGTGAAGTGCACAGAGTCCTAGGGCCAACTGAGCAAAAATCCAGCAAAAAGTAGGAGGAGGAAGGCAAAGTGTTTGGGGTGACCCTGTAGAGTGCGCCATTTCCAACACCACTTGTTCCTACACCTCTGACACCTGACGAATCAAGAAAGGGGTGCTGGGCCATGCATGCTTGCCATGCACCAGTCAAGCTAGCAGGGAGTACTCACCATATGCGGCACACAGTTGCCATGTTTCCCAGTTGTCTTCCCCGGGTCCCCACTTGCCAGCATTTTGCAGTTTGGACGCATAATAGTATAATTCTAAATCCGGGAGACCCATGCCACCCTCTGACTTGTCCCATGTAGTACAGCCACCCTACTTCACTTCCCCGCCCACACAATACGCAGGCCTGCTACTTCACCATATTTTTCCATTTGTACAGTACTTTCATACTAACATTAATCAGACTGAGGGGCCTAAAGGATGATTGACTTGTCATGTCCCTACAAGGTTTTGGGATCATGCAGATCACTCCATCCCTAAGCGTGGGAGGTAGCACTCCACTCCTCAGTGCCTCTCAAAATACTTCAAGCGATGGCTCTGCCAACTGCTCTGCAAACGTTTGGTAAAACTCCACAGGGAGGCGGTCACCCCCTGGTATCTTCCCTCTGTTCAATTTACCCATTGCTTCTCTGACCTTATCCAGCGCAATCTCCGCCTCCAGTTTCTCCCGCAACAAAAGTGGTAACACAGGCAGGTCATTATTCCCAAGATAACTGTCCACTCTCGCCCTATCTGCCAGGTCCCCTCACTATAGAGGTCACTCAGATGCTCCCCCAGCAAAGCAGAGTCCTGCCCGTTTCCCGTCTGAGTAGCCTCCAAGCAATTTCCCTGATTTATCCCCATTTCTGTGTAACCACTGCCTGTATTCGCGACACGTGAACCTGTCTAGTCGGAAAAGAAAACATCTTTAACTGATCCCCTACAGTTAGCAATGTATACACAAACGGAAATGCTAATACCTTAAATCTTTTGAGCGTTCCGCCAAAGAAACTTTAGCAGAAAACATAAATCTCCGACTTAATAGGAGAAAAAAGGACACTCATAATTCCAAATTTGTTTCATATTCACACGTAAGGAATTGAAGGTACTTGTCTCTGAGCCAAAATCTCCTTAAGCCAGGCTTTAGAGATCTTAGATGCATTGATGCTTAACAATTAACATTCGTGTAGCAAAGTCTGGTTCCAGCAACGTTGTAGCACAAACTGCCAAGCAAGGTCGCCAGGCACCAAGAGGAAAGTTAAAGCTGAAGAAAAAAACATGGCTGTTGTCTCTAAAAGCAGTGCTTTAAATGGGCCGGTACTCTCCGGTACTGAGTACCGGCACTTTTTTATTTTGAGAGGGAGAATACCGGTATATCTCAAGATAAACGTAATACTTTTAATTGGAGAGTACCGGCACTTCTCGGACACAAGCAGGTACTCTATCACAGAGTACCTGCACTTCTATTTTTCCATTTAAAGCACTGTCTAAAAGCACAACAATCTGCGATTGACCAGGAAACACAGTTCACCGCACAGCATTGCGCATTTCCAATGTGCGTGATGCCTGAATCAAGTCAGCACCCTCACTTTGCACAGACTCCGAGCCCTTCCTGTGCTGCAAGGCCCTCACCTCAGCCTAGACGATCTCCGGGTACTGCTTCCTCGCACACGAATCCGACATGACAGTAAGCGGCACTGTTTTTTCTTAACAACCGCAAGACCTCCCACAAAAGGGGCTGCTGACCCTGAGACACAGCACAAGTAGACATTGTCTTTGGAAAACAAACGCCTTACCTCTTCTCTTCTCGCTGGAGAACGGAATGGAAGCAATGTCTCGTAGTCCTCTACAGTTCTTTATTTACCATGCACTCCAAATGTTTCCCAAACAGTTGTTTCATCAGAAAAGGAAGATGACGCAGAAGGCTCCGCTGAACTGCATCCATCTTCCGCAGGCAGAGCTAAATATGGCGCAGCGCAGTGTATGCACCCGCATAGGGACTGGTGATCACACATTTTCAAGCCGTTAAAACTGGACTTGTAGTTCCTTGTCACCCAGCAGCTGTGTAGTATCTCCTCCTTGTTGGTTGATGCCAAATAATGATTGAGAGTCTTTTTAGAGGGTCTGTGTGGAACATGCTGCGTAAATGAAGTGCGCACATTAAAGTTCATCAGTTCTAACTGCACTTTCAACCCTTTTATCCAAAGCCTCTGAGGGTTGTGCCTCATCGGTCTGTCCTGATTTCGGTCAAGAGCTCGCTCCCCCACGTCCGCAGCATCACCTTGCTGTGTCCGTATCCCTGACCCCCACCCATGCTGCTGCTAGCGTGTTCGAGACCCTCCTCCACCCGCAAGCTTCCACCTGCACCTCATCCCTGGTGTCCAGTGGGCTTCTGGTAAGCGTCGCTAGACTCGTGTGCATTGTGCCGTTTTCACCGTATTTGTGACTGTATTCTGTGCCTTGCTTTATTGTGCCTTTTTGCTCCATTTGGTTCCATTTGTGCTTTTTTGACTTTTTTGTGACTCCTTTTGCCCCTTGTGAGCTCCCCTTAGCCGCGTTTCCCCGCCGCTGCCTCCCTGCGGCCCGCCCCCCTCGTGCCCCCATTTGCCGCTCCCTCCCTCCTCCCAGCTGCTCCTCCCTCCCCCCTCCCTTCTTAATGGCTGGCGCTGCGCGTCGAGGGTGAGCGACCTCTGACCTGATTTCGGTCAAGAGCTCGCTCCCCCACGTCCGCAGCACCACCTTGCTGTGTCCGTATCCCTGACCCCCGCCCACGCTGCTGCTAGCGTGTTCCAGGCCCTCCTCCACCCGCAGGCTTCCACCTGTGCCTCATCCCTGGTGTCTAGTGGGCTTCTGGTAAGCGTCGCTAGACTCGTGTGCATTGTGCCGTTTTCACCGTATTTGTGACTGTATTCTGTGCCTTGCTTTATTGTGCCTTTTTGCTCCATTGGATTCCATTTGTGCTTTTTTGACTTTTTTGTGACTCCTTTTGCCCCTTGTGCGCTCCCCTTAGCCGCGTTTCCCCGCCGCTGCCTCCCTGCGGCCCCGCCCCCTCGCGCCCCCATTTGCCGCTCCCTCCCGCCTCCCAGCTGCTCCTCCCTCCCCCCTCCCCCCTCCCTTCTTAATGGCTGGTGCTGCGCGTCGAGGGTGAGCGACCTCTGACCTGATTTCGGTCAAGAGTTCGCTCCCCCACGAACGCAGCACCACCTTGCTGTGTCCGTATCCCTGGCCCACGCTGCTGCTAGCATGTTCGAGGCCCTCCTCCACCCGCAGGCTTCCACCTGCGCCTCATCCCTGGCGTCTAGTGGGCTTCTGATAAGCGTTGCTAGACTCGTGTGCATTGTGCAGTTTTCACCGTATTTGTGACTGTATTCTGTGCCTTGCTTTATTGTGCCTTTTTGCTCCATTTGATTCCATTTGTGCTTTTTGGACTTTTTTGTGACTCCTTTTGCTCCTTGTGCGCTCCCCTTAGCCGCGTTTCCCCGCTGCTGCCTCCCTGCGGCCCCGCCCCCCTCGCGCCCCCATTTGCCGCTCCCTCCTGCCTCCCAGCTGCTCCTCCCTCGCCCCTCCCTTCTTAATGGCTGGCGCAGCGCGTCTGCACCCGTCCGCGCCTGGACCGCGCCCAGCGCCACCCCCCCTTGTCCACACGACCTCCGCACCACCAGACGCCGCTACTCGGCCAACCAGCTCATCGCCCTCAACCCTGGCTGCTCCACAACATGCTTCCAGGCCTCACCAAAGTACACCAAAGGACCCTTCTCCTGCCGCGCCTGCAACTTCACCTGCGACAGAACAAGGAAACCTGCAACAACCGGCACAAACCACCTCCACTGCATACTCCTCAACACACGCTCCGCACGCAAGCACGCCATCGAGCTCTGGGACCTGCTCGACACCACCTCCCCAGAGGTAGCCTTCCTGACCGAAACCTGGTGGAACGACTCCTCAGCACCTGACATCGCCATAGCCATCCCGGACGGCTACAAAATCACCAGAAGGGATCGCCCCAACGGAATCAGAGGAGGAATAGCCATCGCCCACAAATCCACCCTCAAAATCCACACCCACACGGACGACACCCTCAAGACCGAAGCACACCTACACTTCCGGATCCACACTGACCCCAACACCACTCTCAGGGGAACGCTCATCTACAGACCCCCAGGACCACGAGCACCCTTCAGCGACTCCATCGCCGACCTCACGAGCACCCACGTGCTCCCTTCTACAGACTACATCCTCCTTGGAGACCTCAATTTCCACTTGGAGAACAACAACGATGCCAACATCGCATCTCTGATGGACAACCTCTCCAACCTCGGCCTCAGACAACTGGTCAACACACCCACCCACATCGCCGGGCACACGCTTGACCCGATCTTCTCCGCAAGCAACCACGTCACCTTTAACCACACCACCGAACATCACTGGACCGACCACCACTGCATCCACTTCACATCCAAGAAGCACATCGAGCACCACCGCACCCAACAACCACCACACTGCCGCTGGAGCAAAGTCACCGATGACCAGCTGACCAGCACCCTCACCCAGAACCCACCCACCGACTCCACCGACCCAGACACCGCCGCACTCAACCTACGACGATGGATCAATGACTGCGCCAACACCCTCGCACCACTCAAGAGGTCCACAGACAACCAAGAAAGAAAAAAAGCCGCCTGGTTCACTGACGAACTCCTAACCTCCAAACGCGTCTGCCAGAAACTAAAGAAGAAATGGCTCCTCGAACACACACCCGACAGCCTTTCAGCCCACAAGGAAGCCACCCGCAAGCACCACCAGCTAATCAGACTCGCCAAACGATCCCACTTCACAGAACGCCTGAACAACAACGCACACGACAGCAAAGAACTCTTCTGCATCGTGAAAGAGCTCTCCAACCCCAGCGCCAACATCAACGACATCCCACCATCCCAAGAACTCTGCGACGCCTTGTCTGCCTTTTTCTATCAAAAGATCGCCGACATCCACAACAGCCTCAACACCACGCCTCCGTCAGACCACACCCCCGAAAACTCCACCTGCACCAACCGCTTGACCGCCTGGACCTACGTAGACGACACTGAAACACACAAGATCATGAACTCCATCCACTCAGGATCCCCTTCTGACCCATGCCCCCACCACGTTTACAACAAAGCCGACTCTACCATCGCCCCCCAACTTCGAAAGGTCATCAACTTATCCTTCGAAACCGCAACTTTCCCGGAAAGCTGGAATCACGCCGAAATCCAGGCCCTCCTTAAGAAGCCCAAGGCAGACCCCAACGACCTCAAAAACTTCTGACCGATCTCCCTGCTCCCTTTCCCGGCGAAGGTCACTGAGAAGATCGTCAACGCTCAGCTTACCCACCACCTCGAGGACAACTCCATCCTGGACTCCTCCCAGTCCGGTTTCAGACGCAACCACAGCACTGAGACAGCACTCCTCGCCGCCACCGATGACATCAGACAACAAATGGACAACGGCGAAACATCAGCCCTCATCCTCCTGGACCTATCCGCAGCCTTCGACACGGTCTGCCATCGCACCCTGTTAACACGCCTCCACGAAGCCAGAATACAAGAAAAAGCCCTCAACTGGATCTCCTCATTCCTCTCCGGCAGAACCCAGAGAGTCCGCCTTCCACCCTTCCGCTCCGAAGCCACCAACATCATCTGCGGCGTACCCCAAGGCTCCTCACTGAGCCCGACACTGTTCAACATCTACATGG
Organism: Pleurodeles waltl; assembly: GCF_031143425.1. Classification (NCBI taxonomy): domain Eukaryota; kingdom Metazoa; phylum Chordata; class Amphibia; order Caudata; family Salamandridae; genus Pleurodeles; species Pleurodeles waltl. The sequence goes on from NC_090446.1 coordinate 494,491,501, forward strand.
CACCCCTCGCACAACTGGCCCGTCAGCACAACCTCAACATTCTCTCTTACGCCAACGACACCCAGCTCATCCTCTCCCTCACCCAAGACCCACACACCGCCAAAGCCAACCTCCACGAGGGAATGAAGTCCATCGCCGAGTGGATGAGATACAGCCGCCTGAAGTTGAACTGCGACAAGACGGAGGTCCTCATCCTCGGACGCACCCCCTCCGCCTGGGACGACTCCTGGTGGCCCACCTCGCTGGGAGCCCCGCCAACGCCAGCCAACCATGCACGCAACCTGTGACTGTATTCTGTGCCTTGCTTTATTGTGCCTTTTTGCTCCATTTGGTTCCATTTGTGCTTTTTTGACTCCGCCCTCACCATTTCCAAGCAGGTCAACGCAGTTTCCTCCTCCTGCTACAACACCCTCCGAATGCTCCATAGAATCTACAAATGGATCCCGACGGAAACCAGAAGAACGGTGACCCAGGCCCTCGTCAGCAGCAGACTAGACTACGGCAACGCACTCTACACAGGCATCCCAGAAAAAGACATCCGACGCCTCCAACGCATCCAAAATGCCTCCGCCCGACTGGTCCTCAACGTACCCCGCCGCTGCCACATCTCCCACCACCTGAGAGACCTCCACTGGCTCCCCGTGGACAAGAGGATCACCTTCAAGCTCCTCACCCACGCTCACAAGGCACTCCATAACGCCGGACCAGCCTACCTGAACAACAGACTCAACTTCTACGCCGCCAACTCCGCTCTGCCAACCTCGCCATCGTTCCCCGCATCCAGCGCAAGACCTCCGGTGGCAGATCCTTCTCCTACCTTGCCGCCAAGACCTGGAACACCCTCCCGACCTCCCTGCGACAGACCCAGGACCTTCTCACCTTCAGGAGACTTCTTAAGACCTGGCTCTTTGACCAGTAGCAGCACCCCCCCCCCCCCTTTCAGCGCCTTGAAACGGCGCCCTAACGGGTACATAGTGCGCTTTACAAATGTTGTGATTGATTGATTGATTTATTGATCGGTGTCACTGAAGACTGGTGCACTAACAATAAGTCAACCTTAGGGATTAGTGGGAATTCCAATGCAAACCCTTCGATCGGGTATTGTTTGTACAGAATCCCTTGAAAGATTTTTGAAAGGTTTTCACTTCTGAACAATATTTAAGCATCAATATTCGAATTGCACAATGGAGAGGTAAAGCATTAGGATAGGTTACTTGAAAATGACTTCTTATTTTAGATTGATGTACCTGAAAATCCAAATTATGACCAATATACTGCAAAACCTCCTCCAATTGTAGCCCTTGAAAACTTTTGGCCATCGACAGTGATTCGCTTTGCTTATTTTCCTGCTCAGCAGAAGGCTGCAACCAGGATTGGATTGGGGTCACAATTAGGTCCAGGCAGTCCAAAAAAGTGGCCCAGATTCGCAGATCGCAACCTTTCGCAAAAAACTGTTTAGTGAGGAGCCCGGCCCTAATGTTGGTACATATTTGCGGTACTAAAAGTATTTTAAACCTTATAGAGCCTGTAACTTTTGTCCAGACTGGAAACAACAAAATTATTCCACATTATTCTCTTGAGTGCTCTTGGAATATTTCTCACCCTGAGATCCTCTGAGAACCTTCTTCCTCCTTAGGCCTTTTACACTCACCCATCGCTTTTTAGATATGCACAGTACTTTTACACCACTTAAAAGAGGTCCTGTAGTGTAGTGTGCAGAGACTGGCAAAAGGCACATTGTTATTTTTGTTTTACTTGCAGGTAGCATCATACGTAAGTTCCAACAAATGGAATTATGCTAGTGTTAAATGTAAAAATAAATATACATAGTGTCACTTTCCTCACAGTTTTATATAGCATAAACTTGACACAGGAGTGTTGGAGAGTTTTACAAAAGCACCAGATAACATTACAGAAGGTCAGATTAATTTCTTTGGAGGCTCAGGAGAATTATGTTATTTGTCCAGGATCACAAGACGCTGAGCTGATGCTGGGACTTAAACTGGTTTCTCAGTTTCAAAGTCCGTTAAGGCCACAAACGCTCCCTGTTGACAGAAAGAAAGGATATGGGGCAGGCAAAGAAGAACAGCAGAGACTATTTTATACCACCCTGTTCCATGGAGGGGAGGGCACAAAAATCAACTGCGGAGTTCCCTCTCTGCCTCTCACCAGCCCCCACTACCCAACTCTCAGGTCCTCTCCCCTGCCCCAGTCCTCTGCAGAGCAAGTGGTAACTGCTTCCCATCAGGAGCTCTGACACACCTGGAGAGAGTCGAGGGGACATGCTGTGATAGCTGGAGCAGCCCCATTGTCATTCTGCCTCTGACAATTAGCCGGCTGCCCTGACTTCATTTGCATGGAGACAGGTTCAGTATATGTATATAAAAGCTATTATAACAACCATTCACGTTGTGCACTTGGTGGCGTCCGAGAGGGCCAAAGCAGGCTACACTGTTTAACAGACCGAAATACCGGCCCATTAACTGGCCTCAGGCCCATCGGCCGATGCCAGATTGCCCGCTTTGCCAATCCGAGGCTGGTTGCAACTGTTGCAAGTGTGGTCAATAATCACCTGCAATTGGCTGTCAGTGAGGGATAAATGTCAGTCTTGCTGTTGTTTGTGTTCCGCAGAGGGATGATGGAACTTCATCTTACATTTACGAGGCCAAATTGCTGAACGAAGCCTTGCAGGTGCCATTTAACAAGATGCTGACTCAAAGTACATCCATTAGTTGGCAACAGGACACAATGATTCGCCCCCTCTCACAGGAATACATCCTTCACGACAGAGTCAGGCCCAATTATGCCTAATTATGCCTTAACCCGAAAAGACGCTCAACAAGGCACGAAGAACTACACATACATCCAAACACAAGCTTGCTGCAGCGGAGCCAAGAAAATATTTGTAACAAAAGAACTACTCATAAGCACCTAATGCTCTAAGACATGGTGAACCATTTTTCTTTTTTTCATGCTAAGTGCCACAGATATTGTTTAAATATACTTTATATACTTGCAAAGGCCCAACATCATTTGTCAGAGACTGAAGAAAAAGACAAGCTGTGGGAGTGGGAGCCTGCAAACCTTTACTGAACCTTAACAGTGAAAGTAGGACTCTGGGTCGAGTAAAAATAAAATAAAAAAATAATGAAGGACATAGTTTTGCAAACCTAAAAGTTTACATTTCTGTGTTTTTAATGTGGTGTATATGTGCGGCAGCAGTTACAAATGCCTGCCTTGAGGATAGGGTCACTCAGTGAGCGAGGGCTGAGAAATGAAACGCAAATGAGTAAGATAATATTACATATTCTCCCTAGTGGCACCACTGGCTACTGCACCAAAACTATAATGAACCAACGTTTTTTTTAACAGGAATTACATTTCGTGTCAGACTTCTCTGAGGGGGGCACAGGGAAGACGGGGTACTGTGCTCCAACCATGGTGGCTGAAGTCATTTGCCTCCGGCTTCAGGAATCTTTCCTACTATGGGTCTGCAAAGTGGGCCAAAAACAACCTTTAAAGCACAAGTCTCTCAGGGTAGCAATAGCGAGCAGTCCAGGGCTTCTCAGAATGGCAGTTTGGCGGCCAAAAACCCAACTCAGCTATCAACCAACAGATACAATAACTTTAATGTGTAGCCTAGGCATGTCCTTCGTAAAGGGAAATACTTCAATTACACAACAAAAATAAATACTACATAATCCAATTATTCTAAGCGAATAGTGTTGAAACCCTCATTGAGTTTTTCAAGTGGAGCTACACTCTCCCCTCTCTAATGCCCCCTCCTCAGCCAGGCAAATCTAGGAACTACAGTCCCCAGTCTCCGGTGGCAGAGACACAAATTAGGCACAGGTGCAGATTATCACAGTTGGTCTGTGGCCATTAGAAACCCAACTCAGTCACTCAGGCCCTCATTATGATCATGGCAGTTCAGACTGCCATACCAGCGGTGGCGGTAAATACCGCCACTGGCATGGCGGTCTGAACCGCCATAATATGAACACAGGGACAGGCGGCCCTCTCCCACCGCCAGGCAGCCTGACGATGGCGGATATCATTATCCGACAGGGCAGCGCTGCAAGCAGTGCCGCCTTCTGGATTATGAACCCTGTTTCCTCCAGCCTTTCCCTGGTGAATTGCCCCGCGGAAGGGGTGCTCTGGGTCCCCTGCACTGCCCATGCATTTGGCATGGACAGTGCAAGGGCCCCGTGCAGTGCCTCATCGTGCAGGGCACAGCCCGATTTACGGGCAGTGATCTGGGTGACGGGTGCTGCTGCACCCGCCACACAGCAGCATTGACAACCCTCCATGTGGAGCCATCGGCAATGTCCCAGTCCAGCAGAATGTTTGTAATTTGGCCAGCGTGGTCTCAAGAGGGCTGGCGGTCTATGAAAAGACTGCCAGCATGAACCCCTCAATCTTGCCCTTGGTTTACTTCAGGTAGGTAGTCTCAAGTGCTTGTGCTCTGCTTCCTTCCACCGCATCTCAGTAGATGTGCTGTTGTCACAGGAGAAGCCTTGAAATGCATGTGCACTACTTCTTTCAGTTTGGGTGGCGAGACGAGTGCAGCCCATACATTCTGCCATCACGGAAGCTGATCTCTACTTCTAACATCACTGGGAAAATGCAACATGCTGGCCCAGATGGATCAGCATGGTCTCACCAGCAAAGGTGGCCTCTTTGGCCTGTCAGGTCCACAGTTTGACAAGCAGGTATGGAGATATGGCAGGCACGGCTCAATGCAGTGAAGTGAAGCTACTGCCTCAAAGGAATTTCTAAAGGTAGCCCTGTCCCCATACTCCTAAATTCATTGACTGAATCCCCGTCCTTTGGGCACAGGAACACAGACAATACACTATACATGTCTGGGGAGGTTGTCCTCATACTCCAATTTGGGCCTTGCTAAGCCAGAGGGACGTCACTGTCTTCAGTTCTCAGACACACACACCAACCACCACCACATGTATCATAGGATCACTATTCAAGCACTTGCACTTGACATACATAGGTGGTATCAATGCAAGGTTGTGGGTGATACATTAACAGTGGAACTTTACACAAGAGGAGTCAGTAGGCCGTACTCTCACAGTCACTGATTGTAAGGTCTCACCATAAATCACAAAACGTGGTACAGTGCCATCACCGCTTTATAGGTTATATCAAGGACAGGGGCATTATCCCCACTCCACTATGAGGCCATGTTTGGAGTTGGTTGATATGGGAATCATGTACAATCTACCACAGTGTGCCACAGGTCATGTTCCTCCGACATTAATCATAAAGGATGTACCAATAAACTTGAGGGTGAGGATTTCCGGCCCATTACGAGTTGGACCTGGGGGTCCTTAAAAAAATTAGGAACTACCAGGAAAATCAATAGTTCTCATTCCGTAATCTGGGCGAGACTTTCACCTGGCTTCAAGCAGCCAAGATTGTCAGAGAGAAAGTAAACAGAGCCACAGTGTTCCCATAGATCTCACAATCGTGTTGGGGCTGAGAACTGCAGTAGCATCCCCAATGGAATTAGGCAGCGACTAGTAATGAGGTCCTTGTCATTAAACTGAAATTGTCACATTATGCGCGTTTTGCGCTAAAAATCATGCCACATCAGATAACTCTTTTGTTTGCAGTTGTGGCACATTAGGGTTACTGTCAGTAATTTTGTTAGGGCAGACAGTTTGTGCGGCAATTAGTCATACCGCCTTGGGCATTTGTTGTATACATAAGCGTGCCTGCACGGGCAGCTTTGTGTTGTTTATTATTCCATGTGTTATTTCCATTGAACATGTGTTGTGCTTATCACATCTGTCAGACAGGCATTGTGACATATCCATGCCCTCATCAAACAATGGCCGTGCCATTAATCTGCCTCCTCACGTGTTGTTGTGCCGCAGCAAACATGCTCACATAGGAATCTTATACAGCAATAATCTTGACCTGGCTTGATGTACATTACTTCAGTATTAAGGCCACCTGACTGAGTTATTATCAAGCACAGGCAGACGTTTGAGGCCATACATATACATCATGTATTTTTTCCAAACGAGTACAAGGAATAAAACAGTCTCTGTATTTATCAAGAATACATACCGTTTTCAATAAAAAGCAGGGGCGCTAATTCACAGAGGCAGGGTGGGTGTGATTCATGGTCCTGCTATGCTGGGCCATTAATCACGAGGGACAAAGATCTGGTCTGAGATGAGGAGGCTGATTATAAATTTCCCGGTATAGTTCCTATTTCAGACAGACTTTTCATCCTGCGGTCGGCCTCAAAGACTTCAACTCGTCCATAGGGGGTTGTTAGCTGGACGCCAGAATGTCACAAAAATCAAAATGATCATTTTCGGGAAAGTGTTACTCGTATTTCGACCTGAACGCCTAAAAATAACTTTTGACCTTTCACCCCTTTTTTCCGCAACCCTCCCGCCGACCTATGGGACCTGGCCTTGTAAGCACCGTGGACGTGTGCAGTGAAACTAAGGTGCCACCAGGCGGGGTTACTGTTAACAAGGGCTCTTAAAGATGTGAATACTCCCCCGATCACTCACTGGAGCTTAGGCTCACCTAGTATTTCTCTGTATTTTGTCATATGGTCTCGGGCATAGTCCTGTGCCGAACCGTTAACCCTGGTTAAAATGTCCCACCCACTGCTTTCACCACTCAACCACACTATGAGAGATCCATAGACAATGCTCCACAAAGATGAAAAACTGAAGGGCGTTTATCACCAAACCACCTGTACTTTTTTACAAGCCACCCAACACGACAAAGGCGCTTTCTAAAAGCGAAGAAATAAAACCCTGCCAACATATATTCTGATGAGGCACTCCACAAGGAGGGATTTAATCATTGCTAGGCCCTTCCTGCCGTTACAAATGAACTCAAGTTGGAGATGTAGGGCAAACTGGCAATGCCATGAGGGCTGGTCCGATGGGTCAGTGTATGGACTGTTTTGTGGCAGTTTTTTCTGCCGGTTCTATTGTCCGGTGAGTCGTTTTTCCTATTGATTTCTCCGATATTATCACAAGATGCCTGTAGCAAACAGAAATGCATGCAGTCCCCCATATTTTGAAAAGCACCTAGACAGCATGTCTTTACAACTTCAGAACAGTTCCAATTTCCAAATGTGGGCAGCCTCTTTAGCTATCTGATTCACTAAGCTAGTCGTTTTTTAAACTTGTTGTCCCAGTCCGACCCTGTGCCTAGTGGTGGTAGGAGAATGTGAGGAGTGTTGCCGAGACAGCAAGTGCAGAGCCATGGTTACGAGCATGACTTTGTCGTGTTCTTGCCATGGCTCCGGCTTCTGGTTCACTATTGGTTACCCGGGCGCTAAGTTACTAAGGAGCTAAGTACGACGACTGTGGATTATGAACGTACAGGGCATTCTCTGAGAGGACACTGCTGTTCCTTTAACTACTCCTTTATGGACTACTTCTTTCAGACGTGCCAGGGACCTAACACAACATTCTCTAAGTTAAGTCCATCTGTGTAACAGGGCAGTTAGGGAAGGAGCTTCCGGGAGTCTTTGCCCTAAAAAATAGATTACATCATCTGCTTTCTCATTTGCTGGGATCCTGGTGATGCCTCAATGGGCATCCAACTGCTGCTCCTTTTGACTTCTGCAATAACATTTGGGGATTGTCATTGGAATGTACCTGGTCCTCCGATCTGATCCATTCTAGTTTTGTTAAGGTGAACCATTCCTTCTGTCCCTCCTGCTCAGACCTGATTACGTACCCTTTTTGAAGGTGCAGTTTTCTCATTTGCACTCTAAACATTATTGCTCCCTCCAAATTGTACTCCTCCCTCATTGAATTTCTTGCACCGAGACAGTCCCTCTTGTTCAAACTTCATCACCCCACTAACCAGCATTGTAGTTCCAAAATTCCAACTTTCATCTCCTTCACTCAATGATGATTTTATTCTTCATGCAACATCTACTATCCTTCCTTCTACTATCATCACTCCTCTACTGACACACAAGAACCACCCCTGGATCCGGTCAATGACTCGCTTTCATCCATCCTGTGGCAACTACTGATCTTACACCCATTTCAC